>NC_071469.1:61842241-62145271 GCF_028500815.1 Rissa tridactyla
TGCTGACACCTTGCAAATGTGGCTTGGCAGCTCTGGGGAGGCCTCAGGGTGCTAATCAGCCTCTTGGGCAGTTGAATGTTAAAGCTTTCCTTCACCCAGATGTTTGGAACAGACCCAAGTTTAAGCGACAGTGTTATTCCAGGTACTTGGGTGACATTCCTCTCACGCTTCAATAGCAGTTTCTGCTTATGGATCAGACTCTTTTATAGAGCTTGGACCCTGATTTTGAACTGAATACATCTCACCTCTGAGATAGCCTTTATTCAGACAGAAGAAAAACTTTTTGCCCTCTTTGAGTCATAGAATGGTTTACGTTGGAAGGAACCTTAAAGATCACCTAGTTCCAACCCCCCTGCCATGGGCAGGGACACCTCGCACTAGACGAGGCTGCTCAAAGCCTCATCCAGCCTGGCCTTGAACACTTCCAGGGATGGGGCATCCACAACTTGCCTGGGCAGCCTGTTCCAGTGCCTCACCACCCTCACAGTAAAGAATTTCTTCCTGATATCCAATCTAAATCTACCCTCTTTCAGTTTAAAACTGTTACCCCTCGTCCTATTGCTATTGAAGGGAGATTAAAGTGGACTTGGACCACATTACTCTTCAATGGCACTCTCAGAAAGAGAATTTTGAAACCAGTAAATTCTATTTGCTGGTTGCTATACATGTAAAGCAATTACCTTAATGTGTTTTGGCCTGAGTAACAGGGCTTCCTAATATGTTATCGGATTCTTCTTTCCCTGTTCCCTTCTTGGCCTCTTTCCTCCAAAAGAAAGATCACCTTTACGGAAAAGAAGGTCTGTCTCTTCACTTGAGGCATTAGTGACAAAAATATAAACAAACAATCTACAGAGTCACACGTGGCCTCACCTGTTTCTCTTCCCAAACTTAATTTTGCAGTCAATTTTGTTATAGAGGTGAATTTGGATGTTAGAAAAGGTGCCATAGAAAGCTTCTTAGAGTTTTTTGTAAGAATGCTTTTAGGATGGAGAACAGAGAGAATGCTTCATCTTCCAGAAAAATATTTCATGTGTGAACAAAATCCTGTTGGTCTCTGGAGAGCTTCTCTCTTACTAGGAACAGCAAGATTTCTCAAACCAACAGCACCAGAGAACATCACTTAGTCTACCTTCCCATTACAATTTGTATCATGCTTTTGTTCATGTTCATTTATGCATCTCTGCAGCCTTCAATAGTTCATCTATTGAACCCACAGTGCCCTGATCAGCTTTGTGTCTTGTATGTAAATACTTATATTGCAAACTACCTAGCTTTGTAGGTATTGCTCAACAGCACATGAGTGTTTCATTTGCCTTGAAGTGAGCAGCCTTCATCAACATTTCCATACACGTGAAACTTAGCAAACAAAACCCTTGCCTTTGGCCTAATTTGACTACTGTTAAAATCAAAGAGGATTTGCCCTTGATGTCATGCAAATAAAAGTGAGCCAATATCTTACAATTTTTAAAGTGATAGTCCCTGAAACTTGTATTTTTTGCACAATATCTTTCAAAGCCAGTGTTATTCCTTTTCTTTAGAGGAGAAAATCTTCCTTTTCTCTCTCTCTTTTGAAGGAATAACATTGTATTTATAATAAAGTTTGCTGTCATAAGTTAATTGAGGCATAAGTCTTTTCTTTGTGCTGGCCTCTAAAGCAGTGCCATTTTTCTCTTCCTTTAAAACATAAAAAAATACTGCTAGGATGGATATTGAAGTGACAATTCTGTTCTCTGCATGTGCACATTGGTATTTTTCCTCTATGATGTTTCCACTGAGGGGAAAAGAAGTGGATAGATTATAAATATGACAACGATGCTAGCAGACTTTTCCTATTGTATTCCTGTTACAGGAAAGTAACTCTACCCTTTCAATGAGAGGCTTTTTGAAATTCAGAGAAACAGTTGTAATTATGCAGATGCTGATGGGGAAAATAAGATAGTTTAGGGCAAAGTCCAAGTGAAGGGGTAGTGCTCTGTGCTCCTGCTGAGCTAAGGTGTGAGCCAAGTGTATATAGTGTATTGAAGGAGGAACTCAGGACTTTGCAGGTTTGAGCACATATGCTGAAGACAATCATGGTACGTTCCTATCCTTCTGACCCTTATCATCACTCTTGACCTCTGGTGTAATGTCTCCATTCCTTTTGATGCTACTGTCTAAATTAAAATAGCCCCTGATGTCTCAGTTCCCACTGCTGTTGAAGACCAAGCCATAGTTTAAAAGGTTGCATGCAAAATATTAAGGGTAAGATATAAATCTTGAGAAAATTATGTTAAGATACAGAACACGCTATAAAAATTTGGGCTACGTTTTCTTCCAAAGCTCTTTGATGTTCAGGTGGCTGTCAATATAAGTCTTAGGATTTGATCCCTGATTGCAGCAAGAAGAAATAGGAGGAGGAGTCTTTTCAATGCAAGAGACTAGAGGTAAAAATCTTAAGGCCTTAAACAGATAAATATATTTGACAAATTGTATTCACTTCTTTAATTCATGAGATAATAAATCTCAATGATAAATGCTCTCTCCAAACAACAGAACAATGGGTTGACTATCAATGTTTGTCCACACCCTGTAAACATACAAAACTCTTGCACATTGGAAAAGCCAGCAGTGCCTAAATTGATGGTCGCCTATTCAAGACATCTCATTTATTACAGTAGATGTGATGCAGGCAAATAAAAGAATGACCAAAGGAGGCTGCTAGGTGGAGAATAGGAGGATAATGAGGTCAGATAAGATGTCTTGGTCTCATTAATCCCAAAGAGCTAAGAGTGCTTTCTGTGGCAGTTCAGCAATGATGGTGAAGCACGATGAACAACTAATCCATACTGACACTAGTGTCTCCTGGTAACCTAAACCTACAGAAATCTCCATCTTGTCTTTGTCGGTTGCTGAGCAAAGCACAAGGGCACTCGGTAGTACACCTGCAGGCAGAAGCTCTGTTTATTGCACAAATATGGGCTGGAATCAGTGAGGTGCTGGTTTCTCCCTGCTCACGTACTACACTGTACTCCACCAATGTGAAACAACACACAGACTTGAAAGGCGTGGAGAGGCTGTTCTTAAACTGGATGGGCCAACAGTGAAATCCTAATAATAACATTTATATTAGGATGGAATAATTACAAGCAAAAATAGCTACAGGCAACTCCCTGCCCTCCCAGTCCCAATAACTTTTCCTTTCCTTAACAATTACCACTTTTGAGAATTCCTTCTCTTGCCTGTCCTATACTTATCTTACAGAGATCTTTAACTCCCTTTTAGAAATTATTTGCCTAATATCTCATCTAACTCTCCGTTCTTGCAAACTTAGCCCCCTTATCTCTGTTCTGACTCTTGTAAATATGGAAAACAACTGATTTCTACCCCTTTCAGAATAACCTTTTATATTATGATAAGCTGTTACACACCTTCTGTTTCCATTACATCCCTATGGGCCTCATATTTCTCTTTTCTTGATTATAAAAAAAACAAGGTCTGATGATTTTCCTATAGGCATGACACTTTTTTATCTGCTTGTCATTTTTGTCTTTGGTGTGTGGCATTGTTTACGTGCAGCACCCAGGCTGGGCTGGTGAGATATCACCGGTGCTGAGGAAAAGACGACATCTACTATTCTTCCAGGATCTCCACTTTGCTGCTAATTTTCAATTTTGCTGCTAATTTTCAAAAAGAATCTTCAGATTCTTTACTGCTATACCACTCTCTAGTCAGACATTCTCCATTTTCTAATTTTTTTTCCTAAATACAGTATCTGTATTAAATTTAATCTTATTGATTTCAGGTCATTTGTCCAATTTATTGTGATCATTTTGAAGTCTAATCCTGCCTTCAAAAATTCTCCTGAGATTTCCAGTAAGATGTCATCCACGAATTTTATATGTGTATTCTCCATTCCATGATCCAAGTAATTTATAAAAATATTGAATAACAATGGACAGAAGACAGGCTCCTATGGGGCTCTCATGGTGTGACCTTCCAGTTTGACAGCAGACTATTGATAACTACTCTTTGCATAAGGTTTTTCAAGCATTTGTGTATCACCTTTGTAGTGATTTTGTCTAGATCATAATCCCTCATGCATCTGGCACCTCTCCTCCCTCCCCAAAAGTCCACTGTGCATTATCTACTTTGCTGTGACAATTCTCTCTTTAATCACCTGGTCTATTGAGGATGCCCTCTGTTGTCAATGTCTCTTCCTAAGCAGGTAAATATGAATTTTCTTTATTAACACTTTTTTGGACTCTGGTGTTTTCAGACTTGACCACTGTTGCTCTTATTTCTTCTCCTTTAGCATCAGCAGCTGGGGAAGATCCTGGCTTTCTACTCTGCCTCTGCTGGTTAAATGGGAGATCTGCAGGTTTTTTTCTCTTTTCTTCCCAATGCTAGATATTCACCTCTCATAAAATGGTGCAGTTCCCAGGTTTAATTAATAAATTGGCAGAACTCAACAGCTTTTTCACTGGTGATAAGCCACTGTATGGCAGAACTGAAAAAAAAATCCACATCTGTCAAAGTAGATTAAAAAAAATGATGATATTGATTTTGTTAATCTCCATGTTATCAGTGACCTCCTGTACAGGTTCAGTCAGCTATTGGTCTCATCCAAAGAAGTCTGTTTGGAGGATGACTTACAGTGTTCTACAGCAGAAGATTTATTGGAATCACATCATGAATGCTGTGCAAATCTGCTTTCACCCCACAGCCTCAGGAGAGGTTTCCCAACACCTCTCCAAGGAAGCAGGAGATATTATTTTATGTGAAATGGCCACACCAAAGCTTGGAGGTCCCTTCACAAAACACGCAGAAGTCTACTGGAGCTGGACTGAGTTTGTGGCTGCCCATTCACATTTCTTTCACTTTAGGTTTCATTGGAAGAACTTGCCAAAAGCACGTTTCACAGATTTTGTGAAGTCCCAGGTGCCATCAGCCAGGCATGGCTGCTGAGAGCTCCACACAGCAGAGCAGAAATGGACAAGACCCTACCATCCAAGGGGGGATAGCTGAGGTGGAGGCTGCAGAGCCATAGGAAACACATGAGCCACACTGATTTGCAGCAGCTGGAGATCCAGCCTTGAATCCTAAATGAACTCTTTAGCGTTCACCCAAGATCTGGCTCGCTTTCAGGTGCAGCAATGGGCAACATATGTGCACGACACAGGGATTCATATTGCCATGGAGCTACTGCTCCATCCCCAGCTGCAGGTCACGAGTGACAAGCTGTGTGGTCCCCGTGTGTCTCCGTTCACTGTGTTCCTGCCTCTCATTACCGGCATCAGCGATTTGCAGCATCGGACAGAGGTGCTATGCGCTAAAAGAGATTCCTCAACACATTTATGCTTACAAAACACAAACACTTGTAAAATGCAAGCACAATTAGTGTGTGCGCTTCTGTTTCTGTGTGCTTTGAGAGAGGCTGGAATGCTAATTGGTTCTGGTCTGAATCAGCTTCCTGGTTCAGGGCACACTTATAAAAGGGATTTCAGCTACACATTCACTGCCAAATGTAGCAGATGGTGGTAGGATAGTAAATTACGTTAAGGAATACTTGTACAGTTTCTTTACCACTTTTGTAGTTGAAAAACAAACAATTGAGTCGCTTAGGGTAATGGCAGATGCAGTTTCGTGTATGTCTACCATCCTAATAGTTTTATGGAATTATCTCAGAGAAAAAAGAAGCAGGTTTAATAACTATGGAAATGATCTGAATAATCCTGGAGCGATCATCATTTCTAGTTTATAAGTTTATGTTCCTCTGTTGCTAAGATTTGTGTTTCCAATTCCACGTATTTATATAATCATATTCTGCCTTTTTTTTTGCAGAATTTTTCCTCTTATTTACAAAAACATTTCTGCAAACAACTTGCTAGCCAACTGTGAGCAATAAGTGGCACCCCTGGGTATTAGTGCCACCTGGTTGTCATGATGTATTGAATCACTTTCTATTTAAAATAGTGTTTAAACAGTCTTCTACACAGTTTGTTTTCCAGCTCTGCCTCCTTTCTTTACCAGTCTCCACGCCTTCTTTGAAACACTTTTCAACTATCTGGTATTATGGGATTGTAGAATAATGCAGGTTGGAAAGGACTGTAGTTCCACCTCCCTCTTAAAGCAGAGTCAGCTCTGAGATCAGACCAGGCTGCTCAGGGCTTGGTCCAAACGAGTCTTGA
Organism: Rissa tridactyla; assembly: GCF_028500815.1. Taxonomy (NCBI): domain Eukaryota; kingdom Metazoa; phylum Chordata; class Aves; order Charadriiformes; family Laridae; genus Rissa; species Rissa tridactyla. The sequence continues at coordinate 61,848,409 of NC_071469.1, forward strand.
AAGCCTCCAAGGACTGGGATGGCCCAGCCTCTCCGGGCAATGTGCTCCACTGTTTCACTGTTGCAAGTTTGATTGTAATATCAAGAGGTTTGAATTCAACTCTATATTCAACATGATTTCTACTACTGAAAATGAAAATGCCACAATACAGTCCATCTACAATTTGACAGAGGTTCAAGGAAAAAAAAAAACCTACTTGAATAACAAAAATTGGATTTTTTTCGCTAATTTGTATTGTGCATAATAAAGGGGATGAGTGAACAGATGTGCATATACATGAATATCCCTCAAGTGGTTCTTTATTTGTGATTGAGGAAGAGACTCAGAAGAATGCCTACAGATGTGTGATTTATTTTCTGTTCTTCCAGGGCAAGATCTAAATTAGCGTTTCCATTTTTGAGGGTCCAAATACCTTATTCCATTACTATATTGATGGTGCTGCAGGCAACTTGGGGAAAGTAACCTACAAGAAAAGAGCCTTGAATATGAAAATGATAATTATCAACGTCATGATAAAAAACAAGAACAGCTTTGTACAATGAAGTGCATGAGATAACCATGTAAATGAAAAGGTAAAAGTGCAAAACCACACATTATTCATGTCATATTCTGGTGAAATAAGGTTAATTTATCTCTTCTTTTGTTTTGCTTTGATCTTGTTATTAACAGAAAGGTAGGCAAACTGGCTGAACATTTCAATTCTACCTTCTACAGTGATGCTATCAATCATTTTAAATTTGGGTTTATAAAAAGCAAGATGGTATATGACAGAAGTACCATCTCTCTCTTTGTATTCCCTAGGATTTTGAGTGTAAGGGCTAGGTTTCTAACTTTTGACCTGTGAGTATATTATTCAGTTGCAGGCAGAGGGTTTGGTCTTTCCTGCAACCATAAATCACAGATGTCTGGTGGAACGATCATGTGTATGATCTAGGTGTGCACTGTTGTTGTTTTCCTTGATATAACTGGATAAGCTCAGAGCTGGTAGCAATTTACACCAAGTGTTTCCAGATTTTCAGTAAATGCTTGCATGAAAGCTCCATGTTCAGCATCAGATCATCTCTTCTGGGAAGTCTTGTCCTGCTTCAGGACATCATCTTCAGTAAAAGGAGACAAGCAGATTTTTAAAAGGGAGATGTTAACGTAATAAGAAACTTCCCATGGATTTCAAATGGGATGCCATAGATACATAGCAAAAACACAGCCATCAGTCAAGACTTAGAAGGAAGGTCACTACACCGCCCTGAGAGTGGTCTGGTGTGGAAAGGTGGAATGAGCTGGCTGGAGGGTGCAAGTAGGACTCACTTCAACTGCGGAGATGCTTTGCTGCTGTTGACTGGTGTTTTGTGATCCCATCCCTGTGGTCCCCTGGGCCAAGCTTGTTGTAGTGCTACCGTGAAACAAAATGCTGCTAGCTGAATAGAAAACCAAAATACTTTCCTTTTATTTTCTTTTATGGAAAACGTTAAATTTATTTCCCCTGAGAGAACATACCTTTTCCTAGGACTGATTTACTGGCATAATACCGAAAGGGGGTGAAACAAAGGTGACAAGGTGTTGAGGGAGTTGGCTGCAGGTATTAGAGAAGCCTCAGGGGCGCTGTAAATGATGCCAGACTCAGCTGGATTCCAGGGATTATGTTGCCAGACCAAATTTGGTGCTTTGGCATCCCCTCATTCCCTCTTCCTGGAGGGGGACAGGTGTGGAGACAGTGGGTCTGGTTCATCTTTGCTTGGCAAACCAAGCAAGGGCCACCTGAGGAGTTCCTGATGCAACAGAAATTTCCAGGTGGCCCTTTCTTGGTTTGCCAAAGCAGAGGACATAGGGCAATGGCAGAGACTGGCCTGCCGTCACACTCTTTCCAAGAATAATTCTCTTCCATGTGGAGTTACTTTTATAATTTTTTTTTCATTTTCATCTATGATAAGATACTTCATTCCTTTAAGTTCCTTTCCTTTAAATTAATGCTAACTATCTTTGGCCTGGAAGATTCCCACTTATTGCCATGGATAATGAGCATTCCTAGTTACATTTAATTCTTCGTCTTCCTTTTTCTTCTTAAGATCCCCATCTGCCTGCAAAAGCAGAGCAGAGCTTCCCCAATTCCAAGAACACTTTTTTTCAGAATTGTGCACTAATGCTCCCAGCAAGTAACAAATCCGAAGTACCTAACATTTGTTTTTAATGCGTTTTGTTTTGTATTTTATTAAATCTATTTTCAGATTTCCTGCACCGGCTATTACTTGTAACAAATAAAGCTCATGGCCAGTGCTCTGTCTGCAAAGACATATTGCCAATTCTAACCTTACTGTAAGTCTGGGAATATTAAGATGAGATTTTCTGGTAAACCAGTCATTTAGCTGCTCAGGAAAAGGTAGGGTGCTGCTTGCTGAACAACTGTTCCTGCACTTAAGGCACCTAGTGGAAAATCATGAAAATGCATCAGGACTTCACCGTACATGAATAACTGTTAAAGCTTTCAGTTACTAAACATACACAGAAAGAAACACCTGGGAATATCTCACAGGCTGTTAATGAGCCACAGGAAAGACGTGGATGAGTTCAGAACTGAAGCAGTGCTTAGTCTTGATTGAGTTTCCTTTAAAAAAAAAAAAAACAACAGAAAAAAACCCTGAGCAGCACAATTTCCTTCCTTTAGATGAAAAGGTAACTATGGAGACTGGGGAGAAAGATCAGATGTTATCATTTTACAGTAGAGTAGCATATATATCCTCCAAGACTATTTGTAGTGGGGGTGAAGGGGTGTCAAGAGACCTTTCACAGTGAGTCACCAAATGCAGCGCAGACCATCAATGGTCAAACCTGGTGTTCGAGGATGGCCCTGGACCAGTGCCGGGGGCTGGCAGCTCCTACCAGAGGCCATCTGAGAGCTCAAGTCCTGCTCAGCCGCAGCTCCAACTCACCCTTTGATTTGGCATCCCCTGTCCTATGACAGCAACGTTGCCAGGTTTGGGGCAATCTACAGGTTTTATGTTTGCTTGTGTTTGCCCAAGGGTGAGGCTTGCTCCCTTTCTACGCCACGAGTTAACGCTGTCTGGTTCTTCTAATACATATTTTATGACCTGGCTACTGTGTTTTAATCGGCTGAGCAGCAACTCAAGCACTCGGGCAGGTGGCCTGGTGGCTTTATAAATACAATTATGATGACTAAAAGCCACATTGCACTTGGCACTGTTCTTCGCAGTTTCCCCAGAGGTCTGGGATTGGCTGGCCCTGGCGACAGAGCCAACCTCCGCAATCTCCCTGTCCACCTTCCACAAGTTTGGCAGCCAGAATTCACCTCTCAGTCTCTGCAGATCTGGTATTCCTACATGGGGACAGAACTGATATAAGAATTCAAATTTAAACCAGCAAAACCTACCCAAACCAAACCCAAATTGTGTTCCAGCGTGGACTGACAAGAACCTCATAATAAGAACATGGAAGTGACCTGGAAACAGACTGAAAACTAAGGTCAGGAAGGATAATTCTGTGCTAAATACCAGTGTGCATTAAACTGTGAGTGACTCAAGCTACTACTGTCATTGGAATGGAAAAATAAAACATACTTTGGCTGGGACTATTGCTTCAGCGATAACACGCAGTTTTCAGTGGATCCCAGTGATGCTTTTACTCCTTTCAGTATGTTGCTGTTGCTGTTACTTTATTTAGAGCTTGCAGATATCACCAGGTTACTCAGTTTGCCTATTCAGCAAAGCCCCTAGATAGCGTACTTAAAATTAAGCACATTTACATCCCACTGAGGTAACATAATTAGCATCATGATTATTTCAGGTTTGTGTTCTCTATATAGATCTGTTCCTCTTTCATATCATGATACATAGATGAGGTCTTCGGTATGCGTTGAACTGGAATTCTGTAAGGGGCCAGCTGTAATCTTGATATTTCCTTCATTTCCAAGTGCATGTTTCTCCTCTTTTAGAAAAAAATAATTTATAATCCAAGACATTTTCTTGCAAAACAAAATAGAAAACACTTTGAAATTGAAATGTTCTAAAAAATGTCTGAATGGAAAAGTGAAAATTCACACAAATGTTTTTTGTTATCTTCCCAGAACAAAATGGCAAAGCATTTCTATAGGAAAACTCCATTTCAGTGACATGACGCTTTCAGTCAAATATCCATGACCAGCACTAGGCACTGTCATGTGGAAAGCTGTTTTGCTATCTAGTCTGTAAGTATAGAGGATCAGATTCATATCTTGCAAAATTTGGCATTGTACTGATTTCAGGAAAGCTATGAGACTCTACACAGCCAACTAACCCAAATCTTCTTCCAGTTCCTTTGGGCAACCATAGTAGTAACTGAACAACCCCCACCTCAAGCCCATCGCTGTCATAACATTTTGTGTCACTGTAGACTGAAATACCCAGCATGCTGCCCAGCTGTGTTTAACCAGAACTCTGCAGGACGTATTCTGCAAGGCACACATCCTAAAAGCTGAAGATTTAAAAAGAAATAGGTGTAGGAAGAAGAAAAAAAAAAAAAAGCCCCCCAAAGAAAAAAAAAAACCCAACAAATCCCCGAGGAATCCCAGTGGATCATATAAGGATGGAACAGACACGAGACGCCAATGTTTGCAAGATCACGCCGCAGACCGAGACGGAGCACGTCGTTTGCATGAGAATGCAAACCGCATTTTTTCCTCCCCCTGGCCTGGTGCAGACTGTTGCACAGACAGGATTGAGTTATTGGCCACATGCTGATATGGCAGAGGCAATTCATGGCAAAGACCCTCTAGCCACCCACCTCATTTACATGCCCTGTTTTAGGAGGCTGAGGTTTGAGCACAGCGACCTGCCCGAGCAGGGGTGCTGGCAGCAGAGTAGCACAGCAGAGAGACTGTTTGCGTCTGAAATGCACCCAGCCATATAGTTTAATCAAGTCCAGCACAAGTGGGCCATGCTTGTAAGAGATTTCAGACTTGGAAGTATTAAGAAAAAGCTTACATAGCCCAAAGATGTTTCTTTAGCCAAAGATGCTTTTCTGTGCGAAAAGGTGTTCCCCGCCACCCTCATCAGTGGTATAACTGATGAACTAAGTTCTAATGAATTAAGCTGCCTTCTTACACCAAGTCAGTCCAAGGAGCAACACTAACTGTAAGTAAAAACTGCTCAACAATGTCAGTGGTTTTGCCACCTGTGAAAACTGAGAGAAAAGCGTCCAGTACAGCAATAATTGTTCCACAAAGAAGTGATGATAATACATAGATTTGCTACCCAAAAAACTTCTCCAGCAGACTGTTTCACTTCTAGCTTTCATGTAGGGATTTGCGTAATCTTTTGTTGATAACACGACGACAAACAAATCCATTAACATAATAACACCATGATTACACACCTAATCAGTCTTTAGACTTATCATTGTCTAACTAACCTTTCCTACTAGGCAAGTGAGAATTTGCGAAGGTTAACCTATACAAAGCTTGCTTGTTTTGCACTAATATTTCATTCCTAATTAGCAGCACAGAATTGTCCCCTGAAGAAACCTATTTAATAAAACATTGAATTTTTAATGTTCTTGACTAGTGGAGGTGCAAGCCATGTGCACTCCTAAAGATTAACACTCCTTTTTATTTTGCCATTGCTGAAGCGCATTATTGGTGTTATGATCACCCTTGTCCTCTTGGATCATGCAGAACCCAGTGTAAACACTTCTATTGCCCTCTGAGACCTTGATTTTACACATCACACTGCTATTTTAGAGCCAAGATGTATAAACTTAATAAAGATGTTATCCTCAGTGATTCATTTATGATAGTAGAGGTGCCAACTTCTGTAAATCTGTCTGAGATAGCTTTTGGAATGATGACTGAATTGTAGAGATTTCATATGCAGGCATAAGCGAAGTTAGAAAGTTCCTTATTTGTACTCTGCAAAAATTTGAAGCCCTAATGAGTGTGATTTGTGGGCTGAGCTCATAGTTTGGAAGGTCTGTTTGTGGCTTGGCTGGTGACCTGGTGATACAAATTATACAACTTTGACAAGATAAGGCAGAAGTAACTTTAATATAGGAGAGGGGATGCTTCACTACTCATAACCTTCATTGCGCATTCCTGAGTTCAAGTCTTGGCCAGACTGGTAGCAACAGAAGATGAAAATAGGACAGTTGTACCCCAAAGGCTCCTGCATTCCTTCTGTCTGCAAATCCTTGCACTTGCATGTGCAGGCAAAGCTGAATTCACATGCCAGTAGGCGCATTTACATGCAATGACCTATTCTGTGCACTCTTTTGTGGGTTTTTATACATCAGCCAATTTGCCTTCTTAGAAATACCAAACTATGTGGTCATTGATCAGCAGCCTACGCAAGTTGAAGGCTTCAAGTCAGCTGCAGAGGGAACAAGTACAAGCACCTTGATCGAACAGAAGAACTGGTTTTCCACACATGGAGATACCATGAAAAAAAGAAATATCAAACTAGGGCAAAGTTTAGACAGGAAATAGTGTCCTTGGGAAGAGCGCTCCTGAAACAAACGGCTCCTTCATGACACACAGATTAGTGAGAACTTCCTAATAAAGAACACGGAACTGGAAGGGACTACTTGGTTCAACTAACCCAATCCCTTGCTCTTAGAAGCAGCCAAGGCATAAACATTTAAAGCAGATGGGACTGTAACCCATCCCTCCACAGACAGAGACTTCATTACTGTCAACATCTGATAACACATGAAAGACAACCATGGCAAATGCCAAGAAACAGACCACGCCAGAGATCATTGATTTGTTACCACTGTATTTTATATGTCCTAAAGATAGGATACTATCTTTCTATAGCAGTGATCTTGGAAGCTTTCAGAAAACTGTTTCTGAGGCCAGGTTGCTATTTGGTAGATATAGTCATCTCCTTTATGTTGAATGACACAAAGAGTCACTACTGGAGCTAACAAAAGAATAGGATGGTCGGTTACAAAACAGCCTTACACAGCAAGTATGTCCAGCTGGCACCTTTTTGGCAGGATTCATTCAATATGATGAATCCAGAATGCCTCTGGCTCTCAAATGATTTGAAGGACTCCTAATAACCTTAACAACACCCACTTAGTTTCTCAAACTATGCCTCATACATGATTCATCTGACTCATGGTCTTGGCATGCTGGTCAAGACCTGGATTTAAAACATGCCAAAGCTTAAGGGTTAAGATCTGTGGTTCTGCTTTGAGCTATCCGAGATGAGAGAGATTCATTGCAAAATGTGGAGCTGAGCTGGGTTCCAAGTCTCCCAAACATGCTGGATCCTGGACTTTGTGTCAGGCCTCACTAATTACTGCCGGGAAGTGTGAGAGTCAGGAGGTGCAAGGAAAGAATGTTTCACGTTAAGCTGCCTTGTTGCATAGCATGATACAAAGCACCGACAAACTGCGATGATTAAATACCCTCCTGAACTTAAACTATAAAGAGATATTGGTCTTGCTAGAAACCAGGCAGTTCACTAAATCATAGTGCACCTCTTTCAGCTGAAATATAAGCTCGCATAGAGAGAGCAACCACATGTAGCTGTGGTTTTCCAGGCTGAGGACAGGCTTCTTGGTGCATAAATTTCTTCTGTTGATGGCCTGAGATATGCACAGTAGTTTTGTAAAAGAAAATGCTCTTTGTCCTGTGTATATATAGGAATGCAGGCAGCATATCCTGGTATTTCATTGCCAGGTGCCATTAAGAATAATAGCTGGATCTTAATTGGCACATCCCAGCATGTGTCAGAGTTCCTGATAAACGAAAGCGAAGACCTGATGAATCTCACTAATCCACACTTGCAAGTGCTACCTGATTTTCGTAGCTGCCTTCAGTAATGGAGAAACAGCGAAGAGGAATACAGCTGAGTGGGTCTGGGAAGTTAATGTCAGGAAAGGAAGAGAAAGTAGGGGAATCAGGGACTTTCATGATTTGTTTTTCTCCATGTGGAACTGGGAAATTCTTGGACTTCAGACCTTCTCCACATCTCTCCCTGACACTCTTGGCCTCCATAGAAACCAATGGTAAAGCATCTATTGATTCAAGATGAGATTCCACACAGCTGGACGCCTCTCTGCTTGCCCCCATCCTCCCTCTTTCCCTGGTCCCCATCCCTCCCCAGTGCTCTGGTTCCTGTGACAACTCAGCAAGTCTGCTCAGCTCATTCAGCCGACAAAAAAAATCTACATAGCAGAAACATGCAGGTTAGAGGCCAACGAACAGCCTTGATTTTTTTCCCCAGGAAATAGTTTGAATCTTTTCTATATTAATGGGTGTGGAGAGTCTTTCCTCTTCTTAAAATGACTTGGAGGTGAATCTGCATATAACATTGCTGAGGGATGTTTGGGGACTCACCCTGCCGACCTTCGGAAAGACTATTTAAAAAATATCCTCAATAATTTTACAGAACAGCGAATATCTTTTATTATATTGTCTAGTGTAGTAAAACCCCTCTGCAGTGTCTGAAGAGATAATTTTCTATTATCTGCCAGAAGCCTTTTAATAAAGGAGAAAAAGAGTGCTGCACAGTTGTTTTATTGGCTGAGGTTCATCCTGCAAACACAGAGAAGTACCACCTAGGGCTCTGACAAACAGGCATCTTTGAAGCTCTCTGGTATTGAAGCAGCCCCTGTGGTAGCTCAGTACCCACTTCTGATCGTTTTTATTTTACATCATGCTTCAGAAGGAAGCAGAACAAGTTTCTCCCCTTCTCTTTCTCTGCTTCTTGTTGGGAATAAGGATGGGATCGAATCACTTGGGTGTGCTGCTGTAATGAAACATTCAAAATGTTATCTGCATTCAGTCCTGCCTGCCTCCTTCCATTCTTTTTGGAAAGGAATTAAGTAATTACTATACAGCCGGTGCCTCCAAATATCACAGCTAACACTTCCAGATGTAAATCAGCAGGGTGTGTAAGTATAAAAGTCAGCAAGAAGGAAGGAAGAGAAGATAGCATTCTGCCAGTAGAGGCCAAGGTTTTAAGTGGTATAAATACTTGAAAATTCACTCTATTTGCAAATCTAGCATGCATTTCAGAGCAAAGTTTGAGGGACGTGTCCTTGCTGAAACTCCCACTAACTTCAAGAGGGCTGAGATTTCCTTCACACGGTTTTGATGTATCTGGCCCTATCGGTGGCCTGTCAAAGCCACTGCAGTCCTGTCCCATACAGCCTCTGGAAACAGGCAGGCTGTGTTTTGGATGCATTGCTGCATATAACCTTGCACGCTCACTCGATGGGCCCCTGCGCTAAGGGGAGACGGTATTCAGAACATGCGTACGTTTGCTACCAGTAAGCTTGCTTTTCTTAATTGCCTTCCTTGGACCCTTAGAAGTAGCCCGTGGACCACAGGTTGAAACCACAAGAATATGGTAATAGAGAGCAATAGCTTCGGTATCTGCAGCCCAGTACTTCCTGTACCCTGCCTGCACTTCTCCGGGGATGACAGATGGCTCCTGGTGGAAACTTCCTAGACAGAAAGAGTATTTGACAGTCTCTGGTGCTCCCCCCTGTATAAGACACTTCGTAGCACTAATGCTTGGACTGGATTTTGGCCAGAGCTCTCAGTGCCCCAGGAGGCTTCACCACCGTAAGTGCAGCAAGCTGGCCAGGAGTGCGTTCCTGCTCTCATTTCGTCCTGGAACTGCTCTTTATGAAGGCACAAAGGTGACAGAAAGCTTCACCTCACACTTGCTCTGCTTGCAAGTCCCACGCGCTCTTGAAGCCTTGAGTTCAAATTCTCTCCCCTCTTTTTGTAGCAGAGGTGCAACACTGGGTTCACAGCTAAGGTTTGCTCAGTGAACCTCCTTTTTGTACAGTTTTTCCTCCCTTTCTCTTCCCCTTTCTGTGATTCTTGTGTTTGGGAAGCAAGTACGGATTTCCCTGGTGGATTTTTTCAACGTTACTGTAATAATTGCCTACACTGCTAACTATACCAAAAGCGATATTATGGAGGTCATTTATTAATTTTTTATGCATGTTAACTGTATAAATAATGATTTGTAAAATTAGGCAGAAGTTATATTACATTGAGCAGTGGTTAAATCTTGACACTGTTTATATTTCTCTTCTAAAATAATTAAACCTCCCTTCCATTTAGAAGACCATGTCCAGACAGTTGTAATATGTTTAATATTTTTATAGCAAGTCATTTAACTCAGAATTTCACTAAATTAATTGCAAAGTGTAAACTTTATTTAATATCCTCCAAGTGAACATACAGTTATATGGTAGTAAAGAATTAATACTGTATATCTTTGAAAGGGCATTACCTTGAAATTGTCAGCCGATTTCTCATAATATTCAACAGTGAATCATTATTTAAATGTTAGGTCATACTCCAGCACACTTGTCCACATGCCAGGAGCTGAGCGACTGTGAATCACCTTCATGTCAAATAACCTGTGATGGATGGCTGTCTTTGGCTTCCAGAGCCAGCAAAACTCAGGGATGAGAATGAAAGGGACAAAAGGAGGGAGAAAGATCTGAAAGTGAATATCAGAAAGGGAGATTTTCAGACACGCTTAGAACTGGCCCTGAAATCACCCTGAAGGAGGACATAATATAAAACAAGAAGCTGATATGTTTCTAGTGAAATATTGAAGATATGTATTCATCTGTGAAGCTGAGGGGGCTGAAGGGAGATTCAGAGCTGCGGGTAGAGTTTGGTTTCTCACCTTCAGCAGAATGCAAAAGCCAACCACGGACTCTACAGCTTGGGGTGAGCCTTGGGCAGAGCCCAGGCTGGGAAGCTGTCTCACCCAGCTGCACCAATTAATTTCGTCTCAGCCCTTGCGAATGTGGCTGCTGGAACACAGAAAAGTAGCTGTGTGAAAAGCTGCTCCAGACTACTAAACTATTCAGGTTTTCCCAAAAGTTAATTTGGGGTTCTGAAATTGAAGGAGAAAGGGGGAGACAGGCAGGTAATAGGGTCAGTATCCAGAATTCACATGGGGTCCCTGTGGCATCTCATAGGCAATGCTGGGCTCACAGAAATTTGGCTGGGCAGTGCAAGGTGCTGAGTGTGGCAGTGCTGGTGACAGTTGAGGTGACTTTATTCCTCATGATCTGTACCCTCAGGTTGTCCGTTCCCGATGTCACATTTTAGATGTCAGATCGTTCATCTGTGAACAAATGCATACAACTCAGCCTAAACTCTGGTAACAACTCCAGTCTGATATCCTGCCTTCCTAAAATGGCTCAGACACAGCATCCTTCCCAGTCTTCCTTCTCACATACGTTCACACTGTTGTTCAATTCTGATAAATGAGAGACAAAATTTTTGCCCCACAAGTGGCTGCATCAGCTCATCACTTGAAATCATCTTTGCCTGTAAGTCCCAGTGCCTAAAAGTTCTCCAGATAAAGAAGCGCTCTCTGAAAGCAGATGTTAGGCAGTAGGAGACCTGCAAGCCTTTCAAGTTTTCTTTCCACCCTTGCCTTTCCTCAGTCTCTCACATACAGCTGAGAAGCTCAGTTGCTTTTCCATGGAAGTCTGGACATGCTCAAAACAGGGAGGTCTTTTCTGCTCATATGTCTTTAAAGGTAGAGGGAAATAAAAATGTCAAGTTACTGAAGAAAGCCAAGTCCATTTATCAATGTTTCCCGCAGCAAAAGGATGACGACTCTGAATGACCTGGAGCTGTGGCACAAGAACTCCGTATACTGGGGTGTATCCATTGATTATAAGCCTATATGAAAATTTAATGAGAACATGCCCAAATACTTCGAAGACTAATGATGTTTATGGTCTCGTTTAAAATTCAAGCTGGCATCAAACATTTTTAAATTCATTAGGCACTTCCTGTCAAATCAGATGTTACTTGAAAGGCAAACGACTGCCTAGTGTACTCCTTTATTTGTGAGGAGATAAAAGTTCAACCTTAAAATTATTTGATCACAAGGTTTGGCACTTTTTTATTCACCTTCAATTCTATAATGAAATGCTTGTGGCCGTGCAGTGAGATCTGAATAAAATACCCGGTATGTAAAATGTACTGAAATTCCCTCTTCCCAAGGTTCAGCTGCTGCAATTGGTTAATGAGAAACTGCAAATGGGGAGCGAACACGTCTCCCTCCCCATATTCTGGCATTGCACACAAGATATTTTCCTTCTTTCCCCCGAGGTTAGTGTGGAGGGAACAACATCATAATTCAAAACAGGTGCAAGCAGCGGTTTAGCAAATTCCTTCCATTTTCAACTCTCAACAATTGGCCCAGTTTCATATGTGCTTAAACTCTCAAATTGTAGGCTTATCAGATACTGACGCCGGTTATATTTATATACCTGAATACTCAAGAACATCTGCTGTATTGAAATTCATCATTCAAAAGACTTAATTAAAATAATGCTGAATTGGAGACTCAGCATGCATTACCAAAGTGCGTATTTGTTTTGCTACAATCAATTAAGACTGTATTCATGAAAACAACTCCTGCAACAAAATCTGTATGTTTAATCCTTATGCTAATCTCCCCAGAATTTGTTGTACTGTTTCAAAGGCAGTCAATTGAAGACTTTATTTTCTTTAATAAAACTGCATAACATGTTTTCATTAACTCAACAAGAGGTAAATCAGGATTGATGTCTAGTGTAAACACCGAGAGAGAAATCTGGACTGAGGCATCTTGGTAATAAATAGCAACCTATACTTCAAGTTGGCTGAGTGTTTTCCAGTTAAGATATTACTGAGTATTAAAAAATTCTCATTAAAAACTAAGCATTAAAAGCAGCTTTTCTCTCCAAGCACACATTGTCTCTGTTATCTACTCTTCTTTCATTGATTTAAGAGATTAAGAAATCTGAGCACAATCAATAACCTGCTCACACATAATCTGATTTGTCTCCATCACCAATGGGGTGTCATTTATAATGTTACAGCCTACCACAGCCGCTTGTATTACATGCTGTGCTTGAATTAGAATAGTAACTCTGCACGGCATTTAGGAGTTGATTGTTACCTTTTCTTTCTCTAATGAGAAAATGTGTATACACATTTGCTTTCTTGAAATAATCCAACATTTGGAAACCAACATTTGGAGCTACCACTTGGACATGAAAATGCTCTGCTTTCTTGCAGTGCTGAGGGCTAGGTTGTGATGCGACTGGAAGGTTTAGGGGACGGCGGGAAGGATCAGGAGGGTGGCTGGAGGCGGAGGCGGGGCTGGAAAGTGGCTGGGATGTGTTATAGGGAAGGGGTTAGATAAAGGAGGGGGACTGATCTTTTCACCTATTCCCTTTGGACACAGGACCCTGATCACATCCCACCCATCCTACCCCAAAATGTACAACCACCCTCATTCCTCATTTCCAAAGTGCTGCTGCAAATAACTGCTGACCCACATACAGCCAGTCCTCTGGGACCAACAGTCATACCAAAAACTACAGCAGACAGCAGGATTGCTTGTTTTGGGTAGTTCAGGTGACTCTCTCCTCCCGAAACACAAGCAAAGTCTGTTCGTTAGGGCCCCCGCCTCACTTGGCTATGCTGCGAGTGTTTTGCTGCTGGGTTGTGTAGTTCCAGATTAAAGCCTCACCCAGGACAGAGAGCAAAGCTCATGTCTAACAACGGTCAGTGATGCAGCAGCTCCTTCCTGCCTATGAGACGTCACTGAATGAGACTCAAAAGGAACGGGCCCTCTAGAATCAAGCCTCAAACAAGGCAAAAATTCTACTGTCCTTTATATGATCTCTATGGATTTGGGGGTTGGCAGGGCCCTTTCTGCCAGGAAGGTGGCCAGCAGTACCCTAAGTGTCCAGCAGCATAAGCTAAAGCTGGGATCATTGAAACTCAGCACTCTGGGAAGGCACCTGGGGCCACGCGTGCATGCATCCAGATGTGAGGACGAGCAGGAGGAGGAGGTAGAAGAACCTTGGCTGAACTGAGAAATACATGGGACAATCCCTGGGAGACAGAAGGAGCGGCAGGGGGAAGTGCAGCTTGCCAGTATGGAAAGCATCTCTCATTTTGACAGCTGTTTTTCCCAGATCTGCCTTGGATGGGGGTCATGTCTGAGGTGTGCACTCACAGCAGTAGAGAGCTGCTTCATAGACCAGAGAGCAGAATCGCCCGCAGTGGGAAGTGGCTGAGAACCACCGGGAAGGTGGAAATAGGAATGACAAAGTTTAATTGCTAACATTGCAGGAAAGGAGAAGTAACGGCTGTCTCTCAGCAGTGGAAATGAATTTAATGAACAGCTCATAAAAGACTGCACTTGCCAGCAGTTGTCCAGGGAATCGTTGCCTGCACAGCTTCCATGGGATGCTTATGCTTGTCAGCAAAGTCATCAAATGAAGAACTTAGAAGAGGGCCATTTACTGGCCTTCACCTTTGAGACTCTAGGGGCCAACAAGATTTGGTTCAAGGATTATATCACTTCATGCCTGCCCTCCATAAATCATCAGTTCAGGGCCAGTGACTTGCAGGCAAAATTTTGCCCCTTGGCAAATAAAATGTGATTTATTTTCATTCCTTTCCACAATTTTGCACCCAAACTGAAGAACCATTTGCCTGCTGTGACTATTAGAAGACTGATATATTGCAGGCTGCTTTGTAAGGATTTACTATGCGCAGGAAGGTGAGTACTTGCATCCCTGTGCACAGAGGACAGCAGTCTCTCAGCAAGGGGAGGAGGAAAGAGCATGAATGGACAGACGAAGGAAGATGAGACCACTAAATGGAAAGAGGCCTGAGCTGTGAGTTTCTGACTGTTCTGACTGTTTTGGAGAATAAGTCAGGAGGCTAATAAGCAATCACAAATTGCTTGCTTTGTTTTATATAAATCCACATGAATTTTTCCAGTTCTGAGTATCTGATAAAAATCCAAAAGATTTATTTTCTAAGGGGATCGTCTAAATAGCAGCTTCTACTGCTGAGCCAGACACTGCTGCCCTGAATGATACAGAGCAGACTGCTTCCTTCAGTCATGAAAAGTCTCCGAGTACCTCTGAGCTTGTGATTCCCATGGGGAAACCCACCACAGCCACCTCTGAGAAGGCTTTTCCCAGACATTTTCATTCAGGCAGAATGCACTGAGGATTATTCAGGCTTTCCCAGGAGGTCTGGCAGGTCTCTGGGCTTGGGTGTGGAAATGTACCTGTTTGGTGTAAAGCCACTCTTGACTGTCCTGATATGATCAAAACGCTGACAGATGGCAGGTCAAGTGGTAGGTCCTGGGTTCAGTCTAAACAGTCGTGAAGAAACTCCCTTCAGCATGCAGGGAAATTTGTTAAATGAAGGATTCTAATTAGGAAGAGCTGTCTTAGTTGGTTTGAATGACATTTGCAGACTCCACTTTAATATGTGAGAAACCAGTAGGCATTGAAAAATACAAGAACATTAAGAATTTTTCTTCACCTTTGACAATGTTGTAGAAATGGTTGTACAACAAAAGCCTCTCTCTAACTTCTCAGTAGCTGTGGTTGGACCTTGGTATTTTCTATAGTCTTAATAACATACAATTTATGTCAGCTCTAACAAATGAAGTATTTTCTTTGAGTTCTCCCAGATTCCTTTTGTGAGAAGAACTCGATTCATGTTTCTGATTACTATATTCTTGTAATTCCAGGTTCATGAATATAAAGAGTATTTGCCAACCTACATCAGACCAGGAATTTATTAACTGTTTCCAGTAGCCACCAACAACCATGAGGAGAGGAAGATCCTAAATGCTGAAAGCAGGCAGAGAACAAGACAATTATTGCTGCATCTGCATCACAGACACCAGTCCTGTTCTGAAGCAACACATCTACTTACTGGTATTATCATGCATGTTAGTAGTTATTTACAGTCCAGTTACTCAATATTCCAACCGAAGCTCCTTCAGCATTGAATTCCACAGGCAAAACTGTCCACATTAAATGCTATTTGTATATGTTGCAGATTTATGTACCTTTCACTTCCTTGCTCTTTTATTAACCAGAAGGTACAAAGACTTTAAAAAAAAGATGCTGAGAATAAAATCGATGACACAGATCTCATTTCAAACTGGCCATTTTATAATTGCTGTGGCAAGAAAATAGCTGGATAAATGAGAACATGTTCCAAGCTGCTAAAGTGACAAGACGTATTATTCCTGGGGACAAGTGTTTACTCTACTTGATCTGTTACTTTCAAATTCAGTGCTTGATTGGAGTCCCTGATAACTCATGTTCCGCCAAAATAAGTAGCCTGAAGTTAATAATTTTTCTTTCTGCTAATCTTTCTATTTAAAAGAATACCAGACACTTGGCATTTTCCATCACAACTTGCAATATCACGATTGGAAAAGGATTAAGTCTGTACAGTGATACTATAAAAACATAGTAAAGACAACCTGGAGCAGAAATTAAATAAAAATGTCTTGGGAAATATAAAAATAGATTTCAGCAAGATAAACAATAATAGTATTTTGGAGGATGAGTGGTTTCCTGAGTAAAGCATTAACCTTTCACCTTCAGGATATCAATAAACAGTGGGATCCTATGACAGGGATTGATTTAAACAACTTTGCTCCCTCCCCTTCTAGCCCAAATGGTTGCTACACTGCAGATCCCTGAAACAAGAGAGCTCCTCAAATGTAGTGCCCTGGAGATGCAACATCTCCTTCTGGCAAAAAAACCACCGGGCACTTCAGAGCAGGGTTGAAGGTGAATCATGTTATTACTGGCTTTAATTAGCACTTCCACAAGCTGCGGAGTTCTTTACCTGCAGCTGAATTGCACTTGGAAAGGTGTGAAAGCCCTATTGCCTTTGTAAACATCAAAGAGATTCATTTCTAATCTGATCTTTTTAACCAAGCCCTCCTGCTGATCAGAAAAAGTGAGGGCAAACACCTCCGAACAAAAAAAAAAGGAAACGACTTTGGAATTTGAGATTTATTATTTATTATACTAGATTGATATGTATTTATTATTTAGTTTGTTAGTTCTCTGGGACTTATGCCTATCCTCTTGCACCTAGCTCAGAGTCGGTGCTATATAAATAAGTCATTATTGTTAATATTTGATAAGGGTAGCTGAAAAATCATTGTGAGCAATGATCAATGAGACTTCTTGATTCCCAATTCTGCTTTGGCTTCCACCACTTTTACACCACTGGAATTCCAGCTGCTTCTTTGGGATCGCTCCTGCCTCGCAGCACAGAAGCAAGGTGAAGATCAAGACATTTCTGTCTAAATGGTCTGGGGAGCAATTAATAAACACAGGCTTTGTAAACTCTCATGCATGTGGTATGATATGAAAATATAACTGATTAAGGGTTCGATCCACAGCAAGTGAAGATGGAAGTAATTGCTTTGGTGTCAGCAGGGCAAATGCTGGTTTACGCCAGCTGAAGATCTTTTTTTGAGGTTGTTGATGAAGTCAGCTCTATAAAAATTATCTCCCGGGACACTCCTTTTCTAAGATGCTTTGTGCAATCTGTTGTGCAACCAGAACAGAACAGGCTGGCCAGTGTAATGAGCACCAGAAGTCGTCATTGTCCAAGCCCCTGGTAGGATGAACAGTTTGAGGCTGAGCCAGCGAGGAGCTGCCCTGGCATTTGCAGAGCCCTGGAGCACAGCGCAGCAGCCTGAGGTCTGTCCGGCCCGCAGCCATGCGGTGCTGGCTGACACACACACGCATTTGGGAAAGCAAGGGGGAGCTTTATAGGGGGCTTTCGGCTCAGACATGCCTCTCTGGCTGACAGCAGCATCCCAAAGCCACTCACGGAGGAAGGTTAGCCAGATCCAACACCGTTTTGCCAGCTCTCCTTGCCACATCCTCCCATCTACCCTTAACCCTCCAGAATCCCATCTAGGTAGTGGATCCTTCTGCCTAGATAGAAGATGCACGTGGCCCAATTTGTCCTTTCTCTTGTGACAGTCAGCCTGTACAAAGGGACTCATTTTCTGGGACAAAAACCCACTTGTCTCCAAACACGACTCTCTGTCAACAGCCTTTTACATAAGAATTGGAGGGAGGCTCTGGGATTTCCTTTAAGATGAAGAGTAGGAAGCATCTATGGGGTTTTTTGGATCCCGGCTGAGCAGTCCATGACAAATGAAAGACTGTGGTGTGTCCTAATCCTTTTGTGCCGTAGTGCCTTTGAGCCTCATCTGCTTTTTATTCTGAACAAAGCCCATATTTCTCATTTGTCTCCTCTATTTCAGGAGACATGCTCAGGGCCCTTCCGATTTGTAGCTTGGCCAGAGAGACTGGAGAGTTTCCCTGAAGAGAAGATCCTCTTTACTTTCTTTCACTGCCCTCAGTATGGTTTGTATTTAATTAGAGATGGAGAAATTGTAAAAGCATCTAACACAGTATGGGTAAAGGCCAAAAACACAGCTAGCAACAGAAGCTTTTTTTTCTTGTTCCTCTCAAGATATATTCTGAAAAGCAAACATTCCTGCCCTTTGAGGTCCATCAGGACCTTTCTTGGGCAATTTTTGGAGGCATTTCACTGAGATTGGTTTGAATACTGAGCATAAGGTGACCAGCAAAGCAGGAGCAAAGAGAAGGAAAGAAGCTCTGGTTCCTGCTTGATCTGCTCATATCTGGCTGCTCCATGGCTGAACACATTTTGATTAGGCTTTGATTAGCTATCGTTTTGAGGAGGATTAGCTTTGTCATCAAATTAAGAAACCTGAAAATGCAGAGGTTGCACCTTCCCAGTGCTCTCCAGAACCGCACAGTTTAGTTCCCACTTCGGTGGAGTTACTCAGGCTCCCTGTCACGTAAACTCCGTCTTGTCATCCACTCTCCCTGTTTCATTTAGGAAGTTGTCTATCTAACACTGACCCATATTGCTTACATTAACGCTTCTGGGCTGTTGTGAGCGCTGTGCAGACAAGGGGAAGATGGAGTTGTCAGTTGTTCGGTAAAGTTCTTTGCACTCAGAAGAGAAAATATGCTTTTGGGAGGTTAAATCTCTGAGCTGTTCACCCAGTTTGCCTGAAGCAATTCCCCAGAGCTAGCAAAGAATTATTTTCCCTTTCCTACCCTACTTCCCCCCTTTTGTAGATACACTGGGAATCCTGTGGGGTTTTTCTGCTACGCACACACAAAATGCAGCAGTCACCAAATACCGCTCTTTACTAAGCTAACGAAGATTTAAAATGGGAAGAATCTTTATGTCTACATGAAATATAATTTTTAGGGTTTTTTCTTTCCTATTTTCTTTTCCCTCCTTTCTCTTTTCTTTTTTCTGTTTTTCCGAATTCTCCCCTGCCTTCCCTGCCCTCCCCGCCCCAGTTTGCAATGATCCTTGCACTTGATTGAATTCCCAGGACTGGAACCCTGACCTTACTGAATTCACCAGGAGGATTTTCCACCTACCTCTTTGACATAAAAGGTTTCATACATACTACTAATTAGTCAAAGAAAGAATACAGCATAGATGCTTTAGTGCCTGGCTCTGCTCTGCTGTCATCGTTTCCTTGAATGTAATTCCACTGAAGGCAATAGGAGTTTTGCAGGGATGTGAGTCCCTGTTGAATGGGTAAATACCACCTATTTGTTTATAAGATGTTGGATATAAGAGAGAGGAAAGGCTCATTTTAGGGGAAAACAATGACATGACACATCCCACTTTTGCTAGCCGGGGCGTCGTATGCATTTTACGTGATAAGGAGAGACCCTGTAAACTGGCAGGTCAAGGAAAGATGCCCTCTGTTTCCTCACTGTATAATAACACCATTCAAAGTGAAAGATCGGTGATGGGTGTTTTTGCATTTAAAACTCACTTTCAGAGAGATCCATTATGCCGTATAAACCACATCACATTAAACAGCGCGTGCAAGCATTAAGCAGGTGTTTGCAGAATGCCTCAGCAAGTAACGCGTGCCATGAGCCTTCATCTCCTTTGTTGAAGCTGATGGCTGTGGCTAAAGGAGCGGTGCACATCGTGCTGCCCATAGCTGTGCTCCTCGAGTTTCACAATCAGACAGCATTAGAACGTGAACCCAAGTTGCAGAAGCAGTAGGATGCGGTGACTGATAACTCCAAAGAGAGTCCATATGGCAGGATGGCTGTACTTATAAATATTTCAAATGTCAATTCACAAGGCTACAATCATGCCAAGCTGTTTGCGTTATTCTGAATAATTGCTAGCAAACTATAACAAAATATTTGTCATACTAGAATAACACATATAAATTTAACTGCTATATACACCAAGCTTTCCTCCAGATAATATATTTTATTAGGTTAATAAAAACAACAGAGGCAGCATGGTTGCAGGGAATTTGTAAATAATTACCTACGAAAAACCCTTCATGCATACCTTTCCTGTTGAAGAGATTGTAGAACTTCATGTCTTTTCCCCAGTGAGGACAGGCTAGTGTGACAGCAAGCCAAGATCAAGGTAATCAGGGCCTGCTAAGGCATTATTTAGTTTTATTTTCCTCCATTAGCATTTGCACATGTGGTTATTTGATTTTATTGGCTGACATCAGTAATTACTAATGCACAGCCACGCGGATGCAGTGACAGAATGCGGGGAATATGGTGCCTTCTGCATTGATGTCTTTGAAGCACATTGGACGTTTTGTGCAGCTCTAAGGCCTGGGATGGAATGAGCCGCACTGAAAGAGGAAGAGTTCACAAACAGCAATTTCCACAACAGCACCAGAGGTGGTAAGCAGAATCAACCGGAGGTCCCCAAAAGGGTTTGCTGCTTTGTTGCTGATAATGGGCTTATTTCGTCCTCCCCAGTTATGGTATGCTTATGGAAAGGTCAAGCAACTTGTGGTTGATTTACATAATTTAATACCCCCCTCCCCTCAGTTTGGAAATGAACATAGAAGAGGAGTGGAGTCATATGGCGTGCATGGCATTTTGAAGAAAACTTCAATCAATTCTTACCTTTCACAGTTCCTTATTATGACCTCTAAACAGCTTACACTTTTATACAAATTTCAGTACTATTCCAGGAAGAGAAGTGACAGAATTGCACATACAGCCAGCAAAATTAAGACCCATTCATGCAGTAATCCTTCTTGCACAACCCTGTATAAAATCCTAGTAATTCTGGACAAAAAGGAAGGTATTTATATCTTGTCAAACTTCCAAGGCTTCTGACAACTAAAGAGTCAAACTGTCATTGACTTACAAATGTGGAACGATGTCTTACAGCAAGAAGAAATGATGTTCCTCACTGTGCTGAAAATAAAAAGGTCAGCTAAAGGCTAAACTGTCCACAACTCTGAACACAGTTTAATATTTGTGCGCGACTTGCAAAGTTTTGCATACTGAGCATGGGACCTGTTCTTATCATCCCATCCTCTCAGTTCCCTCCGGTTGTCCTCATGTGTCCCAACATGGTTTATCCCTGGATTTCCTATTCCCTAGGAAACCCTAGATATCCCTAGATCTAGGGTTTATCCCTAGATCCCAGGTGAGTGGGCCTGAACCGTGGCTCATGGGAGAAGTAGAGGCACCATGCAACACTACAGCCTTTCTCCATCCAAAACCTTAAAACACAGTCAACAGACTTCTGTCACATAGCCCAGTGCCTCACAAACGTGAGAATGGCAGGACAATGCGAGGTCAAAGACCTACTCTTGGCAGGAAAGGTTCATGGAGAGCAAGAAGTAACTGGCTAAAGCAACGGCAGCCTCGTGGCAAGGTAAAACTGCCATCCTAAGGAAAAGGGATCTGGTGCCAGACATGTGGGAATGCAGAGGTGCATGGAGTGGCATGCTTAGCAAAGGGTAGTGTGGGAGTAATCTCAGCCTGCTAGCTTTTCTAGTTATTCAGGGCTCCTTTGTCCAATGCTTGGAAGGAACCAGAGGGTCTGCTTACAGAGTGTGCCGTTGCTCTTCCTGTGGTGTATGCGAGAGTTCACAGAATGAACAGCATGTGTTCAGCTTCACCGAGGGACGGCAGAACGGCTTTTAGAGCACCCAGAATATTTGGAAATGAACGTTTTGGGGTGAACTTCTCAACCCTGGCCCACGTGCTAAATTAAAGACTGGAAGAAACTGTCCCCTGTGAAATGCCTAGCAGATAATATCATGCTTTCAGGAGCA
The DNA here is from genome assembly GCF_028500815.1 of Rissa tridactyla. NCBI lineage: Eukaryota > Metazoa > Chordata > Aves > Charadriiformes > Laridae > Rissa > Rissa tridactyla. Next base: position 61,870,368 of record NC_071469.1, read on the forward strand.
AGGACAGTGAAGCACAGCAACAGATTGTCTGGCAAGATTGTGTAGTCTCCAGCATTGGATGTCTCTAAGGATAGATGAGACAAACAGCTATCAGGAATGACTGAGATGCAATTCCCCCTGCCTTGAGGCAGGGAGATGCACTGGGTATGTTTTTCTAGCCCTATTCTTCTCTGCATCTATGGTAAGAATCTGCAGAACTGGGGTCCAAGCCCAGAGCTGCTATTTCCACCAGCCAGTGGGAGCATCAGCCAGGATTTCGATGTTATATGAAATACTGTCGGACTGTTCTTGTTACCATGAAACCATGACTAGCATGCAACTGCTCATCCCATCACACCAACCCTGGTGTGACACTGTGGCAGCAGGGGAGAGCATTAAATGTGTATGGGGTATAGCCACTACGCAAATGTCACAAATACATTGAAGGTGATAATAGCATGAAAAGATTACACAGAAGGTGTCTTCACAAGCCCGCATAGGCTTTAGCAGTGAAAGCTGAATGATTGCCCACACAAGCACTATTAAAAGTCATGAATCTTCTCAAGCTACTTCCTTTCCCTTTTACTGGGAGTAGGTTTTGCGTCTCTTCGGATGTTAAAATCTCACATATCCGTGTGGGAGGAAACACCATTCAATCACTTAAGATTGTGATGGTGAACTTTTCTCTCTCTGAGTGTGAGATAGACTTTTCGGACACATTCAGCAAACTGCACTGTAACACCTATTGTTTTTTGGTCCAGTAACAGTTCAGAAAAAGAATCATGGTGCTGAATAATTCACTTCAAAGCAAACATCACTTTTTCCTGAGGAGCCTTTTCTAGGCAAAAGTCTTCGAAAACGGGTGTAAGGCAAATTTCTTTACCAGCCTACCAGCCACTATAAACATCTAAACTCTAAGGTTGGGACTGAGCAGCCAGGCAAGACCCAGGCAGAGTTGGAAGCACAAGCGTCAGGGAAATGTAGAGATCCCAGAGAAGCCACGGTGGGACCGTGTGACAGGAGTGCAGAGATGTACGTGTCTTCCTTATGAGATCTAGAAACGCCTCTGTACTCCAGGAGACGTCAGTTTGCCACAGGGGCACAGGTTCTGCTGCTTGTATTTGGAGTCAGAGCTGCGCTTGTGTTGCTCAGATAGGTGCAGAGGAGAGCAGGGACTGTCCTGCTGGCTGCTTCTTGCAGGACACACCGCAACACCTGTTGTTGCACTTGGAGTCACCGATGTCCCCTCCCCACCAGGCCTCCTCCCCTCACATGAAGGCCTGCTAATGAAGGCCATCAAAGTCACCTTTTGATTGACTTCACCGGCTTCTTTGACTGGGCCACAATTTAAACTTTTGATGTGAAAACTATTATTTCTGAAAGGGCATTTACACGAGTCCGAGGTCATTGTGACTGTAGAATATTTTGGGAATATTTGAATTATTTCCTCTAATAAAAGGAAAAAATGGGTATACCAAAGCAGTTCAAGGGTAGGAACAAGCTTTTCTTACTGGTGGACTTTTTGATTGACACTGTGTGTGCAGATGCCAGATAATAATAAGTCAAACATCAGTTTCTCTTTAAATAGGTCGAGCAATTCAAAGCAGCTCCTCTAACATATAATTTAAAGGGGTTGGAAGATTCCTCCCAATAACAACAAACAGTGGTATGCTTTACTGTAATAAACCATATGTTTCTACCAGGAGTCGACCATTCCTGCTCTCAAATTGAGAAACTTAAAATCTGCAGCCACTTACCTACTAAAGTGCAGTAAATGTTCATTCTCAGAGGCTAATGTATTATTAATACCATAGGAAAGACATCTTAATATATTTATAGAGAAATTCTGTACATTTTTGCTATAGCGTACGGGAAAGAATACAAATACTGCCCAGATCCTTAATCAATACCAATGATCATTACAGCCCTACACAACAGACCAGCCCTTACTACCTATGAATTCCAGCTTTTAACCTATACTGCTGAAGTATTCATAAATCTGTTTCACCCCCTAAATGCAGTGAAAAACTGAAGTCACAACCAGCAAGACATCTGTGATTTATTCTTCTGGGCTTCCAACGATGAGATCAGAGTCATTACAATCTAAGGCAAGGTGGGTGGCTAATAAATCTGTTACTGATTTACACATAGATCGTGGTGTTGCATTGCTAACTGGCTAAGAAAACAAACTGCAATTGTATGCAAAATGGCATGCTGTGGTTGTAGATGGAATATGATCCTTAATAGGATTTAATTCTTGATAGTATGCATGTTGTTAAGGCTAAAAGCCTGTGCCACACTGCCAGATGCCAGGCAAACACAGAAGAGCCTGTTGGGATGTTCATACCACTTGTAGCAAAGGAATATGTGGGGAGCAGTAAACAAGAGAGGGACTTATCTATAGGGCTGTAGGTCCCAGCTCGTCTAGGAAAACAAGGTATACCAATAGAGATAAGGAGGTAATTATCTGTGAGAAAGACAGACAGGCAGCTCCTAGTTTGGAGAGAGGGAGGTGAAGAGGAAAAGAGACCCTATATGAGATAAAGAAGGAATGTGGCAGGTAACCTCAGGAGGTAATAGTTATTTTAGGAACTAAGTAACATGGAAAGGCAGGTTTTCAGGAGTGACAGATGTCATTGCACCCCTGAGGAAATAACAGGACAAGTAAAGTGAGTTCCCTACTTTATGAGCCTCTATTTTGAGTTGACCAAGATGGGATCTTAAACCTCCTTAGGGCTGGACAAGTTGTAGATGGTGACCCATACTTGTAATTGTAAAGCTATGTGTATGTCTAGCTTGCACTGGAAGGCTTACCACCAAGATAGGTTTTGTGGAACGTGCCTGAAATGACCATGCCTTCCCTTACAACCATCAGACAACCTCACTCCACCTGCACCACAGTGGTTTGAAAGAACTGAAAGAACTGGCACCCATGTCTTTCAGTTGGTCCCTTCTTGGAGAGGAATGCCTAAGATGGCAATAATGTAATGAAAGCAGCTTTCCAAGGGTCAAAAAGCCCAGAATCATGGAACCCCCTCAAAGACCTCTCAGGCCCATCAGAGTCTGGTCTTCAGGAAGGCACAGGCAACTGGGAAAAAAAAAAAAAGAGAAGATGCTCACTGGCATCTCTCCTGGCAGAATAATGTGGGTTCCAGACTGTCGGACTTGTCAGCAACACTGTTGTTCATGTCTGCTTGCAGTGCATTGCCTCATGCACACCAGCTTTGTGCCAGTAGCCTGTGCAGGAGAGAAGAGCCTGCCTGCATGTGCCAGGGTATAAGAACATAAGAAGTCTTATGGCATCCAGAGTCACTGGTGACCGTCTTTGGGCTGTCCCAGCACTTTTATTCCAAGCTGCCTATGAAACAGCCTTTTAAAAGATATGCACAAACAATGGAGCTATATGTGCTAAAGACGTACTTCCTCAGCTGTGTGCTCTCATGCCAGATGTTGAATCAGTTTTTAGACCCACTGTGCACCCCAGACTCCCTGAAACTGCAGCTGCAGCAGTTCCAGTGTGCATTTCTATGGGATTGCTGGTGTAAGGAGAGACATTTATTTTCCGATAGCATAGGCATTTGTGGGCTTGAAAATGCATAAGGAGCATTCTTACACTAGAAGGGTTTCTGGGGATGTCTGCAGAAAGAGAAGGCATGTCTCAGTGCTTTCCCCTGGGACTCTGCAACAGGCTTGTGCAATATAATATTTTTGTTCTACTTGCCTTGAGTCACAACCATCACAGCATTAAAGCATCACATTTGGGAAAGGCAAAAAGGTTATGGTTAAAATTAAGAGTGCTTTAAAAGAATAATTGAACACATTGAAGCTCTCTGTGAGGTTGTCCAACTCAAAATGAAATCAGGACTTTCAGACCTGCTCCCACAGCTGGATGATCATCTGTATTACAAACCCCACAGTGCTGGCTGGCACTCAGGAGAGCTTCGAGCCTGAAATTCATTCAGGATTGGAGCGTATGCCATTTACAGTTTTCACAAGCACAAGCATCAGAAAGGCAGAAACACTCGACACACAATGTGCAGGTCTGCCCAGCAGAAAGGTCATCTGCTAGTGGACATCTCATAGGTAGGTCTGCCCAGCAGAAAGGTCATCTGCTAGTGGACATCTCATAGGTATGTCTGCCCAGCAGAAAGGTCATCTGCTAGTGGACATCTCATAGGTATGTCTGCACAGCAGCACACATGGAGCTGCTCAGGGAGGGCAGGAGCTTCCTTGGGCAACTGCGCTCCACACCTCTTGCATTGTGGAGGTCCCTCTTCTCCTCAGGCAAGGTCAGGCAGTCCACAGAGCTCCAGCATGCTCAGAGCTGGCAGGGCTTGCAACCTGGACATACCACCGGGGAAAAGCAACGGAGGGAGGATAACCTTGGAATTATTTTTTTAAACAAACAAAAAGTCTTTGTGTTGCCGGCCTCAAGCATTTACTCACCATTACACATCTTTCTGCCTTCCTTCAAACTATGAAATGGTCTTAAACATGACATTGAAATACACACACTGGTGGATTTTCTTTCATTTGCTCATTTCTACTTTTTATTTGGGTAGTCACTGAGCTTTTATGGTTTGTTCACCGAAGCCTTGCATTGTCCGAACCTCCCCAGCTGGCCACACACAAGTAAAACCACAGTGGCTTTGGGCTGCAACTTAAAAGGGGGGAGAATTTCCAGCATTGCTTGAGAGGCAAGGATGTGGTTTGTCACTGAACTTTACCAGGTCACATTCCCCCTGGTTCCCATCACCAGCAAACTCTCCAGCTCCTACCATCTTGCCCAGAATTGTCATTCCTTTGACCTCCTTCTTTGCAGGAAAGGGCCCTTGCATTGCTGAAACTCTAAGATATCCCCTACTAGAAACCATAGGGCCCTGAGGGATGATGGGTGGTTTATTGCCAGGCACATCATGGAGGTGGCAGTTTTCAAGGATTACAGAAGATTGTTCAGAATCACAGAAGAAATCCATGGCAGACCTGAGAACAAAGTGTGATGGCTTTCCTCCTCCTTATTTCCTACCCAGCCAGTTACGCTGCCGTTACATTGCAGGGCCTGCAAATGCCCAGTTGCTCTAAGTAACTAGAAATGAAGACTTATTTTGACTTCAGCTCAGCCTGAGCAGATCTCAGTGATATGGGACTTCCTACAGCGTGCTTATCAAACTCAAATGAATCCAGCAGACATAACATCATATTTTGCCCAATATTTAAAGTTCACGAAGCAATTTTCCTGAACTGCTCCCTGTGTTACATAGCGAGGGGAAAGCTGATCAGCTAAACATTCAATCAACTAGCAGTTTCTAATAATCTCTTCTGGAAGATAAAACAAATGCAGGCAAACAGACAAATCCTATCTCCAGCAAACAGCCAGAATAGCTGATTTATATGCTGGGACATTTCTTGGGAGCATGGATATACTGAGAAGCATTCTTTTTCCTTTAAGGCACAGAAGAACTAAGAAACATGCAGACAAAGAAACAGCCAAAACATCTGAAATGTCTGAACCTTTCCTCAGCCCCACACTCTTTCCTATAATTTGCGAAACCAAGGTATACCATTCCAGGCTGTGTTGCATTTTGCAATATTCACGCTGGACCACATGTTTAAGAGTTGTTCTGCTGCCCTTAAGTGCAATTCTCTACACATAGAACCCCACAGAAGATCTCCCTTTGGCGGGCACAAGGGCTTTTTCTCCCTGGGACGGGACGAGCTGTACCACCAGAGCAGGCTGGCGTATGGCAGTGGGTGCGATTCACTGGTGCTGTGCACTGCTTTCTTCCTCTCAAAACCAGATGCATGAGTTGCACTGAGGGTGTCTGCTGTGTACAGCCATGCCAACATACCAACAACACTTCCAAGAATTTCAAATTTAAGAAAACCAAAAAAAAAAAACCAAAAACCAGAGCAAGGATATATTCTGGTAGAGTCTCCACCGTTGATTAAAAAGAAAAACAAAACCCGAACAAAACAACCCCCAGATATCACAACAAAAAGCACTTATGCAAATGCCTATGTAGATCAGGGGCAGCCCTCAGGCTCTTGGCAAATTGCCACAGCAGCCCTCAGCACTCTGAAGTTTGTGTCCCCCCCGCCTCCCCGTTCAAAAGCAATGCGAACCACCCATTCCTCTCCCACCCCGCCCCCCGGCAGTCCTTCCAGGGAGCAGAGGCTTTCTCTCCGTCCTGACTCTCATCCCAGAGTGGCAGTTCAGAGCAAATCCTCCCTACCCTCCGTGTCAAGCCCAGCTGGAGCCGCTCTCTCCTCCCCCAGGAGTGAATAACCCAGTTTTTTACAACACTTCCATATTTTTCATCATCAGCTTTTCCTTTTCACTTACTAAATTCATCCCCCACCCCACTTTGAAGGCTGACCACGGAGGGAAGGGTGACCTTGAGAAGAAGGGGCTGGCTCGAGATGCAGCCCTGGATGCGGTTCCCAGCCGCAGCGCTGGCTCCGAGTCTTCTCCTACCCTGTGTCAGGCCCTTTCCAAAGACCCTTGGCTCCAAGTCAGCAAAGCACTTAGAGGTAGGCTTAGCAAATGCTAACATCTGAGGGATTAATCACGTGTCTGCAGTGTCACTAAACTGGACTGATGTCTACCTTGCTTGTCTGGATGCTCTGTAGCTACCTACCTACCGGTCTGTCCAGCACCTAGCAGAAAGCGCTCCTGAAGTAGAAGACATTAAAGCACACACTTTCATCCTGCCTGCAGGACTGATAAAAAGGTGCACGTAGTTAGAACTTGATCATATGCCTTTTAACAGCTACATGTCAGACAGCCGTTGTTACTCTCATTTTGTTAGCAGCCTGCCTTGCTCTAAAAATAGAGGGATTTTCTCTCACTTCCTTTTATTTTTTCTCTTTGCGGTAAATGTAACTGTAAACAATTAATAATTCCAATTACTGGGGTTTTTTTCGGTAACTCCGGCAGCTGTATTTTCACAGGTTTTCCTAGGCTGCTGCAGGGGCCAATCAGATCATATAAATGTGCATATTAACAAAGGTTCATTAAGTGACTCTGTGTTTCTAAGCCTCTGGAAAAGAAGCAAAGCAGAGATGAGCCTTAGAAGTAAGCATGCTGTGTTCTTCAATAAATGTGACATCATCCCGAAATCAGCAGCTTTTTAATAATCTACATTTAAGATGCAAATGTAACTATTTGATAGGAAAGTCTAATGTATGAATAAAGATTCCAAATTGTTTTATCACTTCTTGATTGCTGTTGGCAAGGGGGGAATTATCATACTAACAGCCTCATTGAAGGAAAGCCATATGCCTGAAATGGAGACAATGCTGAAGTTACAAAGTTTAGTGAGATTAAGTTACATGGAGAAAGGTTCATTTAAAGTAGCGACTAAGTAATGACCTCAGAGGTAACCCTACCAGCTACCACACTGGTTAGAGAGGTGAATCCTATTAACAACCTCCTAAGTGCAGTTTCCAATTACTAATCTTTCCAGCAGCTTTATGGTGTAAGAGAAACGACTTGAGGCCCTTGCTCCCATCACAGGGTCATCTCATTTCGCTTTCACTCTGTGCTACAAAGCGATAGTCCTACGGGCAGCCTCTGACAGCCAGGAGGCTATTTCAATATTGCTAGAGCTCAGCAAGACATTTGAAATGCAAGAAATGTAGAGTGGCAGTTCAGGTCTCTTCCTCCTACCATATCGGTTGCTAAAATTGTAGAGTAGTTACTCTTACCCCATGGATTAACCAGGAAGTGAATGGCCTCAGACTGTCCTGGCTCTGATATAAAGGCTGTGGGGAGAGACCAAATCTTTTATTAAAGTAACAGACACAATTGGGAAAAGGGACAAGATGTTAGGCACGCAAGCCTTTGGGAAAGATCAAAGAGCCTGAAAAGTTTGCTCAGTTTTTCCAGCTATCTAAAGATACTACTTTTCTCTATGAAATTTCCCTCTTTAGACCACTGTGGCTGCTGTTGCACTGTTATTTGACTCTACTGTAAGGGAGTAAAGCTGCAAGGGGGCAGATAGGCAGAGGGAAATGGGCTGTGGCCATGTGGCCGCTTGGTTGCTTGGTAATCAGAGACTGTGCCTTGTCTCACTAATTAGTGTGTAATAGCTGTGTACACTGGCTCACTTTGGGATGTCTTATCAAAGGGGGAGAAAGAACTGGGTTTAATTTAGCTATACAGAGGGACTGCATCTGTTTTCTCAGCCACTGAAGGATTATAATTGTTTCTAGATGACAGCAGGTCACATGCGTATAGGCTTTTTAATTATAACCGAAATTTCTTTTCAACCTAGGGAAATAATTTAATTTCAACATTATTATTATTATTTTTTGGCTCCACTCTAACTCCCCCAACTCTTTTAGCTCTCTTACTTGAAACATAAATCTTTCCCCTTTCAACATAACTGACTGATTTTCTTTGTTCATACCTGTCACCGCTTTTTTCTTTTGATTACTGCAACAATTACATAATTCAGGTTTAAAGGTTATGAAAACTGTGTTTTGGCATTCAACCAGTCTCATCTCTGCAAACATTAGTCAAATAATCTTGCTTAACATTCCCTCTATAGGAGGAAACATTGCCACCTACGTCTCTGCCTGTATTTAATTTCTTCTGTCTCAGTGTGTATCTGACCAGATCTTGCTTTGTGCAATTCAAAATGCTCAAATCTCACGCTAGTGCGGGGCTTACACTGTTGTGCCACAACTTGAGATGTTCTGCTGTGTTCTGGATGCCAGTTATAACTCATCTGCTCAGTATGAACTTGTTTGCATGTCTTTGCACAGTAAAAGATGCCAAAATAAAAAGCGCTAAAATAAAATTAGAAAGAAAGTGACATTACGAAGGAGTACAAGATAGAAGGCCAGAAGTACCCAAAGGATAAGGCTCAGGAAAATGAATGTTCTCTGTGCCTGGACACCAAGATAGCCAAACATAAGGCTGGTGGTAGTCTGTACCACTTTTGACATATCCTCAGGCATCCTATGGGAAGTTTTTGCCACCATCGCCTGGAATGAGGAGTAGGCCAACCAGCACAAAGTGAAACCTGGACTGGGCTGGGTGGACAAACTGTGCAGTAAGGAGAATATTCCTGTGAATCCAACAACTTTTTGAAACAAGCGGGTGAAAGTCAATAATTCTGGAAAATGCCGAAGAGAAATATACATAGGCAAAAATCCCATAAACCCTAGAGGTCTGTAAAACCTAAAACAGCAGGTGGAAAACCACTATTATCCTTTTGCTGGCCAAGTCAGGCTTAAAAGAAAGGCCATGAAGGTGACTGATTTGAGACTCTGATATTGGCCAAGAAGGTTATTAGGGATGTGCAAGAGATGAAAAGCAAGAGGTCCTGGTATTTTCTTAATGAATCCTCAGGGGCAGTCAAAGTTGATTGTCCCATGCCTGGTCAAAAGGATTTCACAGAGTACTGAGGAAAGCTGTCTCACCCTGATTCCCAGCCCACAGGTCCTGAACAAGTGAGACATGTTGGCAAGCAGATGTCAATCATGACTGGAAAAGGGTTTTGTGACTATCCTTCTGGTAGTTCACTGTCAGATAGGCTAACACACCAGGGTAAAGGTGGTGACCCAGGGTCTCCTGCTTTTATTCAATTGAGCAGCTGTTCTGCAAGCTGGGGCCTGAATGGGATGGTTCACACGGCAGGAACAAAATCACACCACTGGCATTTGAAGACTTGCTCTAACCCTACTAACTCCTGAGTTGCAATGAACAACCACGTCAGTACAGCAGGGTCTGCTTGCAGACTCTGTGGTCTGGAAATGCAAGCCAAGAAGAGATGTGGATTTCACATCAAGAACTTTTTAACGCATTTAACAACTGTGAAGGCTGAAAACTCGGCACAGAATGCTAAACATGCCTCAGATGAGCCAGGGAATTAGCTAGGCATGTGGATGAATCAATAGATGGGACTTTGAAACCAGACCTTACTTCTGAGCTAAGCTTTTGGCTGGAAGGGGTCGGGTGAGCACTTAAACCTGCAAATACAGAATGTACTCCCTGCGCCAGAGGTCACATATGTGTTAGACCACCCTCATCTCCTTGGATGATGGCAATTGAAAGGCAGCCAAGGAATAGATCTATCATCCACTGCACGCAACAGCCTTTTGTACTCAAGAAGAAAGATCACAGGCCTGGGACTGATAGCACTTGGCAACTTTTTCCCCTCTGTGGAGGTGATGCACCAGAGAGACTTGCTCACCTCAGGGGCAGGATAATCCACCAGATTCCTGGTTCCCATTTCCAGAGCAAAGCATGAGAAACTGTGACTGGAACCAGAGGTAAGGAAAAGGAGATGTGCTGTCATTACTGCTAGCCCATCTGAGCTCCCACAGTGCTCCAGCCGCAAGGAGATGACAAAGATGCTCTCAAAATGCAGAAATTTGTTGTCCTCAAAAGTGGATAATCTGAGCAATTGCAGGAAAAACAAATTTCACCAATGGGCAAAAACTACAGAATCAGGGATGCCAGGTAGAGGACTTCACAGGCAGCAGTGACCGGATCAAGGAACACCAAGGAATACTTGAAGTACAACTTTTTGTGACGCTGAAGATATAAGTAACTACATATATCCTTTTCAGTGTGTTGTTTAGTTGTAACCAAGAGAATGAAAAGAAAAACTACAGGCAATAAACACTCAAGACACTGCCTACCACAGCCCTGGGATCCTCCCATAAGTACAGTGTACATCATGGGGGAGGACAGAGGAGGCAGCAGTGCATGATGCACACTGAAACCCACTTCAGAAATGAGAGCAACAAGACATTTTCTTAAAGATGGTTGATGTGACATTTTGTTATAAGTGAAAATTACCTGTATTTCTTGTGGTGACCTTAGGGAAAGATAAAACCAAGACTCAACAGCACAAATTGGAGATACAACATTCATTTAACCATTGCATATTTTAATTTCCTAATCAAGGCAAGTGTCACATAGCACACTGTCCTGCTGACCATTGGTAGCCAGAGAATAACTGTGAGTGACCCATCTCTGATGCCCAGTCTGCAAAGGCCAAGGTGGAAAGGTGACCAAGAGGACCCTGGTCTAACTTTATAGGAGGAAGTAATTACTGAGTCAAGGGACTGATCCTTTGTTGTGTCTGCTCAGCATCGTTAGTGTCTTCCGACCTGCATGATGCATAGGAACTGGCAGAAGCATGAGAGATGGTTGTATACATGAGCTAGTTTTTCAGCTAAGTTTCTTGAAGTTAAGATGGATGGGCTTAGTGTTGTCTGGAAGCAGGAAGAGGAGGCAAGGAGGCTCAGGTAGGGATTTACAGTGAATAGAAAGTGACAGCATTTTCTCAGTCGGTTGCTGGTTGGCTACATAAGGCAAGCTAAGGGAAAGCTGGATGAGGGCTTTGAAATTTAAAGCAGTGCCCTTTGGATGTACATCTAGCCTGCAGCAGCTGGCGAAAACACAGCCATGTAGCCTGGGAGACTGCCTAGTTGGATTTTGCCAGACAATTTAGTGGAGATTTCAGAGAGTTGCATATGTATGTCTACAGTGAATGGTCAAAATGGGTCTTTGGAAGTACAGACATGAAACTTAAAACACTGGTAAAAGAAAAAAGAGGAAAAAAAATCTCACTGTTCCACTAGGTGTTGTGCTCTATGGAAAGTGCTCATGTAGCTTTTGGATATGAGGGTGGGACATGCCCTCCTCATCTGACCACTGACAATAACACATGACATGAACTGCTGTTTTAAACACAGAGGAAATAACAAGAAGCAACTGAAAGCTAGTTCATGAAATGCTTCCTCTGGGGTCATCCACATTGTTGCCATCAGTAAAGGAAAAAAATAAGTTTTGGAACCCCAGACAGGCAGCATAGATCAAGTAGTGTAAACAGTATGCGTGAGTGCACATCTCGCTGGCTGACATACCCATGTCATGTGAAGAAGTGCATGCCCAAAATAACAAAAATCTGCCAACTATTTTATCTTAGCAGTTCTGGGTAGGAGGGCCTGTTAATCCGATGGCAGTTAGTGTGCATTGGCTCAGATACAGTATTACCTCAAAACAATCGACTTGCACTTTTCCATCATCAGCCTGCTTTACTCTCTAACATGAATGAGCTGCCTCCAATCATGTAAAACCACCTTTTACAATATATTCTGTACTGATTGTGTAATGAAATGTTTATTTGTGAATATGGAACTGGCAGGGAAAATGTCAACATCCATAATCATTTTTACTGTACCATCTGAAGAGCAGGTCAAAGAATAGGAAAAAAACATTGAAATCATCCTTCTGCAAGATAAAACCAAGTGCTTTCACTAAGCATTCTTTTCAAGGATGGATGTTATGGTGGCTCAAGCAGGAGAAAATGCAGCAGTACATTATCTCTTTAGGAGAAGGGCAGAGTGAAAGTACTGCCTGGGATTTTAACCAAAAGTAAAAGGGAAGGAAAATGGTCAAGTTCTGGGGACAGAAATATCCACAGGCACCAGTAACATCACCATGTCTGAGAAAAAAAAACCCAAACATCAACTTGAAGAGATTCAGGTAGCTTTGGATTTTCCTATGTTGTTTATCAATCTCCGATAAATCAGAATTTGCCGTTGTATCTCCTGATTCTTAAAGCTTATCCTGCATCAAGGACACCGAGATTTTACAAGCGATTGTTATTTAATTAAGACAGTTGGCTTAAATTAGTTCTCATTGTGTAACTGATAAGCTGTTGCAACGAAAATACTGAGCACCTCATGATAGCCATCCATTTGACTGCTCCAGCAAGATATAAACAAAGCGTTTGCAAAGAGGAAAGTTAAATTACAGGCTGCTACTATTTCTGTTTGAAATAGCCCCAGATATTTCTGTGAATAGTTGCTTATGAGCAGCTAGTTGTTTCTATTCTGTACTCAAAACTAAATCATAGAATCAGTTGGGTTGGAAGGGACCTCTAAAGGTCATCTAGCCCAACCCCCATATATAAGAGCTTTTTCTTAGACATTAACATCTGATTTTTTGTTTGAAGATATCTTATTTATTTATTTTTGTGTTGAAGAAGGATAAAGACCTGGAGCAGGTCTCTAGACAGAGACACAGACCAACATCCCAAGCAATCAACTAAAGAAATGTGAACATTGCAACCAAGAATTGGGATGGAACATGCCTTTGTGATCCTACCTTGTTCTGTTGTGTCATACATGAACAGATCGGGAAAAGCCATATCAGTTTTACATAGGAGTGAAGTCTTGTTCTAGTCATATATCAACCTTTTTTTTGTTTGCTTTTATCCCTCCCTGTTCAGTCCCATACCCATGCAAAAGGTACTCCCCAAACTTCCCCATTTGCCCTCAAATTTTCCTTCTTTTTCTGTACTGCATGGGCATCACCAGTAGTAAATAATACAGATCTCTTCTTTCAATTTCTAAGCTTTCTCCCACAGTCGTCTCCAGCTGTGAGCTGAAATAAATTGTAGGGAAATTCTGCTCGGGCATTACAGCCATGATAACAATGCTCAGTTACTCTGTGGAGCTGCCTGTGCATTTATCTAGCAGATAAAAGAAGGGGCTATGCGCAGGGCAGATGAGCTCTTCAAATACTTTAGCTTCCAAACTCTAACAAGCCTTTTATGAGCACATATAGACTGAATTAAAAAAATAAATAACCACCAAGTAAATAAAAAGTATGCTCCTAACACTGGATGATCCAACCTAATTTTCAAGTCCCTCTTCCCACCTGTAGAGGTATAAGTTTGCCAGTGACACAGACGTAATTTTTTTATATTTTTTTTTCCCCACTCACAGGCAAAATTAAAGTATATTTTTCTCTTTCCCTTTGTTCTCAGAGACATAAAAACTCTTTTTAGCTAAAGCTTTCTCCAAAAAAAAAAAAATCAGTCTCAGGGCACTTCTGGCAAGAGAAATTGCTAAAAAAAACCCTTTTAATGGAATTTGTCAGGCAGCCTAACTATAGGCAGGGATAACGCAAGCACACAGTGAGAACCTAAAGTTCATTTTCTTCAGTTATGATCTAATACACACTTAATATGCACTGTTTGAGTGTCCTGTGCCTCAGCAAAGTAATTGCTTAAGTGTTCAAGCATAATTGATATGGGAATTAAGGTACAGAGTTAGATCTGGGTTCAAATCTACTTACAAAAGTAGTTTCTCACCTCACCTTCATTCATTTGGTAAAGTCACTTAATGGAAAGATTAGTTTTCCCTGAGGAACCCGTGGAAAATCATTGTTCCTTTCCTCCTTTGTGTTGTTTGTTCAAAGTCTCTGAGGAAAAAAAATGCTATATGCTGTTTCCTTATAATGCAAAGAATAGTGGAGTCACCAACTGTTGAAGGAACACAGATAAACAAAAACACCTTAACTGGGTTCAAAAATCAAGAATCCACTAACCGTATGAGCAGTAGCATTTATTCAGCTCAGCTCCTAACCTGGAATTGTAAATAGATTTTGACTGTTGCCTTCAAATGTCATTACCACTCTGTTACAACAGAGCATGAGAGTGAGGTATATTGTATCACTATTTCTTTTTGATTGGAAAATATGAATGTATTTGTGGACTGCAGTGGCACTATTATTAGTGTAAATAAGATAAATGTATTCAGCAATTGCACCATGTACCCACAAACCCAGAAATATCCCAGGGAAACTGTGCAGTATAGGTAACTATGCAAGGTTTTAATATGCCACTATTAATTGCAATGTTGATCTTTGTTACCTGGATGAGATGGGATGCAACTGAAACAAAGGCAATATCTCCACCACAGTTGTCAAGTCATACTGATGAAACAGCAGGAGCAGGGGAACAGAGGGCTTTATCTTGTATGTTAGTTATTTTCAAGGTACTTTTTGGGCCAGAGTCAACACTTACAGAACAATTAGCTTACAGCTACTTGTAAGCTGATGGTCTCTTGGAGAGGTGAGTAGAAAAGAAAACGTGGATGCTGTATGACTAGAGTCCATACATCTAGAAGCAATTATAGACAAGGGGGAAGTTTAAAACTGCTCTTTGAGAAGAGTGAAAACTTGAAACTGTCCCTTCGGCAGAATTTTATTTAATATATAATTCTGCTCTGGGTTCTCTTAAGTTCATCTAAAAATAAATCCTCAGAGCAAACTTAAATGATAAGAGAATCACCACCTAAGGAGAAACCCCTTCTTTCCTACCAGCGGCTGTTGTAAATCAAGGTTCTGCTATGCAGTGGGGAATGCTTTCACTCCAATATTTGTCCATGCCTTGGTCAAAACAAAACCTAAACCAAAAAAACCCCCAAATATGCAAAGCTGAAATGCAGGATTTCTGCACTTATTTTAATCTATTTTATTATCTTCCTGTTTTCTCTTTTCATGATGTCATCATCTGCTCTACAGAACACAATTTGCATTGAAACAAAGAGCTTTGTGCTGATAAATAGAATGTTTCAGTCTATCAAAATGCCTTTACTACTTGATAGAGAAATGTTGTTTGATTCTTCCACAGGAAGCTATATGTTAAAAAATCACACATATTCTGCTGCTAAAACAGACCCTCAGAGTATTCTTTACTGTCTCTAATTTTTATCTAAAGATATACATGGATAATTAAGCTGAAGGAAAGAATTCTAAGTTGGACGACTATGGCTTGTCTGAACACTTAAAGCAAAACAGAATGAAGCTAGTTAGGTTGCCCTTCACTTGAGGATTAAATGTTGCCGATTACTTCTGAATGGCTTTTGCACATGTTTCTCCTGTACTTCGTTCTTTTATTTATTTTCTTCACCCTTGAGTTTTAGCTAGAGAAGGTAGTCCTGTCTAAAAAAAAATAAAAAATCAGAGTTGATTTATTTGGCAGAGGAAGTGATACGTAACTGAACACTGTAGGAGGAAATCTTTGTATATTAGAGGTCTGTTGTAGATGATGTGCCAAGCTGAAATGGAAAACCACTGGTATCATTGCCAGTTAGGGCTGAACTCCCCTCTGTCTGGAGAGGGAGTGTTGTGGCAGGAGAAGCCCACTTTGGAGGTTGAAGGTGACACGTTCACCTCCTTGATCCGCTACAGCCTGCATGCATGAATCAGAAAGGACTCTGTAGAGGTTTTATTTTTCTTATAAATGAGCATTAGATGCTTATGTGCTGTAAAAACCCAGCTGTCCTGTATTTCTTTCCTGTCTCACTTCTCCTATAAAATGGGGAAAAGCACTTCCTCACCTCCCAGTACACACTTGGCTCCCAGGGATGTTGTAAGGGGAACTACACTAAAGATTACAAGGTACAGTATGAATGGAGCTATACTAGTACATTAAGAGATAGACAGAAGGATGAATACCATCCCTGAGGAGCAAAAACACCTGCCATTCCTGTGACAGCTACAGAAACTACTGCAATATATTTAGTAGCTTACACAATAGCAAAAGAAAGCTATTAAAGTAGGGAATGCTGGCCAACAGATAAGCCCAAAGTATCTCTGTTCAAATGCAGGGTTTTATTTGAACTTGTTCCTGGTTTGACATCTTCGTATTATTGCTTTTTTAACTTTATGAAACAATCATTTTCTTTGTAATAGAGATTCTAGACTTAATGCTGTCTGGCTTTCAAAACGTAGCATCCACTCAGAGAAACAGGGACTTAGGCCCACATGTTGCACAGCACTAGCAGAAAGCCCAGGTCAGAGTCATCAGTGTCATAGTGGTCTTATGGCCACCACTTTGGGTTATACCTCTCAGATGAACTGGGACTGGTAGTAAAGTGGGTGAGAAAGCAGTAGGTCAAGTGCTGGGTACCCCACAGCTGCTGGCTAAGCAGGGACTGCCACAAAAGCCTTGTCAGCTACCAGAGACCTTCACAGGTAAAGCCGCCATTCCTTCTGCTCATTTGCAGGTAGAAGACTGACCTCTGTGGATAGGATTTGCAATGGATTCAATCTGCCCCATAAATCGACTGGAAGTGGCCTGGAACACAATGTATGCACTGACCAGTGGTGACATTTGGAGGGGGAAAGCTTTTGGAGAGGCCAGGGTACACAAAGGCAGTATCTGACCCATGTGCTACACAAAGGAGCTGAAACAGTCAACACAAACTCTTCCCGACTGAACAAGGATTATTCATGGACATTATTTTGTGTCTAGTGGAATGAAAACATTTGAGAGAATCACAAACTGTTGGTGGCAAGTGTATTCATCCATTTATAGAAAGGAAATTAGAGCAAATTTTCCCCTGGCTCAGTAGTTCCTTAGTAATAACTGCAGTTTCCTGACATCTGTCCTCAGTCTCTTTCTAGTCACCCCTGAGAAGAACAGAGCTGATGTTGGAGTTATTTACAAGTGTATACAGGTGCATCTTAGCATCCTGGAGAGAGACTGGAAGAAGTGCAGAGCTCAGTGATTCACTGATACTGTCTCTGGAGTCTGTCACATCTATTCCGAACAGATATTCTATATAACAGGTACAGTATCTGATCATAAAAAGTGTGTCCTTTATATCACAGGTCTGATAAATTGTTTTGTGTTTTTATTAGTGTTTCACACAGTGCAAACTAGAGTGATACTTAATAAATTCCAACAACAGGAGTACAACTCAAGCTCCTAGCAATATTTAGAGATCATAATTTTAATGAATGATAGGTAATTTAGACAAATGACATTTTATATTTGCAAACACCACATTGTGAAGAGCAGTGATGTTTAATATGTAGTGTATTGTGTCTATCAGCACAATATACAGCCACGTGTATCAGCATTAAAAACATATAAACAAAAAATCCTGTCACCACCATTTCTCAGCCTCCAACAACAAACACCTACCCAGCTATTGATCCAAGCAAGTAAAATTGGTAAGGCACATTTTACACTGGATCCCAAAGGCTGAGAGACTTTTGCAATGTAAGGAATAGACTCGGACATCTTTTACATCATCTTGCTTAGTGTCAAAGACAGTTTAAATTGCACAGTAGAAGCCAATTAGAAGGCATTCAGTGAGCCTCCAGAGTACACTTTCTTCCTTCTAATGATGAAAATATGAACCATGATGTCTGCTGTCAAATAAATATATCCAGTGCTAACAGACCAGGAAGACCCTTCTGCTGCTCCTCCTCCATGTCCTTGGACTGGAGGTGGCACGGAGATATACTTTGGGGCTTCTACTTCAGCTCAGATCAGGAGACTGCTTTTGAAGTGAATATTCCCATCATCCCCAGTTATGTGTAGTGCAGTTTACAGAGCAGCATAGGAGCAAACCAAACTCCCTTCAGAGAAAACTAAAACAGAATAAGAGCTCCAGGAATCCACCTAATGTATCCCAAATGCTAATGGGTCTTCTGGTCTTGCTATTCAGTCTTCCATTATTCAGCCACTTTATCTACCTGCTGAAGATCATCTTTTAATTTTCCTTAAGAATGCCTATTCCCAAGGAGCTCTGTGGGCTGCTGAGGGCATGTTTGGAAGCTCTGTGCTCTAGAGGAGAATGGGGACAAATGCTCACTGCAGCATTAGGCTGTTCTGCAGGCTATCTTCCAGCTGAGTCCCCAGAATCCTAGCACAGCTATGTTAACATAAATGCATTTTGTATGGTGCATTTTAAATGTGACTTTTGCATGAAGGTGACCTAAGCTTTTGGAGTTAGCTCTGCTTGTATCTGTCTGCACTGATTATGGGGACAAGAAAAACATTAGGATGTGTCAAACTGGCTGTAGGTTTACAAAACCTAAAAGCAATCTAAATAGTCAGCAGTGGAAAAGGAAAGCAATAATCACTATGAGCTGGTATTCACCTGTTCCTTTCCTTCTGTGCTCAGATGTAGAGCAGCTTCAATGTCTAGGATCTAATTTGCATTGGTAAGCTCACACAATGCTAAGACCTTTGGTTTCATGAAGAAAAAGACCCTCAAAATTCAGATCTGTTTCTAACAACACAAGTGCTTTTGCACCTTATCAGCTACTACAGGCGTGAGTTCCAACTTCACTCTAGAGTGGTCAAAACCTACTTTGACCTTGATGGAAAATATTGGGAGTTAAAGCTTGCCAGTGTGATGCTAGTCACACACAACCCTACTGATCACACAACTGATGTACTGTACCCAGTTTGGGGCTCTCCAGTACAAGGCAGATATTGACATGCAATGTTGAGTCCAGTCAAAGGCCATTAAAATGCAAGGCATGTGATACATTAGGACAGGTGGCATGAACTGGATTTGTTCAGCCTCAAGAAGAGAGGGTGTCAAGGTTTGGGCCAGGTTGGTCACTAACAAGACAACAGATGCTCTCTGCCACTCCAAGGAGAGGAAGAAGAGAGATAAAGAGAGTTATAAGTTTAGAAAAAAACCCTAAGCTACTTTAATGAAAAATTAATAATAAAATAAAAAAGATATGAGGAAATAGATACAATATAAATAAATAGATACAAAACCAGATCAAGTTACTAGGAAGATGTCACAAGCAGGCACTGGAAACATTCCAGACCAGACTGAGTGACAATCAGGAACTGGAACACACTGACCGGGATCAGAAGGCAGATGAGCTGATGGGGTCCTCCTCAGACATCAGTCACTGAAGCAGCAGTCCATCAAAGAAGACCCAAAGAAAAAGAGCCAAGCTGACCCCTTTGATCCCTCAGCTTTTATACTGAGCATGGCAGGTGGGATGGAATACCTGATTGGTCAGTTTGGGTCACCTGTCCCGTCCACTCCTCCCCACAGGTGTGACCCCTCCACAGGGTAAACAGCCAAGTCAGCCGACCCCGACTGCCACAGCAAGTGTAAGCAAGAGCCTGTCTCACTGAACAGAAAGTTGGCTCTGTCCCTCCCCAAACCAGGACAGAAGGTCATGAGGATATCTTATTTCTGCCTTTAAGTCCCTAATTGGATGTTGAAGTGCAAAGCTAAAAACCAAGTTGCAACAATCACAATTTTTTACAAGGGAAACTATGATTAGCTTTTTTTATATATTTGGGTTTTTTACGATGAAGGTGGTTAACCACTGGAATAGGAGCCCAGAGAGGCTGTAAAATTTCCATAATTAAAAATGCTCAAAAATTGACAGAAAAAAAGACTGCTCTAGCATGACAGTTGAATCTACCTTCAAACTTGGACCTACTTTGAGCAGAAGATTCGATCAGAAGACCACCAGAGGTCCCATGAATCTAAATTATTTTATGATTTTTTGATTCTAACCCTAATCCAAGGGATTTTGGATTCTAATCCTAAACAAAGGGAGCAACTAGGTATGAGGGAATTCCTGGCCTTAGGTGGATTTAGGAATCTGGTGGCTTCCAAAACCAGGGACATAACATCTGAAGCCAAAATAAAGCAAACATTAACACAAAAAATGCTAAAGAAAGGCAAATGGATATGCATAATAAATGGAAGCACTGCTGTACCAATGTGCACCATGAAATACAGCTGCTGCAGTCATTTCAAAGTCTCCAAAATAATGGTACAAGTAATTACTGGAAAAACAACACATTGCCCAAAGTCATTAATGTTTGTTGTGTCTCCCTCGAACACTAACCCAGCGCAAGGAAAGAGTTTTTGGAGAACAGATTTGCTGATTCCACTGTTTGTTTAATGACTTCGTTTGGCATCTATCCCTCGGTTGCTAAGTGGACTCAAGTTGTTGTTTGGCAGGTCACAAGGAGACCCAGTGAGAGCAGACAAAAACTTCTGGTCTGTTTTGTGACTCTGTGCATGACTGTCACTCTGCAGTGAACACCTTGCCATGATCATACAGCACTTGTGTCCCCAGGGACTGCGGGGTAGTTATCATTCACAAACCTCACATGAGGTCATGTCCACCCTCTCCGGAGCAAAAGGGCTCAGTCACAGCAGAGACATCTGTGACACTCATCAGTGAGCAGAGAGGTGGTTGTTTCTGTCTCACGCCCTTATTTGTACCCAACCCATAGCCTGTCCCTACACCTGTAAAAGAGGTCTAGCTGCCTTTCACTAAAAGTCACTTTGTGATCAGTCTTGAAGGGTAATTCCCCCTTCTGGACCTGCACTTTTCTACAGTCAGTGCTGAGGTGACCCAGAGTGTCCTTTTCAAAGGAAAAGACTGTCAGTTGTTATATGGAGCATCTCTTTAACATAGGCTATATGAGACATCAAGGGCAACTGAATACAATGCAGATAGCTATGAGACTCTCGCTGCTCATAGTTCTTTGAAATTACTCTTAATTAAAATATACTAGCATATCTTGGTAGTTGATCTGTTGCAAGACAGAGTCAGGAAATGATTTCTGGTTTCCTTCCCTTTCATTCTGACTTCAAATCATGGTTGCAGTGCTCTTTAGCACACACTTTAATTTAGCTTTACATCAACTGATTCACAATCCTTAATTAAGCTTATTGTTTTTTTTCCCCTAATTTTAAAATATGCAGGATTTTTAAGTATAACAAATTATTAAGAAATTAATTCAAGTCATTAATGAATTATTAATCCAGGCTAATAGCAAAAATGTAGTAATGATTATAGATATCAGTACATGCTGTGAGATCATTGCAAAAGCATATTCTATCAGATCACTGAAACAAAAAATTCAGGAAATAAAGACATCCCTGCATTATTTGTAGTCCCAAACCCATGTCTTAGTACTAAACTAAAGTGACACTATAATGTAAATAAATCCTTAGTAACTTCTATTTGTGATTCTAATACTACTGAGCAGGTTGCTTGGCAAACAATGAGCAGAGTAGGCTCTTCAACGCTCAACTGATTTTCTCCTCGGCATAAGAATTGTTTCTAGTTAAGGCAGAGTTTCACATGCTCTGCAGCCTCCAGAAGAGGAAACATCTTGGTTTGTCCGGCCTGAACTGATGCTACTGTTGAATCACCCAAACCCAACAAGCTTGGTCCTGGCATGAGGAGACAAAGACACTGCTTACTGCTCAAGCTCACAGTAGCTTGAGCGAAAACACACCAATGCACTGTCAACTCAGGATTTCTTTGTTTATTTATTTATTTTTTATGTGCCTCAGAGTAAGAAACAATCTAAGACACACATATCCAGTCTTCCACCTGAATTTCTACCCATTTGCCTGTTGCGTTCTTTGGCACAGTGCTTCGCATTCACTAACATATTTATTTTCCTTGTCTCCTCATGATACACTAAAATATTATATTTGGGGAAAACTGAGGTACACGTGGGACATTTGTGGAAGAGAGGGACTGATCAGCTCCTTACACTTCACTGACACAGCTGACATACCAGCTTATCCTTCCACCTGGAAAGATACTTAAATTTTATTCCTAAAGAGTGAAAAATCCCTGTGAGTTTATTTTAAAACCTCCTTTCCCCTCCACCATCTGGCTTATCGCCAACGTATTTCACATTTGAGATGTTGGTTTCCACTCTACAGCTATAGATTAGAGGAAAAAACCCACCACTTGCATATTTTTAAGCACAGATTGCCGCGAGTTTCAACATACTGATTGTTCAGGGTGATGAATCATATTAAGTCTGATGTTTGCTAGGCTGCATTGCGCTTATTTGATATGACATCCAGTACCTGGGATGTGGCAATCTGATGCAACACATCACTGCTCACTGACATACCAGCAGAAACACGGAGACACCTGAGATAATGTGGATATATTGGGAAACCTTTTTTAAAAGGAGTTTTGAAGTTTTCATTTCTTTTCTGTTAGTACTTTGTCACTGATTCTAGGAGGCTGAACCACTCAGTGACTGTCTCCACCTGCCTCATTTCCTCTACAAAGTGGTCCCGAATTTAACCATTGCCATGCTAGACTTCCTACTCAGTTTTGTGCTTTAACACTTACTATACAAAAATTTGTAACCAGTCCTGCCTGTTTGGGCCTGAAACAGAAGATAGACCCCATTCTGCCACTGGGAAGAAAATAGGTTGAAAATAGCAGCTAAAGATGATCCAGGATTTGAACACACCAGTAAAAGGAACTGAATTGCCGATGTGTAACGGGTTACCGCCCATCATCTGAGCAGTTTCTCATGTATTTTCCTTACGTATCATTGAAAGAGATTCATGCTGTATTTTCCCTTGTGATTGGGGCAGGTTAGAATGGCGTACATTAAGACTTTCAGAAGATTTGTGGTAGTCATTTCTTAAATTTTGTAACTAGATCACATTGGGCTGGTTACTTGCAGCCCCACTGCAGTGGGATTCTGATTCAGCTGAGTCTTTGTATTGACTTCATTGGGATCTGGATGTGTCCCGAACCATGGACAATGAGTTTGGATGCCCCTCAAACAAGGACATTAGTCCTCCAGTTATTTGATTACATCAAATACATGGAAATACACACAAACTTGCCAGGATCTTTTCTTTCTTTTGTTTTTGGGCTTTCGTTTCCCTCTAAAAGTATTAACAGTAGCCTTTCTCCTTCATTATCTTTCCTAAAACTGCGAAGTTAACCTTGCTGCAAAGGGCTGTGCAAAGTTGCAATTGGTTTCTTAGAAAACACCTTTGTGAGTGGCAACAGATCATGTGCAGGAGGAACCCTAGAAAAATAGTGGCAATTTAAGTGTTGTCATCAAACTTCTCCAGCCCATTAAGTTGTGCAATTTCGCATATAATCTGCAGTATATTTAACAGAGGAGGGAAGCACCTGGACAAGGAATGGTAAATATAAATCAACAGATAATGATATTCCTCTTTCAGTCATACTTATTACCAAGAGCATCAGAGTCTTTATGTTTATGCATTTATAATAATATCCGCCTGAACAGATATGGCTGGCAGTAATTATAGGATACAAACTGATGGATTTGGAGTTGAAGAATTTTCCCTATTTAAAAATGCTACAAGCAGAGAGGTAGAAGGATGTTTCCCTCCTCATTTATTTATCTTATTTTTTTGCTTGCTTTTCTGTGTCCCTTCTTCTCTTCTCATTTTCACTAATTTGAAGAGGTGACAGTGCTGTGCTTCTGCTACTGTCTGGCCTAATGATGTTGTTTGCATTTTTGTAGAGGTTACGTAGCACTTTTTTCCACCTTCTCTTTGATCTGTAGAGATTTGATCAATGCAATAGAAGAGAATCAGAACTGATACGCCAAGATACAAAGTCTCGCCAAACTTCTGCTTGCAGTCTTCATTAATGGCCTTGTCTGTGGAGGTCAAAAAATCTTTAAAGGATCACATATGCTACTAAAGGAGTTACTGTTCCTTATTATAAACACAGTGGGCTGTTTCTTTCTACAAATGTTCCTAGTCATTACTACTGTTTTCTTTTTCTGAAAAATATAAAAATCTCATTGCTCCTGCCTACAGTATGAGACATGAGCTAATGGTGCTTTGCAAAGAAGTTCAGTCTCACTGACATGGGAGTGATACAAACTTAACAATATATCAGATTCAAAGTTATTTTTACTGACATTTCCGAGAGTTGCTATTGGCAATGTAATTCTGGATATGGATTCACTTACAGTTCTTCAAAATGCTGTTTAAAATCAAGATACTGGGTTAAAAAGACACTCCAAAGAGAAGATTCTTTCTACTTTTAAATACATCCTTAAATGACACTAATGGAGTTGCAACTCTCAAGAGCTGATCTTAATATGGCCCTAAGCGTTTTTAACAGCTCCATACCAAGTCAAGGCTTGATCCTCTATGCTCTGTGCCTCCAAACCTCCCACACAGATGCTTCTTTCATGAAAGCACAACAATAAGAGCAGAGGAACAGCCCGAGCGCTTGGTGTTAGAGCAGTGGAAGGCAATAGCAAACCCTAAACAAGAATTTAGTTTGGATGGTTACCAAATTCACCATTTCTATGAGTAACCTGAATTCTGGGCTCTTCTCATTGTGTGCTGTCGTATATCTGTGTTGCGCTGACATCTTACGATATAGGCAAATACCAAAGGAATTGGTATGAAGCAGAATTTATTTGGATTTGAATTCAAGTCTACAACAGTTACAGATATTAACCACAAAATGCCGAATGTATACTCACTTCACACTTACCTCAAGTTCATTCCTATTTACTGGAAACTGATTCACATGGTGAAAGAGACAATGCTTGATATTATATATGTCACACAGCAGGTTACTATCAATACTTAAGACTGGAATTGAGAGATAATACTAAAGGCTTCATTGAAATTCAGAATGAGGTAAATGAGTAGAAATTGCATTTTTCAGAGAATAACGAAGGCTTCAGGGCTCATTCCGAGATGGCTGTAGTCTTATACTCCTGCAATGTCATTGACATTGGAGAAGCTATACTGGATATACACTGTCGTAACTGATATCCAAATTGGTTCTTCAATATTAATTAAATTGTATGACAATGTGCAAGGACTTGATTATGACAATTTGAGGCTTTATCGTCCTGGTTCTTAAAGAAGGACAAGACAAGAGAGCTAATGAAGGAAAGGAACTAGATTTCCTGATTCAGGTGCAATTCTGCTGCTTTAATTCCACCACCCCACACCACCCCACACCCAGCCAAAAAGGATCCAAGTCAGAAGATTCCTTCGCAAAACCTCACAGAAAATATGAAACTTTGCAGGAAAACTTAATTTAAAACAAAACAAAACAAAACAAAACAAAACAAAACAAAAACATTTAACTTGTTTTTACTTCAAGTTTTCCCCCTTCAATTAAAATATTTGTAACATACTGTTTTTGGTGTTTTCCTAGAGTAGATGGTACTTCTTGCATTCCTTTTCCCATGGCATTAAACTGCGTATGTTGAAACACCTGCTGAAACTTGTTTTACCACAGCACGTTAGGCGTCCTTTACAATGCCAGCAACCAGCGTGAGCAGGGCAGGAAGGCACAGAGAGAGCTGACCTGAGGCTCACGTGGGGATTGCAAACATGACCTTGGGCCCACTGTATTTTTTTCCTGTGTGTGGAGGGGTTGGGGTGTGTAAAGCATTGATGCCCAGCAAGGAGAGGAAGGATCCTGCCCAGCAGGGATAGCCACCTACCGCACTCTGTGCCTTCGACATGTGGTGGCAAATCTCCTGATTCTTCAGCTCTTTAGGAAACACTCAGCTTTTTTAGGAAGCATTGTTTTACCAAGAGGGTGGTCAAATACTAGAACAGGCTTCCTAGAGGATGGTTGCCAAGCCTGTCAGTGTTTAAGAGGCGTTTGGACAATGCCCTTAACAACATGCTTTAACTTTTGGTCAGCTCTGGATTGGTCAGGCAGTTGGCCTAGATGATCGTTCCAACTGAAACAGTCCATTACATGCTATTCTCTGTCCCTTCCCCACGGTGTTTCTGTAGCTGGAACGTACCAGCACTTCACTTCTTCACTGAAAGGGTTGTCAAGCATTGGAACAGGCTTTCTGTGGTGGTGGTTGAGTTGCCATCCCTGGAGGTATTTAGAAGACATGTAGATGTAGTGCTGAGGGACATGGTTTAGTGGTAACTTGGCAGTGCTACGCTAATGGTTGGACCTGATGATCTTAAAGTTCTCTTCCAACCAAAACGATTCTATGATTCGATAACATATTGAAAAGCCTTGAACCAGCTCCAGTTCCCATCCATGACAGGCTCAGCTGTGTAACTTCTGCAGGAAAGGGGCAATTCTCTGCTCCCTCATTGCAGCCGGTCTGTCACCATCGCCAGCATCAGGCATTTGGGATGCAATCCAACTTGCTGAAATCTAGATCATTGGAACAAAGGTGTCTGGCCCAAGCTCATTGTTCTGAACCCTCATTGCAGCTAAATCAGTCTCGGACAATGTATTCAGGAAACTAAAGGTGGGATTCATATGATGAAATGCAGGAGCTTTCTTCGGGGTGAGCTGAATCTCTGGCTGTCCTCTTTGACTGAATTGACTAGATGAGACCTCAGAAAACAAGCTGTGATGTAAACAGCTGTATTACAGGCACCCACAAACAGATGAGCTGAATCTTGTCCTCTTTGCAACTGCAGTCAGTAGAAAGGGTAGTAGACCGAGCTCTTCATGGGTGTCCAAAGCACAGTAATGCCCTCTGTCTTGTTTTCATTTGGACATCACAGCTTTTTGTCTCAGGAGTTTTCAACTTTAAAACTGGTAAGGAAAAAGTGACTCATTCAGAACCATTTACATTATCTTCATGTAAAAATCAACAATGAAAAACCTCATTAAATACAAACCTTCCTCCTTCAGGGCATAATTCTGTATAAGCAATTTCCCCTTTTCTCATTGCTAAACTCCCCTATTCAACTACCCACAGAGAGAAGAGACCATCTAGACGACATCACCCTATGAGTTTTTCTCTGTAGGACTCTCCTTCTTGTCACTGTGCGGAACTGCATACATCCTGCTACAATAAGGAATATTTTGCCCTTATAGAGACACCATAGGGTCTCTTACTGCTCAGTGTTTCCCTTGCAGCCAACGTGAACAATAGTGCAATTTTATTTTGTCATTAGAGTGCTAAAAAATTACTTTCATTCAACTATAGTAATTTCCTCAACCTCTGCAAAATCCTGGCACTGATAGCAATATTTTCTATTGGATTTAGGAATAAATTAGTTGCCTCTGAATGAAGGATGTCTCTGACTGATCTCCACTAAAGCAAGATTTACCTGGAGATTTATTGCAGCTTTGCCTTTTTGTTTCCCCATGGGAAAGTTCACAAATGATGCAGCAATCTTGTTCCAGTAATATTGTGCTTAAACACACTTCACGGATTATTTGGTATTCAGGATGTTCTTCCTGTGTGAAGAGAAAAAATAGTCAGTTGGTAAAACCAGACTGAGATTTTCAAATACTATGACAGTGAATGTTTAAGAAAATAAATTTTGTTTGCATCTCATTCAGACAATAACCACCCAGAAAGTACCTTCACTGAAATAAATGCCTTAATGTGAGGATTGCAAAGCAATAGAAAAGGGTGAGTGGAATCTCATTGCATTCCTGTGAGGAACAGTTATTTGCATTTTATTGGTGAGTAATTCTACTCAGGCTAGTTCAGCAAGTTACTCCAAGCCATGATTAAATCATAAATAAGTGCAAGAATACTAATTCCTGGTTCTCTGTTTCATTAGGTTGCTTTTTGAATTCCTGGCCCCTCTGGGAAGCGGAAATTGAGGCCATACCTACAGCACCTGGCAATCAGTAGGAGCTCGGAAAACAGACCCAACCCGTGGTTTGTCCACGTACCGCAGTGGCCACTGCATCAGGAGCAGCCCAGCTGTCCCAGCGTGATGCTGTGCACCAGCGAGTGAACCCAGCCTCTCAGCAAGGTTTATGGGCTTGGTACCAGCCTGGGGAATGCATTCCCAGCTCAACGCTAACACTGTCTCTGCCAGTGCCCTGGCTACTTTGGAGACACCTGGTTTGCACTGTGGGCTTCGCTACAGAAGTGTTTGCAAGTTCCAGAGCTGCTACCCAGACTGTGTCCCTCTCCACATCAAGGTTAAAAAGTATGTGAAGACTTGCCGCTTTTTGTGGTCCTCAGCAGATCGCAGCACATTCAGTTCTCAAACAGGGCCCACCACTCCCAGTCTTCAATGATAATATTTGCTATAATGTGATTAGGCAAGGGTGGGGTTTTAAAATCTGACTACAGCTGGAGCCAGTGGAGATATATTTGAAAGCTGTCTTCAACAGTTGGGATATTTGGCTTGAAAGACCAAAGTCTTTCAGTTTCAAGTGCAATAATTCCTGGGGGGTGAGCAGCAAACACAATGTCCTCTTCCTCTCTGCTCCAGCTTCAGAGTCAGTGAGCCCAAACAAATCAAATCTGCTGGCTTTGATTTCCTGAAATCTTTTTGAGCTAAAACTGATAGTTTGTGTGTGGCTTTAATCCTGGTGCTTTCCAGCTCCCAGTTTCTGTTTCATTTATTAGTCACCTTTCTGTATTGTAAGTAGCTTTAAGCTGTAATATTGCTTGTGGAGAATGAAAATAAAAGGTTTAGTCCACAGAGAATAGTTTTCATGTACAGGTTTTGTTGGGACTACATGGGGGCATTAGGCTTTTTAACACTAAAATGCTGATGCCCTTGGAAAGAGTGGAACCGTTGCTGCCTGTGAAATGCGAAGGGCCTGATCCCAATCTTATTTATAATGAAGTAAATTAATAGTGACTGACAGGAACTCAGGAATTGCTGCACCATTTCAAGCCAGGAATCCAGCTCTTGCGGCGCTGTCTATGACCCCGGCCAGCAGCAGTTACATTAGAGGACGTGACAAGAAAGGCTTTAGAAACAATTACAGCATGACCTGCCTATAGAGAAGACTCCTTCCTAATCTCCAGTTCAGAGGTTGGTTTGTGCCTTGAAATTTGAGCATCTGTGTCCATCTCTAAAGGCTCAGACAGGTTACTTTTAGCCATTGTCATTTTAACTTAATTTTCTTATTCTTCAGTTTCAGTGAAATCAAGGTATTGCATCATCATAGTGGCCATAAAGTCCTGTATTAATCTCCTGAGCCTGACAGAAACTGTGTATGACCTGACACATGAGATCTGAATGGAAAAGCAAACAAAAGACTTCCAGGAAAGCAAGCGTGCCCTTATTCACTCCCTAGGTTAGGCAGGCTTTGTTTTACACGTGCATGGGGACACACTTGTTGTGTACATAGCAAGATTGATCATACAGTGAACATCTGGAATTCATGCAAATCCCTCCTCAATCAAACACTAAAACCACTGTTTTATAGCATTCTGCCAGCTGTGTTAAAACATATCTGACATCATACTGCACTACAGCTGCCCTTGTGTCCACAGGTCTCTCCTTTCCCAGAGAGACACCCTGTCTCTCTACTGAGGCAATCTGGAGGGAAAAAAAGAGAGAGGAACCTCCTCCTGCACAAAGGAAAACCAAGCTGATCATAAAACTTGGTCCCTTACAAGCAGCTGGGAAAAGTCACATACAAATCATGGTGGCTTGCTTTTGCAGAGATTTGTGTGAACATATCCTCAAGCTTCAAGTCACATGGATTTTAACTGTGTTTAGCTCTATGACTGTCTTTGAACGATTACCAATATTGAGAGAGTACTTGGGAGAACCTTCTCCCTTTCATATGGTATCGTAACCAGCATGCCAAATCAAAAGTGATTCTGTCTGAGGACATTTGGGGGACATTCACTACAGGGATATGACTAGAAGGAATTGGCTGGGACAGGACCACATAATGGAGAAACAGGCTTATGGCTTAGAAGTATTAGTGGGACAGCTCATCAGAGCCCTAGTCTCCCACTTCTGCTGTCCTGCGCCCCAGTCCGAGCCCTACCTCCACATCTCCTTCAGCTTCTCCTCACTCTCTTCCCAGTGAACCTCTACCTCTGCTTTCTGGCTATGTTGCACAGGGTACATGCCCTAGTGGGAGAACTGTGCTCCCAGTACTGGCGGATGGAGGGAAAACAGTGGTGAACTGAATTGAAGATGTCCTGGGTAGGGGACCTGAAGAAACGTCTGAGAACACCACTGCTTTAAAGTGGTGTCTGTTTTCCAATATATTTGCACAATTCACAGCATACTGTAGGCCCTCTACTAAAAAAAGCCAAACAGTGTATTAGTTGGGGAACCAATACATATTTTAATAAACATATTTTTACAACAGGTGGAAATGTTGAGGATTTACTAGAAAATAATAGGAATTAGAAACTGGGGTTTGTAGAAAACTGGTAAGAGGAGGAAAAGAACAAATACATAGCCTGGAGAATTAAGGATAATAAGAACAAAAGAACAAAGGAAATACTAATGATGGTGCTGGTACCAGACAGAAATGAGAGAAAGGATAATCTTATCCAATGAGGAGGAAAGTATTTTCTGTCAATTAGTAAAAAAAGCATTAAATTAAAGTTGAATACTGCATCTGGATTACTTGCAAGCAAAAACCTTAAAAGAGCTGCCTGAGGAGCTTGTTATATTGTTGATTGAGAAGATCCATAAGGCTGAAGGAAAACTAATGCTGCTCTAATATTTGGAATAGAGTGGGTGATATGACCCTAACATTCTTCCCAAGCAAAATAACGGCTGGCTAGTATTGGTTTCAATTAACTTAGAAAGAAAGGAGGCTAAAATAACAAGGCTGAGTTAGTGGAAAAGGAGTCTTGTCAAACTGACTACAAGCTTATGACTCTATAAAATTGGTTGATAAAGGTCACAATGTTGATATAATGTACCATGTCTAGATGTTGAAAGGAACTTAGTTTGGCTGTAGGTCCCCCAGTAACACAGCCAAACATGCTACACTGTGGTTATGACGTGACTCCAGTCACCCCTTCCCTAACGTGACTGTGTCAGGGCTTGGTCATGTATCAGGTACTCAAGCTTCATAAGGCATTTGGGTCGAGATGCGTGTTATTTGATAAGTGAAAAGAATGATTAAAATCCACCTGACACACCTAAAATGGATATAAATGGCTGTCTTGCGGTATGATTATGGATGAGAAATCATTAGAAAGTACATGAATTTCTGGTGAGAGGCTGCTGAGAGCTGTTCATCTTCCTAAACTCTTGAACATTGTTGATGATCTGAAAGAAAACTTAAAGTCATTGCTGATAGAATTTGCAGATGACACGTAGAATGGGGACATGATAAATAACAAATTACTGAGATAGAGAGTGATCTGGATAGCATGATAAGTGGATTACTGCAAAAAACTATGTGTTTTGATACAGACAACAAGCAAACCAGACATTCAACACCGAAGAATGAAGGTTCTGCTTCAACACTGGGAAGCAGTCTTTAAAAATGGCTCCGTGACTGTGACAAATGACCATCTGACCACAGGAGGTGCTATGGAAAAAGGAACAGAGTAGTCTGTGTCTGGGCACCTAGAGTAACTGGAGATTACTAGATAAATTCATGTTTGAAGTAAGAGATATGATGAGATAGTGAATTATTCACTGTAACAACTCGCAAGGTTTGTTCTCGACTCCTTGTCACTGAAAAAAATATAATCACATCTTTCTAAAGGACTGGGTCAAACAAGAAGTCCCATGGCCAGTATTCTGCTCAAGGCCAGACTGCAAGATACCTTTTGATTCATAATCTATGAAGTCTGCTTGGGGATGTTAGATGTTTTTTTCTTCAAATATTAAATAAGACCAAGTCCTGCATGTCCATCTTGCTACAGAAGTGAACACCATTTCTGAAATTCAATAAAATTGCTTCAACTATCATATAATATTAAAGGCACTGTTCAAAGCCCACGGGAATTAAAAGGAGTTTTTCCATTTTCTACACTGGTCTATGGGCCAGCCTTTTAAAGGGGCATCTCAGGGACAGTGGTTTCATCAGCCACTCTGTAAAATACCACCGTGGCAACACAGGCCTCTCCAAATGCTTCCCCATGTCACTGAGATACGGCAACTGTATCTTAAGTTTATGACAGCTTACAATGTAAACAAAATCTTCAGCTGAATTGGAGGCCAGTACTTGCTTCACTATTTTTCGTGATCTTGCATTTATGATTTTATACCATTTTCTTACACCACTGAAGTGTAAATTTCATGAATAAATTCTATTATCTGTGGAACTTCACTGATGAAAAAAGGAGCACGTACACAGTTTCAAAATAGTTAAATTCATTCTTCTCACACATCACAAGAAGAGTTGCATGAACAATCCATACTGAATAATTTACTCAGTAAATTTATAGTTTTAAGGTGACTTTTTAAAATAGCCACCTAAGTTATTTGCCACTGCCAGATGAATCGTTTGGGGGGGCATATTTGCACACACAGCTGATACAAAACCCATTTCCCCTGACTCTTTATGCAAGTATTCAATATTGACACTGAAGGTCTCACCACTTACATAATTCCTGATTGTCTTTGCTCTCTCATTAGATTCCCACCCACAGACCTTGCCCCATCCCCTGCAAACATGAACAGCCTTAATACGTTTTGCTGTCTGTGTGGTGGAAAAAAAATTGGGAACATAACTGTATAAAATACTTGGATCACTGACTCCATCCTCTGATCTTTCACACATTGTGTCATTGAATCTCATTTAGAAGCAGATCAGGGGTTCAGGGTTACCCCCACACATCCCACTACACAGCTATAGTGGAATCTGCTTTCTTGGATACATGAGAAATTCTCAGTTTGGAGTCTGTTTTGTTTAGGCTGATTCTTTCAATTTCATGATTACACTTCTTGTGCAAACACTGTCCTTCACTTAAATCGCTCCCTTTCTTTCCTAGCATTTACTCCTACGATATTTTTACAGTGAACAATCCTACCTACTTCTCAGTCATTGTTTTGGTACACTAAATGTGTTTTTTTCTAGGATGGACTAATCCATGTCATTTTAGCAATTCCTTTAATCACCTAATTCAGATTAAATTTCTCTCTCAACCGCCAGTCATAAATTTTATTCCAGAAGAAATCTTAACATTTCTTTGTAAAATAACAACACTTCCCAGTCTTTAAGTACCCTGCCTGAGACACAGTAAATGCATTGCATCTGTTTCTTCACAGCTGCACTATATTGAAGGCCTGTATGGTTATTAATGACATGTCTGAGAGAGATAATAGGTGGGTGCAGTTCCATGTTTTAATTGATCTGATGACAGAGTTGGTTTAAGAGACTCTTACCATCTCAGACATTTGTTTTTCTGCTTTTTTTTTTTTCATAATGCTGACACAGACTTCTTGCTTCATGCTTACTGTTTCTGTTTCAGACCAGAAGTATCTGGTGCCCAACAGTTGCCATTTTTAACAACTCTCCAATATTGCTTTTTCCCATGAATCCTTCCTTCTATCACACCCTTGATTCATCCAAGTCTTTTTCCCACTTCTGCAGTTTCTAGATAAGGAGCTCCAAGCTTGCTGTAGAGCTCTTCTAATTTGTCCTTCAGCACAGGCTTTTGCACTTTGTGCTTTTGCATTTTGTCATATTCCCTTATGGATTTGAGTATGTTCTGAAGACCACACAAATATTCCATCTGATATTAAGAGTCACTCCAACATCAGCAAATATCAGAATCAGTTGTAATTCTATGCCAATGGTTTCAAAGAAAACATCAAGTCGGATCTGTTCCAAAAATCCTTCTTTCAGGAATTTCACTAGTAACTGTCTCTTCAGGACAGTAGTTCCTGTCTCAGCAAAAATGGCGCTCTCTCTCTCTCTTTGGTCTCTTCCTAATCCACATTATAATTCCTCTATTAATCCTTCATCTTTCCCATTTCAGTTTCATGTGGCAATATAGAAATGCTCTTAGAAAGTCAACCCACATACACAAATTTTCTCAGAATCGGAGCAACCAAAGAGAAAGACAATCAGAAATACCACTGAGCAATGTTTACTGGAATGACATTATCTTTAGGTGGTGCAGAAAAATGTTCATATTTATTGAAACTCTTAGGTCCTTATTACTTGTCTTGACCAACTTAGTAATTTTGATAGAATAACCTCTTCCCACACAATTTACGGTGTTTTCTGTTTTCAAGTATTTCTTGAAATTTGTGCCTGGAACTATACCCAGCGAATCCTTTGTGCACTTAGTGGCTGCCTAAAATTACAAGATATCTAACATGAGCAGAGCAGTGACAGGGGTGAAAATGACCTTCTTCCCTCACTAGCAAATTGCTAAATTATACTCATGAAATTTGGGGAAAATAACAGCCTTCATAGGATAGTTTTAAGTGCAAACAGCAGCAATGCCCTTTCCCTAGGGCTTTGAATGCACTTTTGAGTTTCCTTGGTCTTGACTTCATTTCCCTTTAGGCATACACTTAGCCATGGGGCCAACGGTTTCCTTCTAAGCTCTTGAATTGACTCTCAGAGTTTACAGTTATTCATTAACCTTTGGTTTAAACCTTCCATCTTTAATATATTTTGCAGATGATAGAATAACATATCTTCACAGCAGTGAACTACTTAACAAACATGCCCAGAGATAGAGTGAGCATAAAGATATTTAAGCAAACTGAAATGTGGACAAATGGGTAAACATTTGACTACATGATTGTCAAAGCTCATTGCATGTTTTATCAGGAAAAAATCTGTCTCAGCAGCTGACAAGAACTGTCAAAAACATGCTGCATTTTGCATATGATAGCTTAATAATGATCACAGCCTGGCTGAAGCTCTATCAAAGTTCAGGCCAATCAGACACACAGCTCATAAATGAAACATCTCAGGAATGATAGCTCACTGAAAGCTGCAAACTAATGCCTTTTTTTTTTTTTAAAAAAAAAAAAGCTCATTAGTGAATAGTATTATTCACTGTAAATTTGTTTGCAAATAACTGGAATCAAAAAGCCTTCTCCAAGTCTATTAAAGGTCTGATTGTATTCCAAGAGAAGCGTAGAGAAGAAGGCTGCCCACAAAGGCTAACAGTGGAGAATAGTAACTCTCTGGTGGTGACTATGAAGCTCAAAGTTTTGTCCCTGGAGGGGCAGAAGGCACTGTGTGATTTGCCTTCTCCTCAGATACAGCCTCACAGACGACCTGTCACCAGGTCTGTCCTGCCAGGTGCTGTGAGAAACCAACCCCCCACGCACATCCAGACTCAAGGGGCCCAGCGTGCCCTGGTGACATTGCCTGACCTGGGATGAGCCTGTATTTGCATTTTTGACGTGTGAATGGCAGCAAAGGTTGATCACGCAAGCTGGTCTCACAACCAGGTCGGTGTGCAGTATGGGCTCGGCCCCTGTACTCGCTGGGCTGGCCTTTCCATTCTTGCAATGTCCACCTTGACGGCATGATAAGAATTCATTCTTGCTCCAACAAACCGGATGCAGGACTGGGCTCAAGTCACATCAGTTACAGAGCATTAAGCGCAAACTAATGCAACAGTATTTAGGTTATGAGTTCACTGAGAACATACCCATTTGTTGCCACAGAACCAGGTTGTTATAACCAATCATTAAGATGGGTGAAGAAGAGAGGAAGAAGAGATTGCACAGGGGTCTCTAGCATCTCCTGAGCTAATTTAGGATCATTTCTGCTTTCAGCCGTTTCTGTTATTGTTTAACTAAGTGCAGTGAACGCATGTCGGTATTCTTTGCTCTCCCTTGAAGCAGCTAAGCCTGCAGGACACCTCATCTGGTATCAGTCCTGAGCTATGCTGCCATGGGCTGCTGCTCCATGGGCTCAGTGGACCGTTCCTCCACCTCAGGCTGCAGCAGCACCAAGCCAGAGCAGATGTAGGAACATTACCTTGATGTACTCAGCTGTCCCCCTTCCAGTAGGTGAAGTGTCACTGGAGACCCCCTCACACTGGTGATGGCGATATTCCCTCCTGAGGTGGCAACCCCACATGTGCAGCAGCCTGACCTCAGGCCCACACTCTCAGGGAGTGCAATGAACACCCTGATGGCATTTCCCCCCATGTAACATGCTAGACAATATAATCCAGATATGTAAAATTCACATTTGAGGGAGTAAATTATGCATAAAGGTGCAAAAGTCCCTTTTGGAGACCTGAGTGTTTGAAAATCCAGATTTCACGTCCACCTTGAAACAGAAACTTGCTGCTGGTCTAAGGCAGAAATCAGGTGTATTTCCCTTTTATTGCAATTCCTCTTTTTCAAAGACTGAGAATCTGAAATAGATTAATGTAGCTAGATGTAGATGAATGGTCTTCTATAAACATTCACTCTTCTTTTTTTCCCCAAGCAACTTTTCACAGACGATTTGAAGCACAACCATAATACTTTGCCTTCATAGTAATCAGGTTTCCATATTTTGTGTGCTTATTTGTTCATTTGTTTTTTAAGGTAGGTATTTTCTGTGCAATAATATCCATTGATCATACTGAATTGCAAAAATATGTCTCAGTACTGTTGTTTGATTGCTTGACTTTTGACTGGCTTCTGGTCCTGTTTAGCTGAATTACGGACTGGGGAGGCCTGCAGCCTGACCCTTCTCTAAAGGTATTTGGCCACCTCTTCAATAACCCTTTCTTTTCATGACTTTTCAAATCAAAACAAACGATGAACTCAGCTGAAGTGCTAATCCAGATTTTATTTTATTTTTCCTGTGAAGGGCATAAGCATAAAGAACACTTAATAAGGCATAACAGACAAAAAAAGTTATTTATTTTTCGGAATGATTTACAGTCCAGTTTCTTCTTTTGTTGTTGCAGAAAAGGAGGAATTAAAGTAGAGGTTCATTACTCAAAATGGCAACAGTCCCATTAGGGAGGGACAGCAGAAGGAAAACATAGCCATAATTTTACTTATTTTACAAGAGATGAGCTCTTCCATACTTCTCTGAGCAGATGATGGTAAGTTCAATATAAAGAAATACAACACCAGTACAATAAATAAGAAAGAGAAGGATTACTGATACTGTCTCAGGAGCATCATATGGAAATAAATTCACTTTTTGTTACGTTCTGATGTGCTACTCGCATATGCTGAAGTAGCACACCTGGGAGGGCAGAAGGTGAAGGAACTGGAGTTGGAAAGGATGTTTCAGCAGCTCTTACTTTTGTAACAGGAATTTTTTTGGGTTTACCCACACTGTGAGGCAAAGGGCAGGCTCAGGCATGCTGAGCGCAATCTCACCAGCCGTGCTGTTGGCTTCAGCTTGACAATAATATTCCTGCAATATATAGTATCCATCTAATAAGTCAGAGAACTGTGCTGTCAGTGCA
Source organism: Rissa tridactyla (assembly GCF_028500815.1). NCBI lineage: Eukaryota > Metazoa > Chordata > Aves > Charadriiformes > Laridae > Rissa > Rissa tridactyla. Next base: position 61,907,762 of record NC_071469.1, read on the forward strand.
AAGAGTTTCCCTTAGCTGCTCTCTGGCTTTCCGCGGTATTTTCACCCCAGCACAAGCCGTATGGGAATGAGTACTCACACACATCTACATCTTTGCAAAATGGCTTTTCTGGCCGTGCTGTTCAGAACGGCTCAAGTCACACCGAAGCTGCCTAAATAACGGGTTTGATATTCAGAAGAGTATATTCAAAGGATACCAAGACTTTTTCAAAGGCTGCTCAGATGGTGCATAAATGGACCTATTAAGTACTTACAGATCCTTCCTGCAGATGCTGAACACTTGCAACCTGTACTCCGGGTGCCTTTGGAAAATTGGTCCCAGCGCAGAGGCGCCTAATACAAAACTGCAGCTTGGCATGGGCTTCCTTTGTTTGTGGCTACTCACCACTTGCAATGTGAGCCACAGTAGCCAGAGACTGACATCTCTTGAACAAATCTCCATAATTTCATTAAGTACAACGATAATTACATGAAGTGCTAAAAAAAATACTTTGTTTGGCTTGTCTGAAAGCTGCTGTAATGGGGGAAATAAAGGCATAAATAAGACGCTTTGTTTCCATTTTCAATCTGTTCTCTAATTGTAAAGAAGCAAAAGGGTCTAAACCCCCCTTATTTGATCCTGTCATTGTCTGACAGCCAGGGAAATGTCCTTGGGAGGAACAGGCAGTCAATCTGTGTATAAAGACAAAGCACAAAAAATTGCAACCCTGATAAATTACTGAAAATAATTATGAAAATTGAAAAATGAGAAAAAAAATAATTATTATCGTCCAACCAGTGGGCAAACGTTTTCAGGTTTTACCAGCAATGTAGCAAGTAGAGCAGTGTGCAGTAGGCTCTTAAACTGACAACTCTGCATGATTCCTTGATGTAATTTGGATGAAGCTGGATAACCCGTGATTTGCTAAACTCTCCCTGGTTAGCAAATCTGTTGAGGGTTTCCCAGCATATCAACATGGTCTTGCCAGTGTGTGTCGGCTGCAGGTTATCCTCTTGCCCTGCTCTGAGCTGTGAGGATATGCATGTGCGCAGCTGTGGGCGTAAATCAGTCTCTGGCCTGTCAGGTAACGCACACATGAAACCATCCCCAAACTGCCTAAACTCAGCTTATAACGACTGATGGAAAGAAGCGATCGTGCTGTTTATTAGTACTTCTTGGCTAGAAACAGGCAGTATTAGCAGTACAGGGAAAGCAACTGTTTTAGTGCTAGTTGCTGCAATACTACTAGAGTTTATTAACACAAATTGTGAGCTGTTTTGTTTCTTTTTTAACTAGTTCTGTTTGTTTATTAAGGGGAAAAAAACCCAAACAAAACCAAAAGGAGTGCAGATAAGCTACAAGGTTGGAACGAGAGAGAAAGAGCCAGGAACTGAATGTGTCTCTCACAAGATTCAGGCTAGCCCCTTCAATACCAGGTCATTTTTCCCTGGAAATAGTGGATTAAGAAATTATAGTGCATGAAAACGAAATAACTGTTTATTGCGTTTGTGTGGTTCGTAATCACTGCTCTTGACACAGCTGATATTTCCTTAGGAAAGCTGAGGTTAGGGAAATGTCATTTGCTTTTCAGCCTGCAACAAAGAATTTGCCAGGTCATACATTAATTTCCACGGTGGAAAACTGTAAGGTTGCTATTGGGAATGATCATTTTATCGTACGATCAAGCAAATAAGTGGATTCCTAAAGCAGGAATGAATAGACTAGATGATCTTTAAAGGTTCCAAACCATTCTATGATTCTATGAAAAGTCTGGGGCTATGTACTTTGCTTTGGTGTCTCTCAATTATTCTGTCAAAAAATCTGCTTAAGTAGAAATATGTGCCTCTAAATTAACAACTGTCTGGACCCTTTTGATTGATGGATGCCCTGGATCTTGTGAAACAGGTAACTGATATCTGGTAAGGATGTATGCATGAATTACTTTGCTAAGCGAATTCATTACAAATCCATCATGTTAGTTGAAGGAGGCTTAATTGTTTGGTGATATAAGCAATGGTAAACAATCACCCTCCTCTTCTAATACAGTAATAGGATGCTAGGGTGGGAAGGAAACGTTCCGTTGAGTTTGTTCTTAAAAGAGAAACTGTTGTGTCTGGCCCAAAGGATAATAAAATATATTTACCCTTCAGGTATCTGTACCTGCTGTCCCAAATGGATTTCCACAGGATAATGTTAAACAATGGGATCTCTTCGGCTTCTCCATTGCTTTCTCCTATTCATTTATATTAAAAGGTATTAATACTTCCCAGAACTTTTGTCATTCTCCCAGTAAGAAGATGGAGGTGTTACAGTTAGATAAAGACTTTTTTGGTGCAAACAAAGAAAGAGGGGGAAGATGCAGAATATGAAATAGCAACAGGGGGACTGAGAGCGCCCTTCTCACATGTGCAGCCACCTCCTGCACTCGTTTGTGGAGCTTGGACATTGGCTTCTGGAGAAGCCTGATGGCCTCAGAGGCATACACAAATCTTTACGGCACTCTTACATGGGCTCTGTGTGAATCCCCAAAGATAAACTGCATTTCATTTCGATGGTTTGTTTTCAGTGCGCCCTTAAAAACCTGGCAACCAAGTTTATCTTTAAAAGCAATATCTATGCACATTTCATTTATTTCCCAGTGACTGGTTATTTTCAGTGAAAGTGTCATCTTCAATATTTATCTAAGCTTAAAGCTCCTTTCCTGCAAATACTATAAAAATGAGCTTAGAGGACATGGTGAATTTGTGATGATTTATCTTCCACAATAGTAGTACTTAATCTGTTCAGACGCTGGCCAAATGGTTTCCAATAAAATGCATAGGCGTAGGACTGAGTCATCTTCATTATGGCACGGGAGCACTTTATTACTCAAGTGCCAAGTGGCCTTTTGACTTCAGTGGAACTTCTTGTTGGGTAAAATGCTGTTGCTTAATATGAGCAAGTGTAACCAAATCATCCCCCTCGTTATAAAACACATTCTTACATCCTAGAACCACACAGATTCTTATCTCGACAAGCCAGTTGTAATGGGGCAAAAAGTTCAGTTTTAAGGAAGATAAAAGAAAACAAATGCTGAAAGGACCAAATAGGCATCTGAACCCAGTCTGTGAACACCAGTGGGCCTATAGGGTACTGGAAGACTCTGAGATCAGACCATTATACTTTTTGGCACTTAGATTGGGATGCAAGGTAAATTTTGATAGTTATTTGGCATTTATTGTCTGTTGGATCTGCCTTGTCAAGTGACTGACAACAGTAAATAGTGCTTTTTTTTCTTCGGAAAATGCTGGTGAGATTGAAACGTTTCACATGAACACAACAATTTCTCAAAAAGCTTCATGGATATTATTGTCATATTTTTTTCAGTCTGTTTTTTTTTTTTTTAAATGTTGATACTTTTAGATGACATCATACGCAACAGACAAATTGGAGAGATTTTTAAACTTTGACATCAGTTTGGGATGGTGTTTAATTTCGAAACCTCACTACATCTTAAAGTATGTACTTTCTCTCATTCTGGTCGCATCTAACACAGAAACCCCATATTTGTATTGAACTGGTTAACTTACTCCTTTAGTCAGTTCTTAACTTGATATTTTCTGGGCTATTTCCATACGGAAGGATTCCTTTTGGATGTGGCTCTTAGGTCATGCATTAACTATCTTAAGAAGGAAACCCTGGCATACAGGTAAAAAACTATATAAAACAGCGGATGACCTCTCTCACCAACCAAAGCACCAAATCTCCTCAAATACGCAATGCAATTTCCAGTGGTGGGTGACACATAATTCCAAATGTTCCTGACTAATGACTAACGGTAGTTTATGATACCATTTATGGAACAATTACCGCCATTCGTTTTATACTGAGAGGATTATCAGCTTTTGGATTTAGAATAACAAAAACTAATTTCATGGAAACTGGGGAGGTGTAGAAATGTTATCTCCTCGTCTGTGTTTATTCAGTGATAGCATTGTTTAAAGCCCATGATCCTGTCTGCATCTGCCACTGCAGCTGGCCTAGCCAGCTCACCAGCCTTTATTTAACTGGATATTACAGCAGTAACATTTCATTACAGTTGTGCTTGGAAGAAGTCATAGTCCATTGGTTTTATTGAAGCTCACTTCTAGTTTACTTCCATTTCAGGGAAAAGGACAGCTGTTTTTAATATGTACTTGGTGGAACACCTAAAGGGTTTTACTGTTAATTAAGTTGGGAGGAACTGTTTTTAACAAGCACCTTTTTGTAAATGTCGAGCAGCTCAATCATGTTTCATTGTTATTATTCAAGTCAGAAATTAGCCAGTGCGAACATCGTCAGGCTCAGAGTACCGTGCAGTACTTTGGCGTGCGACTTCTTCGGACACCAAAGAGTTGGTTAAAATTGTGGGGCTCTGCGGAGGGGAGGCCCCATCTGGCTGGGAGCACGTCCCCCTCTCCCTGCTCTCTCTGGTGCGGGGATTTAGCTTATGAAAAAGGGTTTGATGTGAAAAAAACATTTCCCATTTCTAACATCAATTTTAATAGATTAGAGTCCGTTCAGCTTAAAGTTCAGCATGAAATAGAATATAATGGGCTAACCCCGTCCTCTGCGGTTCATGGACCACCATTAGCGGGGTCAGTGAGCAGGCATATGACACCACAGAGTATGTGTCCTTGTTTGTCAGCATGATCATCTAAAGGTTCAGGTTTTAGGACTTCGTCTCACGCACTGCGCAGCTGCACTATGCTGAGCTACTTGCTGTTTTAAGCCACAAATGGGTCAAAAAGGTAAACAGGCCCAAAACTTCATCGTGTGCCTTCAAGCCAGAGCAGCATGGTTTGTCTCAGCAGAGATCCTCCTGCAAGGCTCCAGCTCATGGGTCAGACGGTCCTAATGCCCTGTAGGCTGCTACACTGAATCCTCATGGGTTTGGGGGTGCAAAAGGCAGCAGCTAACTGTTTGTAGGCATTCAAATAGCGATGTGAATCGTTGCCTTTTTTCCTCCTCTGCTCAGCCACCTGATGGTGCTATTTAAGAACATGTGAGGACAGACTAAGTGCACAGAAGAAGGCTCGTTGCCCACATTCAATAAAAACTACAGATGTCAATGGGAGCTTTGCCTGAGCAGTAACTGCAGTTTTGACCCCAGGATTTGGTGCATGACCACGCTTTTTTATCGCTTCTGCATAAATGCAGAAAAATGGCCACCTTGTCTACTTAATCACATGAAGCGCTTAAATCTGTCATCTCCTCCTGCATGTTCGAGGAAAAAAAAAATCACATTCACCCATGACTGCATGAAATTACCCTGAAAAGCAGCTGTATAGACTTGCTTTGGTGCTGCTCACATTGGAATATTTTTATCACTTGAATTCCTGTTTTACGACTGAGGCTTTCAAATCTGTTCTCATCTTACTGGAAGGGATGAAATGTAGTATGTATGTTGCATCAAATCACCTGAACACAACTTTATTTGTCTCTCATTGCTGATTTGCACTGTATTTCTACAGCATCAAGTGGTCACGCCTTGATGTTGTAGAGTGGTGTAGTCACAGAGCTTCACCTTTTCCAGCTGCTTAGAGTCTGGCCCTGGTGACAAGGACGAAAGGGAAATGCACATCTTGTTCACTGTTCTTGCGATACTGTATCATCTATTTGATAAATTAGTTATTTAGTAGGTGAAATAATGGTTATTTTTAGTATAGTCTCAATTTAGCATTACCAAAATGAGATAACTCAAGACCCTAAAAATTATAAAAAACGGGATGCCTTTTGGCAGAATTGGAGATAATTAATTTCCTACTGTAATTTCATCATTGCATCCTCTATGTATTTATAAGCTACATCTCCAAACCCAGCTAGCTGCTTTGAGTGAATCACACACATGTGCAAACATCTGTTTATGTTTATGGTCCAATGGCTTCTACTTACTGGGCCAGGAAACCTCCGTTCAGGTCTCAGCTGTGTAATATTCATTTGCCAGCACTGCAGGGTAGAATTAAGTAGACGGCTGACTATGTGAAAGTGTAAGTGACTCTTTTTTGCTTGAGTCCTCCATGGGCAAACAGGAATAGGGGCACTGATAAACAATCCTCCTTCCCTGCCTCAGAGCTGCAGATGGACACACTCCTCCTTCAGCTCATTCCAGACAAACTTGTATTACTGCCTTTCATGCACCAATAGATACTAGCTGGAAATATTTTATTTAACACATATTTTCCTGCTCTGAACAAACAACAAAAAAAAAAGGTGATATATTCATTTCCAATACTGAGCAGAACAGCTTCTCAATATGATTACTCTTTCTCATTGACAGAGGATTTCTGAGTATAACAAACCACGCTGTTCTCTTTTGCCTGCAGAATCTACTTTATTTCTGGAGCTTTCAAGGGATTTTAAAGCACTAAGCAAGACAGATAAATAAGAATATAAATGATAATATACACAAGTAACCGCATCATCGCTTTAGTTGAACATAGATCTAGGACTGGACCTGTACTACTGAAAACCCCAAATTCATGTAGGCATGTAAGACAGACTTTTCTTGAGTTAACTGGAACAAAATGTAACCGTCTATTCCTAAAGTATTGTCTATTTTCAGGTAGGCAGCTGAACTGCAAATGTATTAGGAGTGCATATGAAGTAGAGAAAGGTTACAGTACAAGCTATAAAGCTGAACAAGCATCCTTTGTCAGTGCATCATGAGCACATGGTGCTGGTGCTATTGCTCATGTGTTATGATATGACCTTGGTCTTACACCGTAATTTTTTATTATCATATAGAGTGATATAAAGCTTACCCAGCTTTTTGAACACAGTCCATCAAATAAGCGCCTCTGCCTTCTCTTCGCATTAAAATCTACAGTGATTAATTTCACTTGTAATGAAGTCTTATAAGAAACTTAAAAGCAGAACTGGTTTATCACCTGGGTTATCAAATCTTTGTTAGTGCCACTGAAGGAATCTCAGAATATAAATCTTTGAGAAACAGATAAAACAAACAAATCATAATAATCTAAGATCAAAAAGAGATACGCACCCAATGACAAATAAAGTCATCTTGCAGATAAATACAGAAGACTATCATAAATATCACTTAGTTTGTCCGAAAAGCTAATACCAGGGACTGACAATTTCGTTTTAGTTTGAAATAAGCAGTGACCTAAAACTTCAAGAAAAGCAATACTATTCTTCATTGATGGCCTAATGAACAAACCAAAAAACAAGTTAGCAGGTGTCTTGTCCTGCCAGCTTCTCAGATATAAGTAAAATAAGACTCCAGTGAAGAAATTAACCATCAAATTAGGAAGTCTTGGGGATTTGAGCAGGAAATAGCTTTTCTGGCCTCTAGAATCCTTTAATTTCACTTCTTAATCTTGATACTTGTCTATCAGAACAGTTTATACAGGGGTCAGCCTCTTGCCTTGAAGCAAAAGTACTGCGTGATTTTGACAGAAATGCAGGCCTCAGAATAGCTTAGAGTTAAATCTGGAATACTCAGTCCGACATCTTGAAGAATAATTTTGTGCTGGACTTCATGGAAATATGATCATCCTTGCACACTGCTGTCCCCTGTGCTGTATCATGTCCCCCCTCCTGCTCTGTTGGGTTGGTGCCATGCAAACCATGTAATCTTCAGACTGATGAGTGAAGGAGGGAAAGAAAACACTAAAGAAAACACTGCCTTATGCTTACTTTCTAATGCATCAGCATCATCAGCAACAGCAACAATAGACTGGGCTAGATGAACATTTGATACGACCCATTGATATCCTTTTTGAAATGCTGGACCACATTCATTTTTCTCCTATTGCACTCAGACAGAAGTCAGCACGTTGGCAGTGAAACTGCACGTTGTCTCCTGCCAGTTCTTTGCCAGCCTTACTGTAGAACTTGCATCTGGACCCTAAACTTCAACAGTGTGGAATGAGGTGAAATGGTTGAGATTGGAGGGCACTGGATGTCATAGAATCATAGAATCATGGAATGGTTCAGGTTGGAAGGGACCTTAAAGATCATCTAGTTCCAACCCCCCTGCCATGGGCAGGGACACCTCCCACTAGACCAGGCTGCTCAAAGCAGCTCATCTGATCCAACCATCCTGCTCAAGCAGGAGCACCTATAACCAGTTGTCCAGGACTGTGTTTAGATGGCTTTTGAATATCTCCAAGGATGGAGATTCCACAACTTCCCTGGGCAACCTGTACCAGTGCTCAGTCACTCTCACACTAAAAAAATGTTTCCTGATGTTCAGAGGGAACCTCTTGGGTTTCAGATTGTGCCCATTCCTTCTGGTCCTGGCAGCAAGCACAACTGAAAACAGCCTTGCTCCCTCTTCTTTGTGCCTTCCCTTCCGGTACATTTATATAAATTATATATATATATAATTCATATACATTAATAAGATCCACCCTCAGCTTTCTCTTCTCTAGGGTAAACAGTCCCTGGTCTCTCAGCCTTTAAGGAAGCTCTTAAAATTAAGGAACCTCTGCTGCCGGCAAAGGAACCAGGAGGTTTATAAAGTCATCAACGAAGGAATATATCTTCTGTAATCGAGTAATTGCATTTACCTCTCCAAATCAGGTGAGAGAAAGGGATGTGTTACTGGAATTTTACAGTCTGGCTCCCTGGATTTGGATGATGAGACTTTAGGGAAGCATATACTCATATCCCACACAGTTATGGGAGAATAACTGCATCATGGATGGGGCATGGTAGCATCCAAAAGGACCCTGGAGTGTCCATTCAGAATCTTCAAGTCCTCTCTTCATCCCAGGTAGAAATAGAGATTTATTATGGAGTAGAAGCAGACTGGGAAAAGCTGGGAACTGCTTCAGGGACCAAACTGAATATCCTCAATGGAATTTGTATTTATACCAGTGTTAAAAAGGCATTTAAACTGCAGGTATTTGAGCCTCAACCTTTATTAAAAAAAACCTGTTTTTAATAAGTACATTTAGTTTTCAGCTTGCTGTACATGAGACATTTGAATAAGAAGAAAACTACCTTGTCTAGGACCATGGAAAATGTGACTATAGACCCAGAAACTAATAAAATGACAACTAAATTTTAAGACTTAATTACGGCCTTTGTTACAGACTCCTCTCTCAGATTTATAGCTAGTGATTTATAAGAGCAGCTGTGTACTGAAAAATGAAGAAAGATGGGAAAACTCGCTAATTTATTGCCAGAGACTAGTCAGTGGGAAGTAAATAAACTCTTTTCTTTCCAGATTAGCAGTGGATAAGCTCCTTGTATTTGTGTTCATCTTTGACTATACCTTTAGCTGGTACATTTTTCTAAAGGGCAGCTTTTCACCATTCCGTTGCAGCTCAGCTCCCAGCCTGGCTTATTCTGTGTGCACAGCACAGTGAAGGATGGAGAGCATCCGAATACCTCAGCCACCTCCAGCTGCCAGGGGAATTCGAGGTAAGCCGAATGTAATTTGCACACTGGAAGTTGGCCAGCACACCAGGACTATTATCTCCAGTTTTGCAAAAAGGACTATGGGAATGTTAATTAACACAAGTGCCCAAGACCTTGGTTTTATGTGTCTTCTGGAGGAAGGACACGGGGCTGGAGAGAGGCGCAGAATGTCTAATGAACACAGAAGGTAGTTAAGTTGTTGGCTTTCGTCTGGGTTGGTCATGTTGTGCTCAGAGGCATATGGCATGTTTCAATGATGGGAAGAGAAGGGAGAAATTGCTCAGAGTCATGACCGCCTCATTTTATACTTGATTAGCTCGATGATGACTTACCTATAAGTCTGAAAACAAGTAGCTTGAGTGGGAGTGATTTACACAACTGTCTGAGCGTAAGCCACCACTCCAAAATATGGCACCTATATACGTGGTGTATGCAACAGAGACACAGTTTTAGCTGCTTCCCAGCATATGTCTGGTGCCCAAAACCCTAAAAAACATTTCGTTCTCTGAGCTGTTCCCAGTCTTTTAAAGAAAAATACAAATATACATTATAAAGCTGTCTGACACACTTGAATTTTGGCCTCTGTTTCTGCTAACTAATTTTAGACTGGCAATACACATTTTCCTCCTATATATCATGATTTTCTGTATGCAAAAGCCAGAGTTTGGTTGTGCTGCAGCAGAGAACTCAGGCAGGCTTTAAGCATTGTCAGGAACTAAAGAAACAGAAGATTCCTCAAAAGAAAGATATGCTCATAAATGTTCTCTCTTCCATATGAGTGAGCTACGTTCCAGTGCATGACAAGAACGTAGAGTTAGTACCAATTACTACCATACTTATCATTGGAGGATTGACATGTAGATTGAGCCACTAGAGGGAGATGCAACATGCATTTGGCTGGACTTAGAAGAGAATGCTTTATACTATAAATTCCCTTACAGCAGTTATCAATTGCATATTATCAGTGGTCTTTAAGTCAAATGAGCAGGGCTTTTTAAACTTTTTGTTTCCTAACATGTGAAATATATACATATATAACAAATAGAAATGTGTAATATGTAACATACAGAGGCATAATTGACTTTTAAAATGTGTCCATGTTCATGCCAAAATATGTTCACATATATGCATGGCAGTTGCTACGTGTGGTCCTTGTGCTACAAATGGCTCATGAGCACAGCTCCCAGCTCCCACACTGGGTCTTTGTGAGACAGCAGTGGGGCTGTGATGGTGTGGTGGCTCCTGGGTAACACAAATTCCTGAATTCTGGATGAAATGTTGACAGCCATGGGCTTGGGCCATTCTGCCACTTCTCTCTATGCCGAAAGCCATCTTAATAATGAGATACTGGGCTTCTTGAGAACCTGTGTGAGCCATGATTGAATCTGACCTTGCTCTTAGCTTTCCAGGGCATGTGACAGGTGTCTTATAGCTCTTGGACATATACTTTGTTAAATGGCTTACAGGTTAGGAAGACTACCCCCTAATTTGAGGCATGGTGTCAGGTCTTTAATGGGTGAATATCAAGCACAGAGGAACTGCAATAATTTTGAGGGACAGGATCAGAATTTAAAATCTGCTTGACAAATGGGTGAAATGAGCTGAGAAAAACTGGATGTAGTTCAACGAAAACAGAGAAAAGTGAACGCTTCTAAGTGGAGATAATGAACTGTACAAACACCGGATGCAAAACGCCTGCTGGGCATCAGCCCTGTGAAACAGGATCTGGAGGTTACCAAGGTTCACAGGCTGAACTTGAGTCAACATTGTCACACGACTGCAAAAAATAAATATTATAGTGGGCTGTGTAAACAGGAGAGTTGCACATAAAAGTCACATGAAGTAATCCTTCCATGTGGCTACGCAAAGACAGTGCTTCTCACCTGATATCCTTCGCACTGTACTTTAAAAAGGAGGTGGGCCAGTGAAAGGGTAACAAATACAGAGCAACAAGAATGTTCAACGTTCTAGAAAATGGGTCCCTTTTGGAAGAACTGGGTGGCCTCAACTAGAAAAGAGAAGGTAACACATACCAAGAATGTGAAAAGTTGCCGCAAAGTGCGAAGAAATTGTTCTATTTGTCCTCTATGTCTTGGACAAAGATCAGTGAGTTATTGCCTGCCTTGCAGGAAAGGAGATGGAAAAAGCTGTAGGTGATAAATAGCTGGACAACAGAAGAGATTTCCACGAAAGGTGGTGAACTTTTCATCATTTGAGATTTTCAAGAACAAGTTAAACAAAAGAAGTGAGTTGATCCTGCTTTGGGCACAGAGAAACAGACTAAACAATCTCAAATAGGACCTTCCAGCCCTACTTCTTGACAGTATGACATATCTTCTTGAAAAAAAAAAAAAAAGGCTTCAGCAAATATTTGAAATATTTGTTTGAATTAGAGCTACTTATAAAAGCAATAGCATAAAATTAGAATTATTTTTGATGTATATAATCAAATCCTCCTGATATCAGATACTTAGAGATAACAAATAATATTCCAGAAAAAAATTTGTTCAATTTAGTCTAGAGACTGGAATACGGAAGGTGTATAGGGATCAACTTTGTTCTGGCAGGCAGATGAACCACACAAATTAATAAATTCTTTCTTATCTAAATTCTACAACAAGGTCATCCCAGCACATACCTTTCTCAAGTAAAAGTAATGGCTTTTTGTTTGTTTGTTTTTGTGTGTCTAATTTGAATTTAAAGCACAAACATCCTGGCACCGCTGCACCCTAGATCTGCCATACATTCTCTGAGAATAAAAGCTCCACGCCTCCCTTGTTTACACCCCTTCCTGGCAAAGCCCCAATTGCCTTGAGTCCAATCCAAAAGCACTTCAAACAGAAACCATACGGCTGTGGGGGGAATATTTTTCCTTTAACTAAACATTTCTATGGCACAATTAAATAAACATTTTTTAAGGTTTGCTATTAAATTTTACTAGCATCCTACTGAGTAATACAGCCAGTTGGACTGCTCTAAGTGGCAAACAAACAAACAGTATATTGAAACAAACAGAAAACCCAACAGGACATATTCCGGGAAAGATTGTTCTGAGTGGGGCAGGCGTCATTAGTAGGGCTGCAATGCTCCCAGCTGCTACGTCCCACCACGTACGCTCCATGTTCTGAGGCCTTTTGTGCTTCCTCTTTTAAAAATAATTATTCATTGTGTTTGTGATTAATGAATCTCTTCATTTGGGGATGTCAGTTTTTGTGGTTCCTTTATATCCTGCACGGAGAGATTTGTTCAATGAATGACAATTACATGTTATTCCATTGTCTCAAGGAATGAAAGGCAGAAAAAACATTGTTTGGATTTTTACTTTTTTTTCCTCTTTAAGATTGGCAATGGAATCCAGAAAACTAGACCCAGACAACTTAACTCTGGTGGAAACCAGTTTAACGTTGTTATTAGTTCCATTCAGCCCCCTGGAAGGATTAAAAGGTCATTTGTTTTATGTTACAAACCTCTCCCCAATTTATGTATGGCTGACACGTCGGTTGCTTTGCAAGGAGGCAGCTGGGAGCAGAAGATGGGTGTGAGCACCATGCAATGGCCCAGTCGGGTCCACAGAGCTTGGGGAGCCCCTGCTCAGATGGTGCTTGGGTCCCCCCACCCAACCCCTTTCCCCTGATGGAGCCCCAGGGCCAGATCCAATGGCATGGCTTTGGGTGAGCCTTTACCCCAACCCCCCCCACCACAGGGGATGGAGAAGTCCCGCCATGCTTCAGCTTAGCATCACAGAGGGGATGCTCCCTGGGAGGCTGGGCTGTCCTCTCCTGCAGCAGCCACAGCTGCTAATTTGAATCCAGAAATTGGCTGCTCCTGGATGGGAGCATGACCTCGTGCAAGCACTTATGTGGGCACCAGGACTGCTGTTGCTTTCACAGTGTTTCTTCTGTTCGGGCATCACTTCAGCAAAACTGGAAGTTTGCCCATGTCTGTGGGCTTTTGGCTGCCTCGGATACATACTGTCCACTCAAAAAGAAAGGACAATTAAAGGAGAAGAAAATAAACATGCTCTTTTCCTAAAAGCATCTTCATTTCCTTCAGTGAGAATATTGACTGACTGGCAACAGAAATTAAAACACAGCAAAAAAACCCTCCAGAACTCAGATTTTAATAAAATAATTCTTTTCTTTTAGAGAGAGAAGTTTCCTCTCCGCCCCCGATTTTTTTGTCAGAAACACTGCCAGACAGCTGCCAGCCGTAGAACTACACTAAGACAAGCCAACCGCTTTTCAGATCTTTGGAAATGAATGTTGGAGGTACTTTGTTATGCTTAGCTGATTTATCTGGGCACAAAAGGAGCACAGGCACTCTGATGTAGATTAAACAGACATTTTGGTGGTTGAGATAATTTCAATAGTGCAGTCATGGGATTCATTACTTAGAGTTATCCATCAATTTGATGAGCCCAGAACTATGAAAAACAAACAATCCACTGTCTGAATGAATTTCTAAAAAGAAATAAAATTAAAAGAAAAGAAAACAAAACAAAACCAAGTGAGAAAGAAAAGGGAAGGACACAAACACCTGCATCACATCATGCTTTAAATTCAGGCTAAGGATTCTACTTAAGGTAATGGTTTGAAGCCCAGCGTTTCACAAAGTAATTTGCTCAGGCACTGTACTGACTGTGTCGTGGCAGAACAATCTCATCGGGGTATGAGAACAGTGAAAATATTCAGCGCTGGGCTTGCCTGCATTACAATGAGGTGCAGAGCAGGAGCCCTGCTGGAAATCACTCTGCCGTCTCAGAGAAGAGAGTGGGTCACTCTCTCAACCAGGGGACGACTGCAGCATCCCACACAGAACCAAGCTTTTGTATCTCTAACAGTTATCTACTTCCCAGGGGCCGCCTAATTGCCGTTGCCATCAATCCCCTTGTCACCTGCAATTTCAATCAGTCTCCTAAAGGTTTTCCTACCTGGGTTTTCTCTTCAGTGCTACTTTCTCCTTGCCAAACGAGCCTTGGATATCTGTCATGCCAAATGCTTAAGCGATCGTTCCTGGATGACCAGGGAGCAGCAAACTCTTTGATTATAGATGGCCTGTTGTATGTTAGATTAGGTATCTGCTCCACTGTGAAGCTAAATGATACAATGCAGGGGCTGAATAACTCTTTTCAGTCATGGTCTGGGGTTGCTGTAATCCTTTTTATTTTTCTTAAACCGTGACTAGCCATGTGTTTTCAGTTACAAGTAAATGCAAATCAATCTGTGTGATGTGGACATTAGGGAATCGTGCAATTTTCTTTAATTCATATTATATTAGCTTTCACCCGCAGGATAACATGTGCACATGAAACTTGGGCCAAGGAGAACGGCGGGGGGAAAGGAAGGCAGCAATTATGCATGCTGTAATTGCTCCCACCCAATATTATGGCATGCAATGCATTTGATATGACTGTAACTCCACAGTAGCATGACATTTTAAGCAACGTCAGCATGTGCTTTGCAACTGGCAGCCCCCACGTCCCTCCTCATTCTGCCTTTCCCCGTGCAGAGCTCATCCACTATACAGATAGCATTGCTTACCAGCAGCTGCAACAGCTGCGTAAATGAACATACTGTCCTGACAATGGGGTGACAAGCTCTTGGTTTAAATTTCGGTCAACAGCTCCAGCACAAGGAGATTCAGAATTAGGTACCAAACCCACATCCAGCAAGGGCTGCTCTGTCTCCAGGAACGCTCCCCAGGAAGCCTACGGGCACAGGAACTGTAGTCCTCAGCAGTGCTGAGAGAGACAACACTTGAACACGCCCTTCTTAAAGGAATGAATTTTTAATAATTTCATGGAAGAGCTATTATTTTGACATTTAGACCACCATTTCAATTCTTCTGAACTTTGCAACGAAAGAATAAAAATACAAGCTTGACACTGATGAGGGTAAGGTGCTGCAGCTCCAGCGGTCTGGATGGAGTTGGGCAGATTTGTTGTATTCAAGGTCATGGTCTTAGAAATGTTGCATTTTATGCTCTTCTTTGGCAAAGCCTGCTACCAGGGCCAACATGCAATGCAGCGTTTTAAGGCAGAAGCAAGTGCATGCTGTGCTTTTAATTGCTTTTAGGAAGGATGGTGTTTATTTGAGAGCCTAAATCAAATAGTTGAAAAAGGGGTGAAAAAAAGCATTCTGGACTAATACAAACCCATGGGGTAACATCTGTGCCTGGGCTCACTTTGCTTTGCAAGGGGAAGCACTCACACAAGTTGCTGCAATTAGGTCAGTATCATGTCGAGGTGTGATAACGTGCACTCGTGTGAATGACACTCGAAGACCCAGGAGGTCTCCTCTCAACCAGCATTCCTCAGCTTATCCCGTTAACTTCAAAGCAAATAACTATTTTGTCCCACTAGTATCCTCTAATAGGCCAATAGTAAATTTTAGGTATTAAATTTCTGTTTTAAGATACGTGATTCAGAGGTTCCCTCCCTAATGCTGGCCTGACTTAGTAAGTCTCTACACATTGGAATAAGGATGGTTAGTGCAATTACAGAGACTTAATAGGACTTTGGTCAGCTTTCAGTCACCACTGGTTTTGGTCCAAGGATACTGCAGTTTTGCATTGTAAGTGAAAGAAACCACCTAATAAAAGTAACCAAAATACTGTGCTCATATTTATTTAACACAGTGATAGGTCTCAAGAGAGGATTTTATTTCCAAGAGCTGAGCTATAGGAAGATACAGCAGTTTTACTGTAGCAACCGCATGGATCAGGGGGTGTCTTTGGGCTGACAAGGGTATAAAAAGAAAGCTGAAACTTAAAGATTTAAAGATAAAGGGAGAAGAACTAGAGCATAACGTGATGGAAAGATGATCTATTAAACAGAGCAGTGGACTTGTATAAAACTGTCACTTCCATAGG
Organism: Rissa tridactyla; assembly: GCF_028500815.1. Taxonomy (NCBI): domain Eukaryota; kingdom Metazoa; phylum Chordata; class Aves; order Charadriiformes; family Laridae; genus Rissa; species Rissa tridactyla. Next base: position 61,924,019 of record NC_071469.1, read on the forward strand.
AGAAGGACAGTGCACATGGCTGAACAAAACCTGCAACCCTCTGAATGGTGCCCATACACAATAAGGTCAACATTAATGAGCAAATAGTGTTCCAGTGATGCAGGAAATAAATATCTCCTGCTTTCATCCAAGGTGGAAGGCCTCAGCTCCTCACGATTAACCATGGCTCTGTCAGGCTGTGCTCCTTTGTTTACTTAGCTCTCTCCTGTGAATCCCAAGCACCAAGTGGTTCAATATTGCCCTATCCAGTGAGTAATCCAGCATAAAGTACATACAAGCAGGCTGATTTTTCAGATGGAGCCACACAATCGTTCCTTTTTAATTGCATTTGACATTACTGGTAATGTTCTGTGCAGCTCCATGCATAACACACATTTAATTGTACCTGTGTGGTAGTGATAACACTACAGCATGGTAATTTTCTGTATTTGTAGCATGTGGGAGCCAATTCATTTTGGGTATTTCAATGCAGTTTATTAACTGGGAAGATTGGGTAACTGGAACCTCCTTTATTAAAGTTATTGGCTGCCCTGTAGCAACGGAAATAAATTGTGATAATAGCCAGAACAAATTAGCTTGCGTATGTATTAGCCCTTAAACGAAAAGAGGAGGGGGAAACTAACCTTCTCTTGGTACATAAAATGCCCATATTTGGAAAGGACAAGTATATTGACAAATTAAAGTAAGCTGATTTAAGAAGAGAAATTCTCTCTTTCCAGGCACCTTACAACACATTGTATGAACTTTAGGGCTGAGCGCGGATTTACACCTCGTGTAGAGGCACTGTGGGGGACAACGGGGACTTCCACTTCAGACAACCTGTACCCCAAGTGCAGCGCAGGTCAGGGCCGTGCCTTGAGGAAAGCTGACCCTCGGCCTGGGAGTGCTGAGGAGAGCCACGCAAAGACAGTTCTGGAAAAGGTACAACCACATCAGCTAGTTACCGCAGCTGAGAAAGATCACCTGCCCTGCTCTCGGCCCTAAGCTGGTCTTGCCCCTGAGTGGGTATCCTTCAGTGGCAGGCAGAGGATCTCTATGTTTTATTATCTACCTTGAAAAATCTCTTCAACACATGGAAAGTCCACTGTGGCTTAGGTCAGCCAGAACTGACCTCAGTTTAATACTGCCACCGGTTTTCACTCAGTGATTTGTGAGAAGAGCTGCTGTACCTCTTCAGAGATTTTGTGCCTCCTCTTAACTCCCTTGAGGCGAACAGAAAGGTATCTGGGGAATGGTTCATGGAGCTCAACACGGGCATCTAGTGCCACTCCAGACTATCCTGGCCCTTGTTGCAGCTCTAAGGGGGTACCAGCATTTCGTACCTGCTGAACTTTAGGGACATCTCAGACACCATACAGTCCATAAAATTACACTAGATTATATCCTTGGACTGCTTCCCTCCTGACTGCAAAAGCCTGTGAATACACACATAAACAAGGTGCTCTGAACTCCTTTACTCCCCTTCTGGTTGCACAGGAAGATGTCAAAGGATCGGTGTAAAAAAACTCATAATCTAGGCTACTGTTTTTTTTATACATAGCTGAGATCCAGAATCACTCCTGACTTTGCTGAGTTAGTCCGTATTTTCAGTAACACACGAGTGCAATTGAGTACCAGGCTGGTATTAAGCAAGTGACTGAAAGCTCAGGTAAGTGATGCGTGAGCACGGTGCTCAGCGTGCATAATACATCTCCTAGCAGTCCTTGGGAGCTCATGAAAATAAGCCAGGAAAGGACTGATAGGGTCCTTGAGGCCAGGTCTCTGCAAGCGCAGAGCAGATTGCTTAGCTCACTGAAAATGCTGCCTGCAGAAACCACAACACGGTCCCCAGTGCACTCTGACAAACAGAAGACCAAAACCCGCAGAAAAAACACGTGGTAAGAAGAGAGCAGGGCGAGCCAGACTCTCACTATTGCCTTTGCTCACACCAGCAGAGAAACTACTCAGTGACATGACACATGAGCTCAAAAAAAGGATGTACTTGAAGAAAGGGAGAATAGGAGACGATTGAACCTGCCAATATGACTTGAAGGTAGTGAGAGCTTTAACCTGAATTCTCAGGTTAAAATTCTCACCCTGAATTTTAACTTTGAACACACTGCCACCACACACCCACCGGGCTTTGTGGTGGCTTTTTCTGTACCTCCAGGTGGGCCCACACATCTTATGCAGCACTAATTCTCTCTGGGAGAAGACAAAATAACCAACGAATAGATGTCAGGGAAACCAGCAGCAACCCTACACTTAAAGCTGCTTGGGTAATTAAATGCAAAAAACAAGCTTGAAGAAGAATGCATTTTAAAATGCACAGAGGCCAGGAAGAGTGAACTGTGTGCAGAGGTAAAGACCCTCTTGCAGGTCTTTTGCCAGGAAGGGGAAGACTAGGAAATGTTGTGGAGAAGTAGATGTAGAGAGGATCAACTGAAAGATACCTTTAGGCTCTGGCAGGACATTAATGATTCTGTCTTACTGGTGCAGTGGAGCATATCCAGAGTGCCTACTTTTAGGTTATAAACAGAGGTGTCTGAATTAAAAGCTGGTCTCCTTGAGCTCCCTGGGTAAGTTGCAGATACACAGATGACACAAGAGCTTGGTGTGACTCAGAGGAGGAGAGCTGCCTCCCTTCAGCCACTGCCCCTTCCTTTCCCTTTCTGGAAGCCAAATTAACTCAGAAAATAGCTCATCTTTCCTGTTTGTGGGTTAGTTTTCTCTCAACTGAAGTAGCTCAGAACATGAGAGGCTGATCGTCGGTGCTGACACGAGGCAGTGCCTAGCTGGGAGTGGGGAGGAAGGGGCGCGCAGGGCTGCTGTAGCATCAACCATCTGTTACATTGACCCCACAAAGCCATTCTCTGGAGTGCTCTGAATGTACTTTTGGAAGTCTCTCTTTCAACCGACTTTATGAGGGTGTCTAGCTCCTATTTCAGACCCAAAGTGACAGTGTGAATACCTTCCTTCACTGTTCCCCAGCACGGTAATTCTGACAACAGCAGACTACGGAATGCTAACAATGCTAAGAAATAGCATGGGTGTTTGTTTCTTGTTTCAGAGGCTGGGATTAATTCCAGCACATACTCTACCATTACTGGCACAAATCCTTTTTTTTTTTCCGCTTTTAATTACATCATAAAACAAATGTCATTCACAGGCCTGAAACTAATTTTCTATGAACAAAGACAATGAAATACATTTGTATAAAGCAAATGCACAAGGAATGAGATGTCAAATCAAACCTAAACTGGTGTTGCTTGTTTTATCTCTGGTAACCTCCATGAGTGTTGGTTTTCTTAGATCACTTTCTAACTGTCTTCAAGTGAGCTCCCTTTTCCCTATAAAGCTCTTCAACAGTGCTCACATGCCTAAAAATCAATCCTGTAATAAACAACATCGTATGGCCTTTGGATTGGCAATGGCTCTTGTTCTACTGCCTCAAGTGAGGCAGATCCTTTTCTTCCCCCAAAATGCATTTTAGGCTTGCCATCAGGCATCTTTTCTTTTTCAGTCTGGCTTTTATAGCAGTCATCTGTGTAGCCTCTGTGTCTTGCCAGTCCTCCTCTCTTGCCATCCAGACAATTTCTCTAGACACGTTTGCTGCCCACCAGGAGCTCACACTTGGGACATCACTGAGAGGCTGCCAAGCCTGGTGAACCCTGCAGGTTGTCACCCACTCCTACTATGCGTAGGGTCTAACGATGCTGCGAGGAGGCAAATTTGAACTATCCAAGGGGACACTGTGTTCCTCGGAGCAATGTTCAAAGGATGAGGAGCACAGGTGGCGTTCTCCTCTCTCCCCCCAGCCAGAGGAAGGGGTTCAGGAGGGAGGAGGCGAATTGAAGAGGTGAATGCCTGGCTGGACAGCTGCCACTCAAGGTTTTGGCTTCTGTGATGGTGAATCGACCTTGGAGAAGCCGCATCTGTTGGGAGCTGATGGCATTCACCTGACCTCATACTGCAGGGAAAAAGACGGGAGAATGGGTGACACAGAAAGGAAAGGGAAATGCCCACACAGCAGCCCTCTGCCAACAGTGGCAGCGTGCTCCTCGCAGTGGCCTCCCCAGCGCAGCAGCCGGTGAAGACCGTGGCGGCTGCAAAGATGATTTTTGCACTGCTTTCCCTTCACACTGTCATGACCATGATGGCGATTGCACACGGGTCGAGAAACTCCCTGGCAGCTCTGGCTGGGCAGGGACCAAGTGAGAGGCGCTGCTGAGGTGCCTCTGTGTGTTCACTGGGGTCCCGGTGGAGCATCTGCTCGTCCCAGACACTCCTCAGGGAGTCGGTGCCACAGAACAGACCGTGCTGGACATGGAGAAGCCGGTGCTGTGTCGTCAGGGGGAGCTGCCCACTGGGAAATCTCCACCTGCATCCCCAACATCACCCTTGGGAAATGTCTCTTTGGAAGCAGTGTCCTCTCGCCGTGGCACAGCCGGAACAGAGATCCTGCCATGGACAAGCCCCATCCCACCACCAGCATATACACCACCACCCACCCATCGGTGTCCCGAAGGCACCGAGAGCACAACCACCACCACAAGCTCAGAGGCCAGCACCAAGGCAGCCGATTCCATCTCAGGGGACGGGATCTCAAGGAGCAAGCAAAGCATCCATGGGCCACAATGCCCTATTTTATGTTTGCTAAGGGTTTGGGGGTGCTTCTGTGATGGTGTGCTCCCCGCCGGGTGCCAACCGGACCTTCATCTCCCATGTCCCTGCCCAAGAGATAACCAGCCGTGGTGGTCACAACGGGTGCACCTGGTCGTGATGGCGGCATCCAGGGCTCAAAGGTGGTTTTGGGGAGTCTGATAACAACACAATAGCCAAGGGCAAACTTGAGCAATGCTGGTGCTGTGGTCAATATGCAAATAGGACTAGAGGGCAACCATCTTACCCCCGTAAATAGTCAACAGCCCAAGAGCCCTTGGAGCTCTCCTGCACAGCAGCAGCTACCTTGAGTAGGGACGCCTCTCAAGATTACTTCTCGAGATCCAGAGATTCCTCGGCACAACAGATCCTGAGCAAGTGACTGATAGCATGCTAAACTTTGAAATCTTAGCTAAGTCATGGAAAGGACTGATTGCGCAAGTATCATCCTTTTGACATAAACGCTTGAGCAACTCTGAGACTAGGATTGGATGCAGCCGCCCCTGGACTCCTCTCTGAGAAGGAGTTTGGAAAGCAAGAGGGTCCTCTCTGAACCTCCTGACTCAACGGGAGGCTCTCCCTCACAGTTCTGACTGACCCTGCCCTCCATGCAGTAAATGACTGATTGCACCTCGCCATCGAATCTTGTCGAAACACAGTCGCATTGACCATCAAACGCTGCCGCTGAGCCGGGGTGGGGGGTGCCCAAGGGCAGGGCTGGCTGCCGGCCTGTGATGCGCTCTGTCGCCTGGGACACCACAGGGGACGCGTCACAATGGGGGGCAGCTATAAAAGGCGCCAGCAGCAGCGCTGCCCCAGTACGGCCTGGGCTAGCGGTGAGTGGGCTGGCGGGGGGAGGCTGGGCTGGACCAGGGCCGGGGCAGAAACGCCGGCCCCCGCGGGGTGGGTTCTTACCCAGCATCGAGGGCCCAGCCACTGGCCCTTGGGCTGGGCACAGGCCTTGCTGCCTCCCCGCTGCCTCGTCCCCTCCCCTACCTGCCCCCAGCTCCCTGCGGCTCCCGTCCCCATTTCCCCCGGGGCCAGCTCCCTCCCTCCCAGCCCCACTGAACCCCTTCTCTCCCTGTTCCTACAGGCTATGGCTGCAATAAGAGTCCTCGCCTTGCTTGCGCAAAGCATCATCCAGCTCCCGCAGAGGGTTGGCAGTGAGCTGGACGACAGCAAGCACGAGCACGTGCAGCAGCTTATGGAGCAGCTGAGCCTGGAGATGACTTGGCTGCTGCAGGAGCTGGAGCAGGGCGCCTTTGCCTGGGGAGCCCTGCTCTTCGCTGCCTTACAGCAATGGCAGTTCTGGGCCATTGCTGGAGTGATGGTCCTGCTCTTCAGGCTCTGCTGCTGGCTCAGGAAAAGGAGCCAACAACCAAAGAAGGACACTTTGAGAGACGAGGCTGATAAGGAGGAGCCAGAACAAATACCCAGTGTTGCCCTGGATCTGCGCTGGATTTCGGCCACACGCCTTCTGGACCTGTCAGAGTCCTTCACAATGGTGGAGGAGCTGGTGGATGAACTTCTCCGTATCTGCCAAAAACTCTCTTGGGACAGTTTCGTGCCACGACTGGGGCCAGTCATCGGGGTGAGCAGCACCTTACAAGGTTGGATTCCCTGTGAGGAGGAGGCCGTCTACCGCCTGCTCGTGCCCCTGAAGCCCCCCCGGGGCCATGCCTTCCACCTGGAGATGGGCAGCGCCACCAAGGACACGCTGGCGAGGAAGGCCAGCCTCCGCGTAGACCTGCGGTGTACCTGCATGAAGGAGCCGCTGGCGGAGGACATGCTGTGCTTCCTCCACCACCCTGAGGAGGAGCTGAGGGAAAAACAGGGGCCCAGCCTCCTACACACCTTCTGCACTGGCCCCCACCTGGACATAGACACAACCGCACGCTGGCTCCAGATGCTGCTAAAAGACGCCTGGGCGGTTATGCCCCAGTCGAGACACTGCTGTCTAACGGTGCTGCCCTCCAAGCACTCCTGCAAGCTCCAGATGACGCACACTTCCAACAGTACCATCCTGATTGAGCTCATGTTTGGAGTGAAGCAGGGCGACTCGTACGCCTTCCTCAGCTGTGAGTAGGCAGAGGCCACTGTTACCAGCAGCAGGACGCGGCCATTGCCAGGAGCCTTCCAACAGAGACTCTCTCCCGTTACCCCCTGCACAGCGACCGCCCCCCCTCTTCCCAAATCCATTCCCCCGGGGAGCTTTACCCTGTGCTTATTTATGTCAATAAATCACTTGTTTAACACACAGACGCTGCCTCCGTGAGTGTCTGGGCATCACTTTGTCGGGGAACACAGGCACAGGGTGCTGACGGCTCAGCTGCCACAGAGCCAGGGAGCATTTTGCAGAAAAGCTGGTTCCCGTGTATGAAGCACACCAGCGACTGGTGAACTCCCTCTCCTCCCCTCGGTTTAAGCTGAGGCAACCCCTGGCCCACAGCAGCTTGCCATTCCTCTTCAGAGCTGATGTTCCGGCTCTGGTTGCACTGATTCCCTAGCTAAGGCTCCCCCTCCCGCGTTGGGGCAATGGGAATAATTTGTCACCCTCCACAGCTGGGCACATTGCCTGGGTGGCTCCGCAGGGAGGGAGCCTGACGTGGCTTCCTTGGGGGCCATACACAAAGCAAGCCCTGGGAGCGCCATAGCATTGCCCTCAGGTGACCCCAGCGAGGTGGGAATGACGCAGGCCGAGTGGGGAGCCCTTTGCACGGGGGACAAGTGCCACGACGGCAGAGCGGGGCTCTGGCGGCTCTGGCTCCTGTACCAGCATGAGACTCACGCTCTACACCCTCTCGTCACCTCATGCTCAGGTTCCCACCACTTGAACACAGGAGACTTAACACGTGCAGCAAGGTTAAAGAAAGCTTTTGAGATGCCTCCAATTCCAGGCATGCACTGGCGAAGTCCGTGCCACGGTTTTGAGAAGCAGTGGCCTGGGGGCAGCTGTGTGGCAGGAGAGCTGCACTCATCCCTGCCTTTGGGACACCTCTAGTGGAAATCCAAGGATGGTCTGTGGGTGAAGATTTGCTAGACCTTCAGTAATTGCCACATCAAAAGAACTGCCTACGTTGAAAGAAGGCTAAAGAGGCCCAATGGATGCCCGGTGCCCATGAGCCCAAGGGACGCGGCTTTTCCGGGCTCTGCGAGGGCCGGGCTGTTACAAAACCGACTCTTACCTTTTCTCGCAGCAGGCCTAGTCAGGGACAGCTCGTGCTGTCTGTCTCTCCTGGCCCCGGGCTCTGAGCTGCCAATAGCCTGTCCTCCAAGCCTGAAGCGAGAGCAAAATGCCAGCTCCTCTCAGAAGCACCGCCACAGGGTGTAGTGAGAGGTGCAGCGAGTCACTGAGTGTCTGCCCAAGCCATCGCTGCCCGTGGTACACTGCTGATGTGCCTTCTAGAGGAGTGGCCACCTTCACGACTGGCTTGGATCAACGAGCCACCCGAACCGGCAGTCTGTGCTGTCGCCATGAAGCTTCATGCTGGAACTCAGTCGCGTTGGGGGCAACTCATCCCGCAGACGGGGTTCAGCCACTGAAAGCCGGCCACAGCGTGGGAGATACTGCTTTGCAAGGGTCTCTGCACAACACACACAGTTCCCTCCGCTGCTGGGAGATCTCAGGCTTGCGAGATAGCCTTGGCGTGTTTGAGGGCGTTTCTGTGCTCCTGACACCCTTGGGCTGTGTGTGGGAGGGACTGGCAGGTCGGCTCGGCTGGTGCCGGCTGTCCCCATGGCAACTTGCAACCCTGGGAAGCGTTCAGAAACCTTCACAACTGGCCCGTGCCAAGCCAGGAGAGAGGCTGGGATGCAAAGTATAGACTTTCAAGAGTAATTCTTGATTCATGCGTATGAGGTCTCCCATTCAAATTGGCGCACCCTGAATGCGGTTATACACAAGGTTCTTCTGCCTTTCTCTGGTGGTGAGCTACAACATGGTTTGACGAATCCCTGCTCAACACACGCATACTACAATTTACAAAGCAGCTCTAATTCTGCGGCCATCACCATCCATCTCCTTCTGTCTTGATCTGAACCACCCTGGGGCAGGTCTGGCTACAGCTCCTTCTCTCTGATGCCAGACAAGGGGAGAGTTTCACAGAGGTGGTAGAGGGGCTAGGAGGCAGACATGAAAGTCCGGGACTGGAGAATCCAGGGCAGGGGATGGGACGGGATCTCAAGGAGCAAGCAAAGCATCCACGGGCCACAATGCCCCATTTTATGTTTGCAAAGGGTTTGGGGCTGCTTCTGTGATGGTGTGCTCCCTGCCGGGTGCCAACCGGACCTTTATCTCCCATGTCCCTGCCCAAGGGATAACCAGCCGTGGTGGTCACAACAGGTGCACGTGGTCGCGATGGCGGCATCCAGGGCTCAAAGGTGGTTTCAGGGAGTCCAATAACAACACAATAGCCAAGGGCAAACTTGAGCAATGCCGGTACTGTGGCCAATGTGCAAATAGGACTAGAGCGCAAGCATCTTACCCCCGTAAATAGTCAACAGCCCAAGAGCCCTTGGAGCTCTCCTGCACAGCAGCAGGCTACCTTGAGTAGGGACGCCTCTCAAGATTACTTCTCGAGATCCAGAGATTCCTCGGCACAACAGATCCTGAGCAAGTGTCTGATAGCATGCTAAACTTTGAAATCTTAGCTAAGTGATGGAAAGGATTAATTGCGCAGGTATCATCCTTTTGACATAAACGCTTGAGCAACTCTGAGAGTAGGATTGGATGCAGCCGCCCCTGGACTCCTCTCTGAGAAGGAGTTTGGAAAGCAAGAGGGTCCTCTCTGAACCTCCTGACTCAACGGGAGGCTCTCCCTCACAGTTCTGACTGACCCTGCCCTCCATGCAGTAAATGACTGATTGCACCTCGCCATCGAATCTTGTCGAAACACAGTCGCATTGACCATCAAACGCTGCCGCTGAGCCGGGGTGGGGGGTGCCCAAGGGCAGGGCTGGCTGCCGGCCTGTGATGCGCTCTGTCGCCTGGGACACCACAGGGGACGCGTCACAATGGGGGGCAGCTATAAAAGGCGCCAGCAGCAGCGCTGCCCCAGTACGGCCTGGGCTAGCGGTGAGTGGGCTGGCGGGGGGAGGCTGGGCTGGACCAGGGCCGGGGCAGAAACGCCGGCCCCCGCGGGGTGGGTTCTTACCCAGCATCGAGGGCCCAGCCACTGGCCCTTGGGCTGGGCACAGGCCTTGCTGCCTCCCCGCTGCCTCGTCCCCTCCCCTACCTGCCCCCAGCTCCCTGCGGCTCCCGTCCCCATTTCCCCCGGGGCCAGCTCCCTCCCTCCCAGCCCCACTGAACCCCTTCTCTCCCTGTTCCTACAGGCTATGGCTGCAATAAGAGTCCTCGCCTTGCTTGCGCAAAGCATCATCCAGCTCCCGCAGAGGGTTGGCAGTGAGCTGGACGACAGCAAGCACGAGCACGTGCAGCAGCTTATGGAGCAGCTGAGCCTGGAGATGACTTGGCTGCTGCAGGAGCTGGAGCAGGGCGCCTTTGCCTGGGGAGCCCTGCTCTTCGCTGCCTTACAGCAATGGCAGTTCTGGGCCATTGCAGGAGTGATGGTCCTGCTCTTCAGGCTCTGCTGCTGGCTCAGGAAAAGGAGCCAACAACCAAAGAAGGACACTTTGAGAGACGAGGCTGATAAGGAGGAGCCAGAACAAATACCCAGTGTTGCCCTGGATCTGCGCTGGATTTCGGCCACACGCCTTCTGGACCTGTCAGAGTCCTTCACAATGGTGGAGGAGCTGGTGGATGAACTTCTCCGTATCTGCCAAAAACTCTCTTGGGACAGTTTCGTGCCACGACTGGGGCCAGTCATCGGGGTGAGCAGCACCTTACAAGGTTGGATTCCCTGTGAGGAGGAGGCCGTCTACCGCCTACTCGTGCCCCTGAAGCCCCCCCGGGGCCATGCCTTCCACCTGGAGATGGGCAGCGCCACCAAGGACACGCTGGCGAGGAAGGCCAGCCTCCGCGTAGACCTGCGGTGTACCTGCATGAAGGAGCCGCTGGCGGAGGACATGCTGTGCTTCCTCCACCACCCTGAGGAGGAGCTGAGGGAAAAACAGGGGCCCAGCCTCCTACACACCTTCTGCACTGGCCCCCACCTGGACATAGACACAACCGCACGCTGGCTCCAGATGCTGCTAAAAGACGCCTGGGCGGTTATGCCCCAGTCGAGACACTGCTGTCTAACGGTGCTGCCCTCCAAGCACTCCTGCAAGCTCCAGATGACGCACACTTCCAACAGTACCATCCTGATTGAGCTCATGTTTGGAGTGAAGCAGGGCGACTCGTACGCCTTCCTCAGCTGTGAGTAGGCAGAGGCCACTGTTACCAGCAGCAGGACGCGGCCATTGCCAGGAGCCTTCCAACAGAGACTCTCTCCCGTTACCCCCTGCACAGCGACCGCCCCCCCTCTTCCCAAATCCATTCCCCCGGGGAGCTTTACCCTGTGCTTATTTATGTCAATAAATCACTTGTTTAACACACAGACGCTGCCTCCGTGAGTGTCTGGGCATCACTTTGTCGGGGAACACAGGCACAGGGTGCTGACGGCTCAGCTGCCACAGAGCCAGGGAGCATTTTGCAGAAAAGCTGGTTCCCGTGTATGAAGCACACCAGCGACTGGTGAACTCCCTCTCCTCCCCTCGGTTTAAGCTGAGGCAACCCCTGGCCCACAGCAGCTTGCCATTCCTCTTCAGAGCTGATGTTCCAGCTCTGGTTGCACTGATTCCCTAGCTAAGGCTCCCCCTCCCGCGTTGGGGCAATGGGAATAATTTGTCACCCTCCACAGCTGGGCACATTGCCTGGGTGGCTCCGCAGGGAGGGAGCCTGACGTGGCTTCCTTGGGGGCCATACACAAAGCAAGCCCTGGGAGCGCCATAGCATTGCCCTCAGGTGACCCCAGCGAGGTGGGAATGACGCAGGCCGAGTGGGGAGCCCTTTGCACGGGGGACAAGTGCCACGACGGCAGAGCGGGGCTCTGGCGGCTCTGGCTCCTGTACCAGCATGAGACTCACGCTCTACACCCTCTCGTCACCTCATGCTCAGGTTCCCACCACTTGAACACAGGAGACTTAACACGTGCAGCAAGGTTAAAGAAAGCTTTTGAGATGCCTCCAATTCCAGGCATGCACTGGCGAAGTCCGTGCCACGGTTTTGAGAAGCAGTGGCCTGGGGGCAGCTGTGTGGCAGGAGAGCTGCACTCATCCCTGCCTTTGGGACACCTCTAGTGGAAATCCAAGGATGGTCTGTGGGTGAAGATTTGCTAGACCTTCAGTAATTGCCACATCAAAAGAACTGCCTACGTTGAAAGAAGGCTAAAGAGGCCCAATGGATGCCCGGTGCCCATGAGCCCAAGGGACGCGGCTTTTCCGGGCTCTGCGAGGGCCGGGCTGTTACAAAACCGACTCTTACCTTTTCTCGCAGCAGGCCTAGTCAGGGACAGCTCGTGCTGTCTGTCTCTCCTGGCCCCGGGCTCTGAGCTGCCAATAGCCTGTCCTCCAAGCCTGAAGCGAGAGCAAAATGCCAGCTCCTCTCAGAAGCACCGCCACAGGGTGTAGCGAGAGGTGCAGCGAGTCACTGAGTGTCTGCCCAAGCCATCGCTGCCCGTGGTACACTGCTGATGTGCCTTCTAGAGGAGTGGCCACCTTCACGACTGGCTTGGATCAACGAGCCACCCGAACCGGCAGTCTGTGCTGTCGCCATGAAGCTTCATGCTGGAACTCAGTCGCGTTGGGGGCAACTCATCCCGCAGACGGGGTTCAGCCACTGAAAGCCGGCCACAGCGTGGGAGATACTGCTTTGCAAGGGTCTCTGCACAACACACACAGTTCCCTCCGCTGCTGGGAGATCTCAGGCTTGCGAGATAGCCTTGGCGTGTTTGAGGGCGTTTCTGTGCTCCTGACACCCTTGGGCTGTGTGTGGGAGGGACTGGCAGGTCGGCTCGGCTGGTGCCGGCTGTCCCCATGGCAACTTGCAACCCTGGGAAGCGTTCAGAAACCTTCACAACTGGCCCGTGCCAAGCCAGGAGAGAGGCTGGGATGCAAAGTATAGACTTTCAAGAGTAATTCTTGATTCATGCGTATGAGGTCTCCCATTCAAATTGGCGCACCCTGAATGCGGTTATACACAAGGTTCTTCTGCCTTTCTCTGGTGGTGAGCTACAACATGGTTTGACGAATCCCTGCTCAACACACGCATACTACAATTTACAAAGCAGCTCTAATTCTGCGGCCATCACCATCCATCTCCTTCTGTCTTGATCTGAACCACCCTGGGGCAGGTCTGGCTACAGCTCCTTCTCTCTGATGCCAGACAAGGGGAGAGTTTCACAGAGGTGGTAGAGGGGCTAGGAGGCAGACATGAAAGTCCGGGACTGGAGAATCCAGGGCAGGGGATGGGACGGGATCTCAAGGAGCAAGCAAAGCATCCACGGGCCACAATGCCCCATTTTATGTTTGCAAAGGGTTTGGGGCTGCTTCTGTGATGGTGTGCTCCCTGCCGGGTGCCAACCGGACCTTTATCTCCCATGTCCCTGCCCAAGGGATAACCAGCCGTGGTGGTCACAACAGGTGCACGTGGTCGCGATGGCGGCATCCAGGGCTCAAAGGTGGTTTCAGGGAGTCCAATAACAACACAATAGCCAAGGGCAAACTTGAGCAATGCCGGTACTGTGGCCAATGTGCAAATAGGACTAGAGCGCAAGCATCTTACCCCCGTAAATAGTCAACAGCCCAAGAGCCCTTGGAGCTCTCCTGCACAGCAGCAGGCTACCTTGAGTAGGGACGCCTCTCAAGATTACTTCTCGAGATCCAGAGATTCCTCGGCACAACAGATCCTGAGCAAGTGTCTGATAGCATGCTAAACTTTGAAATCTTAGCTAAGTGATGGAAAGGATTAATTGCGCAGGTATCATCCTTTTGACATAAACGCTTGAGCAACTCTGAGAGTAGGATTGGATGCAGCCGCCCCTGGACTCCTCTCTGAGAAGGAGTTTGGAAAGCAAGAGGGTCCTCTCTGAACCTCCTGACTCAACGGGAGGCTCTCCCTCACAGTTCTGACTGACCCTGCCCTCCATGCAGTAAATGACTGATTGCACCTCGCCATCGAATCTTGTCGAAACACAGTCGCATTGACCATCAAACGCTGCCGCTGAGCCGGGGTGGGGGGTGCCCAAGGGCAGGGCTGGCTGCCGGCCTGTGATGCGCTCTGTCGCCTGGGACACCACAGGGGACGCGTCACAATGGGGGGCAGCTATAAAAGGCGCCAGCAGCAGCGCTGCCCCAGTACGGCCTGGGCTAGCGGTGAGTGGGCTGGCGGGGGGAGGCTGGGCTGGACCAGGGCCGGGGCAGAAACGCCGGCCCCCGCGGGGTGGGTTCTTACCCAGCATCGAGGGCCCAGCCACTGGCCCTTGGGCTGGGCACAGGCCTTGCTGCCTCCCCGCTGCCTCGTCCCCTCCCCTACCTGCCCCCAGCTCCCTGCGGCTCCCGTCCCCATTTCCCCCGGGGCCAGCTCCCTCCCTCCCAGCCCCACTGAACCCCTTCTCTCCCTGTTCCTACAGGCTATGGCTGCAATAAGAGTCCTCGCCTTGCTTGCGCAAAGCATCATCCAGCTCCCGCAGAGGGTTGGCAGTGAGCTGGACGACAGCAAGCACGAGCACGTGCAGCAGCTTATGGAGCAGCTGAGCCTGGAGATGACTTGGCTGCTGCAGGAGCTGGAGCAGGGCGCCTTTGCCTGGGGAGCCCTGCTCTTCGCTGCCTTACAGCAATGGCAGTTCTGGGCCATTGCTGGAGTGATGGTCCTGCTCTTCAGGCTCTGCTGCTGGCTCAGGAAAAGGAGCCAACAACCAAAGAAGGACACTTTGAGAGACGAGGCTGATAAGGAGGAGCCAGAACAAATACCCAGTGTTGCCCTGGATCTGCGCTGGATTTCGGCCACACGCCTTCTGGACCTGTCAGAGTCCTTCACAATGGTGGAGGAGCTGGTGGATGAACTTCTCCGTATCTGCCAAAAACTCTCTTGGGACAGTTTCGTGCCACGACTGGGGCCAGTCATCGGGGTGAGCAGCACCTTACAAGGTTGGATTCCCTGTGAGGAGGAGGCCGTCTACCGCCTACTCGTGCCCCTGAAGCCCCCCCGGGGCCATGCCTTCCACCTGGAGATGGGCAGCGCCACCAAGGACACGCTGGCGAGGAAGGCCAGCCTCCGCGTAGACCTGCGGTGTACCTGCATGAAGGAGCCGCTGGCGGAGGACATGCTGTGCTTCCTCCACCACCCTGAGGAGGAGCTGAGGGAAAAACAGGGGCCCAGCCTCCTACACACCTTCTGCACTGGCCCCCACCTGGACATAGACACAACCGCACGCTGGCTCCAGATGCTGCTAAAAGACGCCTGGGCGGTTATGCCCCAGTCGAGACACTGCTGTCTAACGGTGCTGCCCTCCAAGCACTCCTGCAAGCTCCAGATGACGCACACTTCCAACAGTACCATCCTGATTGAGCTCATGTTTGGAGTGAAGCAGGGCGACTCGTACGCCTTCCTCAGCTGTGAGTAGGCAGAGGCCACTGTTACCAGCAGCAGGACGCGGCCATTGCCAGGAGCCTTCCAACAGAGACTCTCTCCCGTTACCCCCTGCACAGCGACCGCCCCCCCTCTTCCCAAATCCATTCCCCCGGGGAGCTTTACCCTGTGCTTATTTATGTCAATAAATCACTTGTTTAACACACAGACGCTGCCTCCGTGAGTGTCTGGGCATCACTTTGTCGGGGAACACAGGCACAGGGTGCTGACGGCTCAGCTGCCACAGAGCCAGGGAGCATTTTGCAGAAAAGCTGGTTCCCGTGTATGAAGCACACCAGCGACTGGTGAACTCCCTCTCCTCCCCTCGGTTTAAGCTGAGGCAACCCCTGGCCCACAGCAGCTTGCCATTCCTCTTCAGAGCTGATGTTCCAGCTCTGGTTGCACTGATTCCCTAGCTAAGGCTCCCCCTCCCGCGTTGGGGCAATGGGAATAATTTGTCACCCTCCACAGCTGGGCACATTGCCTGGGTGGCTCCGCAGGGAGGGAGCCTGACGTGGCTTCCTTGGGGGCCATACACAAAGCAAGCCCTGGGAGCGCCATAGCATTGCCCTCAGGTGACCCCAGCGAGGTGGGAATGACGCAGGCCGAGTGGGGAGCCCTTTGCACGGGGGACAAGTGCCACGACGGCAGAGCGGGGCTCTGGCGGCTCTGGCTCCTGTACCAGCATGAGACTCACGCTCTACACCCTCTCGTCACCTCATGCTCAGGTTCCCACCACTTGAACACAGGAGACTTAACACGTGCAGCAAGGTTAAAGAAAGCTTTTGAGATGCCTCCAATTCCAGGCATGCACTGGCGAAGTCCGTGCCACGGTTTTGAGAAGCAGTGGCCTGGGGGCAGCTGTGTGGCAGGAGAGCTGCACTCATCCCTGCCTTTGGGACACCTCTAGTGGAAATCCAAGGATGGTCTGTGGGTGAAGATTTGCTAGACCTTCAGTAATTGCCACATCAAAAGAACTGCCTACGTTGAAAGAAGGCTAAAGAGGCCCAATGGATGCCCGGTGCCCATGAGCCCAAGGGACGCGGCTTTTCCGGGCTCTGCGAGGGCCGGGCTGTTACAAAACCGACTCTTACCTTTTCTCGCAGCAGGCCTAGTCAGGGACAGCTCGTGCTGTCTGTCTCTCCTGGCCCCGGGCTCTGAGCTGCCAATAGCCTGTCCTCCAAGCCTGAAGCGAGAGCAAAATGCCAGCTCCTCTCAGAAGCACCGCCACAGGGTGTAGTGAGAGGTGCAGCGAGTCACTGAGTGTCTGCCCAAGCCATCGCTGCCCGTGGTACACTGCTGATGTGCCTTCTAGAGGAGTGGCCACCTTCACGACTGGCTTGGATCAACGAGCCACCCGAACCGGCAGTCTGTGCTGTCGCCATGAAGCTTCATGCTGGAACTCAGTCGCGTTGGGGGCAACTCATCCCGCAGACGGGGTTCAGCCACTGAAAGCCGGCCACAGCGTGGGAGATACTGCTTTGCAAGGGTCTCTGCACAACACACACAGTTCCCTCCGCTGCTGGGAGATCTCAGGCTTGCGAGATAGCCTTGGCGTGTTTGAGGGCGTTTCTGTGCTCCTGACACCCTTGGGCTGTGTGTGGGAGGGACTGGCAGGTCGGCTCGGCTGGTGCCGGCTGTCCCCGTGGCAACTTGCAACCCTGGGAAGCGTTCAGAAACCTTCACAACTGGCCCGTGCCAAGCCAGGAGAGAGGCTGGGATGCAAAGTATAGACTTTCAAGAGTAATTCTTGATTCATGCGTATGAGGTCTCCCATTCAAATTGGCGCACCCTGAATGCGGTTATACACAAGGTTCTTCTGCCTTTCTCTGGTGGTGAGCTACAACATGGTTTGACGAATCCCTGCTCAACACACGCATACTACAATTTACAAAGCAGCTCTAATTCTGCGGCCATCACCATCCATCTCCTTCTGTCTTGATCTGAACCACCCTGGGGCAGGTCTGGCTACAGCTCCTTCTCTCTGATGCCAGACAAGGGGAGAGTTTCACAGAGGTGGTAGAGGGGCTAGGAGGCAGACATGAAAGTCCGGGACTGGAGAATCCAGGGCAGGGGATGGGACGGGATCTCAAGGAGCAAGCAAAGCATCCACGGGCCACAATGCCCCATTTTATGTTTGCAAAGGGTTTGGGGCTGCTTCTGTGATGGTGTGCTCCCTGCCGGGTGCCAACCGGACCTTTATCTCCCATGTCCCTGCCCAAGGGATAACCAGCCGTGGTGGTCACAACGGGTGCACGTGGTCGCGATGGCGGCATCCAGGGCTCAAAGGTGGTTTCAGGGAGTCCAATAACAACACAATAGCCAAGGGCAAACTTGAGCAATGCCGGTACTGTGGCCAATGTGCAAATAGGACTAGAGCGCAAGCATCTTACCCCTGTAAATAGTCAACAGCCCAGGAGCTCTTGGAGCTCTCCTACATGGCAGCAGGCTACCTTGAGTAGGGACGCCTCTCAAGATTACTTCTCAAGATGCAGATTCCTTGCCACAACAGATCCTGGGTAAGTGACTGATAGCGTGCTAAACTTTGAGATCATAGCTAAGTCATGGAAAGGACTGATTGCGCAGGTATCGTCCTGTAGACATAAACCCTTGAGCAAGCCTGGGACTAGCACTGGATCCAGCTGCCCCTGGACTCCTCTCTGAGAAGGAGTTTGGAAAGCAAGAGGGTCCTCTCTGAACCTCCTGACTCAACGGGAGGCTCTCCCTCACAGTTCTGACTGACCCTGCCCTCCATGCAGTAAATGACTGATTGCACCTCGCCATCGAATCTTGTCGAAACACAGTCGCATTGACCATCAAACGCTGCCGCTGAGCCGGGGTGGGGGGTGCCCAAGGGCAGGGCTGGCTGCCGGCCTGTGATGCGCTCTGTCGCCTGGGACACCACAGGGGACGCGTCACAATGGGGGGCAGCTATAAAAGGCGCCAGCAGCAGCGCTGCCCCAGTACGGCCTGGGCTAGCGGTGAGTGGGCTGGCGGGGGGAGGCTGGGCTGGACCAGGGCCGGGGCAGAAACGCCGGCCCCCGCGGGGTGGGTTCTTACCCAGCATCGAGGGCCCAGCCACTGGCCCTTGGGCTGGGCACAGGCCTTGCTGCCTCCCCGCTGCCTCGTCCCCTCCCCTACCTGCCCCCAGCTCCCTGCGGCTCCCGTCCCCATTTCCCCCGGGGCCAGCTCCCTCCCTCCCAGCCCCACTGAACCCCTTCTCTCCCTGTTCCTACAGGCTATGGCTGCAATAAGAGTCCTCGCCTTGCTTGCGCAAAGCATCATCCAGCTCCCGCAGAGGGTTGGCAGTGAGCTGGACGACAGCAAGCACGAGCACGTGCAGCAGCTTATGGAGCAGCTGAGCCTGGAGATGACTTGGCTGCTGCAGGAGCTGGAGCAGGGCGCCTTTGCCTGGGGAGCCCTGCTCTTCGCTGCCTTACAGCAATGGCAGTTCTGGGCCATTGCTGGAGTGATGGTCCTGCTCTTCAGGCTCTGCTGCTGGCTCAGGAAAAGGAGCCAACAACCAAAGAAGGACACTTTGAGAGACGAGGCTGATAAGGAGGAGCCAGAACAAATACCCAGTGTTGCCCTGGATCTGCGCTGGATTTCGGCCACACGCCTTCTGGACCTGTCAGAGTCCTTCACAATGGTGGAGGAGCTGGTGGATGAACTTCTCCGTATCTGCCAAAAACTCTCTTGGGACAGTTTCGTGCCACGACTGGGGCCAGTCATCGGGGTGAGCAGCACCTTACAAGGTTGGATTCCCTGTGAGGAGGAGGCCGTCTACCGCCTGCTCGTGCCCCTGAAGCCCCCCCGGGGCCATGCCTTCCACCTGGAGATGGGCAGCGCCACCAAGGACACGCTGGCGAGGAAGGCCAGCCTCCGCGTAGACCTGCGGTGTACCTGCATGAAGGAGCCGCTGGCGGAGGACATGCTGTGCTTCCTCCACCACCCTGAGGAGGAGCTGAGGGAAAAACAGGGGCCCAGCCTCCTACACACCTTCTGCACTGGCCCCCACCTGGACATAGACACAACCGCACGCTGGCTCCAGATGCTGCTAAAAGACGCCTGGGCGGTTATGCCCCAGTCGAGACACTGCTGTCTAACGGTGCTGCCCTCCAAGCACTCCTGCAAGCTCCAGATGACGCACACTTCCAACAGTACCATCCTGATTGAGCTCATGTTTGGAGTGAAGCAGGGCGACTCGTACGCCTTCCTCAGCTGTGAGTAGGCAGAGGCCACTGTTACCAGCAGCAGGACGCGGCCATTGCCAGGAGCCTTCCAACAGAGACTCTCTCCCGTTACCCCCTGCACAGCGACCGCCCCCCCTCTTCCCAAATCCATTCCCCCGGGGAGCTTTACCCTGTGCTTATTTATGTCAATAAATCACTTGTTTAACACACAGACGCTGCCTCCGTGAGTGTCTGGGCATCACTTTGTCGGGGAACACAGGCACAGGGTGCTGACGGCTCAGCTGCCACAGAGCCAGGGAGCATTTTGCAGAAAAGCTGGTTCCCGTGTATGAAGCACACCAGCGACTGGTGAACTCCCTCTCCTCCCCTCGGTTTAAGCTGAGGCAACCCCTGGCCCACAGCAGCTTGCCATTCCTCTTCAGAGCTGATGTTCCAGCTCTGGTTGCACTGATTCCCTAGCTAAGGCTCCCCCTCCCGCGTTGGGGCAATGGGAATAATTTGTCACCCTCCACAGCTGGGCACATTGCCTGGGTGGCTCCGCAGGGAGGGAGCCTGACGTGGCTTCCTTGGGGGCCATACACAAAGCAAGCCCTGGGAGCGCCATAGCATTGCCCTCAGGTGACCCCAGCGAGGTGGGAATGACGCAGGCCGAGTGGGGAGCCCTTTGCACGGGGGACAAGTGCCACGACGGCAGAGCGGGGCTCTGGCGGCTCTGGCTCCTGTACCAGCATGAGACTCACGCTCTACACCCTCTCGTCACCTCATGCTCAGGTTCCCACCACTTGAACACAGGAGACTTAACACGTGCAGCAAGGTTAAAGAAAGCTTTTGAGATGCCTCCAATTCCAGGCATGCACTGGCGAAGTCCGTGCCACGGTTTTGAGAAGCAGTGGCCTGGGGGCAGCTGTGTGGCAGGAGAGCTGCACTCATCCCTGCCTTTGGGACACCTCTAGTGGAAATCCAAGGATGGTCTGTGGGTGAAGATTTGCTAGACCTTCAGTAATTGCCACATCAAAAGAACTGCCTACGTTGAAAGAAGGCTAAAGAGGCCCAATGGATGCCCGGTGCCCATGAGCCCAAGGGACGCGGCTTTTCCGGGCTCTGCGAGGGCCGGGCTGTTACAAAACCGACTCTTACCTTTTCTCGCAGCAGGCCTAGTCAGGGACAGCTCGTGCTGTCTGTCTCTCCTGGCCCCGGGCTCTGAGCTGCCAATAGCCTGTCCTCCAAGCCTGAAGCGAGAGCAAAATGCCAGCTCCTCTCAGAAGCACCGCCACAGGGTGTAGTGAGAGGTGCAGCGAGTCACTGAGTGTCTGCCCAAGCCATCGCTGCCCGTGGTACACTGCTGATGTGCCTTCTAGAGGAGTGGCCACCTTCACGACTGGCTTGGATCAACGAGCCACCCGAACCGGCAGTCTGTGCTGTCGCCATGAAGCTTCATGCTGGAACTCAGTCGCGTTGGGGGCAACTCATCCCGCAGACGGGGTTCAGCCACTGAAAGCCGGCCACAGCGTGGGAGATACTGCTTTGCAAGGGTC
Source organism: Rissa tridactyla (assembly GCF_028500815.1). NCBI lineage: Eukaryota > Metazoa > Chordata > Aves > Charadriiformes > Laridae > Rissa > Rissa tridactyla. Next base: position 61,944,955 of record NC_071469.1, read on the forward strand.
TCTGCACAACACACACAGTTCCCTCCGCTGCTGGGAGATCTCAGGCTTGCGAGATAGCCTTGGCGTGTTTGAGGGCGTTTCTGTGCTCCTGACACCCTTGGGCTGTGTGTGGGAGGGACTGGCAGGTCGGCTCGGCTGGTGCCGGCTGTCCCCATGGCAACTTGCAACCCTGGGAAGCGTTCAGAAACCTTCACAACTGGCCCGTGCCAAGCCAGGAGAGAGGCTGGGATGCAAAGTATAGACTTTCAAGAGTAATTCTTGATTCATGCGTATGAGGTCTCCCATTCAAATTGGCGCACCCTGAATGCGGTTATACACAAGGTTCTTCTGCCTTTCTCTGGTGGTGAGCTACAACATGGTTTGACGAATCCCTGCTCAACACACGCATACTACAATTTACAAAGCAGCTCTAATTCTGCGGCCATCACCATCCATCTCCTTCTGTCTTGATCTGAACCACCCTGGGGCAGGTCTGGCTACAGCTCCTTCTCTCTGATGCCAGACAAGGGGAGAGTTTCACAGAGGTGGTAGAGGGGCTAGGAGGCAGACATGAAAGTCCGGGACTGGAGAATCCAGGGCAGGGGATGGGACGGGATCTCAAGGAGCAAGCAAAGCATCCACGGGCCACAATGCCCCATTTTATGTTTGCAAAGGGTTTGGGGCTGCTTCTGTGATGGTGTGCTCCCTGCCGGGTGCCAACCGGACCTTTATCTCCCATGTCCCTGCCCAAGGGATAACCAGCCGTGGTGGTCACAACGGGTGCACGTGGTCGCGATGGCGGCATCCAGGGCTCAAAGGTGGTTTCAGGGAGTCCAATAACAACACAATAGCCAAGGGCAAACTTGAGCAATGCCGGTACTGTGGCCAATGTGCAAATAGGACTAGAGCGCAAGCATCTTACCCCTGTAAATAGTCAACAGCCCAGGAGCTCTTGGAGCTCTCCTACATGGCAGCAGGCTACCTTGAGTAGGGACGCCTCTCAAGATTACTTCTCAAGATGCAGATTCCTTGCCACAACAGATCCTGGGTAAGTGACTGATAGCGTGCTAAACTTTGAGATCATAGCTAAGTCATGGAAAGGACTGATTGCGCAGGTATCGTCCTGTAGACATAAACCCTTGAGCAAGCCTGGGACTAGCACTGGATCCAGCTGCCCCTGGACTCCTCTCTGAGAAGGAGTTTGGAAAGCAAGAGGGTCCTCTCTGAACCTCCTGACTCAACGGGAGGCTCTCCCTCACAGTTCTGACTGACCCTGCCCTCCATGCAGTAAATGACCGATTGCACCTCACCATCCAATCCTCTTAAAACACACATTTAGTACAAAAAGCTGTCACTGAGCCGGGGGGGTGCCCAAGGGCAGGGCTGGCTGCCGGCTGTGATACGCTCTGTCGCCTGGGACACCACAGGGGACGCATCACAATTTAGGGGAGCAGCTATAAAAGGCGCCAGCAGCAGCGCTGCCCCAGTACGGCCTGGGCTAGCGGTGAGTGGGCTGGCGGGGGGAGGCTGGGCTGGACCAGGGCCGGGGCAGAAATGCCGGCCCCCGCGGGGTGGGTTCTCACCCAGCATCGAGGGCCCAGCCACTGGCCCCTGGGCTGGGCACAGGCCTTGCTGCCTCCCCGCTGCCTCGTCCCCTCCCCTACCTGCCCCCAGCTCCCTGCGGCTCCCGTCCCCATTCCCCCTGACGCCAGCTCCCTCCCTCCCTCCCAGCCCCACTGAACCCCTTCTCTCCCTACTCCTACAGGCTATGGCTGCAAAAATGGTCCTCGCCTGGCTTGTGCTAAGCATCTTCCAGCTCCTGCTGGAAGTTTTGCTGTTTGGCAATGAGCGGGATGACAGCAAGCATGAGTGCGTGCAGCGGCGTGTGGAGACGACTCGGCTGCTGCAGGAGCATGAGTGGAGCAGCTTGGACTGGGGAGCCCTGGCCTTTGCTGCCTTGCAGCAGTTGCAGTGCTGGGCGATTGCTGACCTGTTCTTCGGGCTCTGCTGCTGGCTCTGGAAAAGAAGCCAACGGCCAGACAGCAGTGATGAAGAGGAGAGCTCCAGCAGCTGCAGCACAGAGCTGGAGGAGGAAGGAAGTGGAGAAGATTCTGATGATGAGGGGCATCCTCTGATGACAAGGATTTTTGCAAAGCGCATCTGGTGTTCAGTGGAGAGCATGGCCTACAGGAGACAGGTGGTGGAAGAGCTGGTGGGCGACCTCCTGGTTGTCTTGCAAGAACGCCTGTCAAATAGTTTCTTCCCGGTGCTGCAGCCAGCCATCGGTGTGGGCAGCGCCTTTGAAGGTTGGAGTCCCGCTGGGCATGATGCTGTCTACCGCCTGCTCGTGCCCCTGAAGCCTCCCCATGGCCATGCCTTCCACTTGGAGCTGGGCACCGCAGGGCAGATGCCGGCAAAGAACTGCGTCCGTGTGGAGCTGGAGTGCACCTGCACGAGGGACCAATGTGTGGAGGACACGCTGTGCTTCCTCCACCACCCTGAGGAAGCGCTGCAGAGAAATCTGGATTCCACCCTCCTAAGCACCTTCTGCACCGGCTTCTACCTCGATGCGCAGAAAATTGCCCGCTGGTTTCAGAACTTGGTGATCTCAGCCTGGGGGGAGATGACTCAGTCGCGTCACTACAGTATGGAGATGCTGCCTTCCAGCCGCTCCTGCAAGCTGCAGCTGACAAATGCCTCTGGGAGATCCCTCTTGGTTGAGATGGTGTTTGGGGTGCAGCAAGGCAACTCGGACATTTTCCTCAGCAGCCAGACTACAGAGGCCATCTTTACCCCAAGCACAACTTGGGCAGAGACCTACGCTGTGGCAGAGGCAAAGTTCTTCAGGCGTATGGCCAGGCAGGGTGTGGCACCCTCTACCTCAACTGCCTGCAGCTCTGTGCCAGTATCCTTGTGAGCGCAGGCTTTTCCTCCTATACTTGGAAGACGGTTGTCATGCACCTCCTCAACACCATACCCCCGTCAAGCTGGGGCAGGTGGGACTTCATGATGCGGCTGCAGGATATTACATGCTACCTGCATGGCTGCTTGGAGGAGAAACGCCTGGACCACTTCTTCTTCGGGAATGAGAACATGCCTGAGGACATCACCTTGCCCGCAGCCTTCCAAGCGGCTGAGCCGATCAACCTCTTCCAGTGCCTGGTGCAGGACCCAGCTGCCCACGCCAAGGCATGGCGTGAGTTTGAGGAACTGCAAGATCGGCTCACAAGACTGCAGGTCTTTGGCGTCTGAAAGGTCTTCACAGACAGAGCTCTGTTTGTGTCCCCTAGACTGCCCGCACCTCTTCGAGAGCATCCCTTCCTTCTGGAAGCTTTATTTTGTACAAAGTTGTCAATAAACGGTGTGTTTGAACAACAGCTGCATCTCTGAGTGAGTTTGCATCAGCTTTTTGGAGAACCCGGGCATAGGGTGCTGGCTGCTCAGCTGCCCCAGAGGTGGGGAGCATTTGCTGAAGAGCTGGTGGGGTGGGCTCTGGTTGCACTGATTCCCTAGCTAAGGCTCCCCCTCCCGCGTTGGGGCAATGGGAATAATTTGTCACCCTCCACAGCTGGGCACACTGCCTGTGTGGCTCCGCAGGGAGGGAGCCTGACGTGGCTTCCTTCTGTGCCATTCACAAAGTTTGGGGGTGCTTCTGTGACGGTGTGCTGCTAGCACAGGCACATTAGAGTAGAGATTTTTCAACATTTTAGGTGTAAATCTTCTCAGAGGAAACTATGAATTTGAAAAGGAAAGGGGTGGAGTTTCAACAACATTGGTTATATATTTGGGAACACAACAGTAGAAGGGACCAATAGTGGTGTTGGTTTCAGTTGATTTCTTCCATTCTTTCTTGCTGAAATAAATTATTTTTGGCCCAAAAGAAAAATCTGTAGAATTCAGAAAGTGCCTATCAGTTTGTGAGGTTTTATTAGTCTTCAATGTAACATGGGACCATATTTAAAGGCCATTTCTGGATTTTGCTAGCAGATTCCAGACCGGCTTTTTGATAGCCTTTTTTCCTGAGCTTCTGAAAGCGTCTTTGGCAGGAAATTGCAAGATCTGTGATTTTGCTTGTGCTGTTTTGAGAAATTCTGCCAATGGCAACACCAAACAAGCTCCAAAGAATGACACAAGAATGACCCCTACAAGGCTTTAGCTTGGTTGGCTAGGTAGGGCTCTCCAGAGCAGCATCTAATTCTGCAGGGCAACATCATTATGCAACAGATGCCAATCCAGACAGAAGATATTAATATTTAGGGATATAGGTGGAGGATGATATAAGTCTTTTATTGGTATTTTCAAGAGCCCCTCATCTGAAGTCTGTTTAATACCTCCTAGCATGGTATCATCACATAGTGTGAGATATTCCCTAGGGCAAACAGCTTTCTCCAAAAACCCAAAAAGCTGACATAGCACAGAAGTGACCTGGTGAGGTAATAACCAGAGCAGGGATTGATTGAACCCCAGCCTCAAGAACTCCTAGTCTGCACAGTCAATCCAACCAGACTTTGTTGCCTACCAGTGACATGGTCAGGATTGTGTATCCAGTCTCAGACATGGAAAGCTCCATGCAGAAAAATACAATATTGGCAGGGTATCCTTATTAGCAGTCTCAGGAGGCCAAAGGGTCAATCTTACTGATCTGATTGCTAGTCCCCTCAGTAGACAAAGGAATGCTTCGTCTTTACTCACCACCTCATCCAGCAAAGCTAGTTTCAATTTCATGCATCACCCATTTTTCTTAGAGCAAAGATAAAATCTTTTTTTTTTTTTTAATTTTTTCTTCCAAGAAGATTTGGGAATAATGCTTAACTGAGGCTTCTTTTAATTTTAGAAATTGGTTACTTGGAGTGAATTTCAGTTTGCTCAGTCTAGGGAAAAATCGATGAGGAGTAGAAATTAGTTTTCTGAATGGTAAGAACAAAAATAAACTCCTTTACAAAATAACGCAAATTATATTGTCAGATTTTAAGCAGAAGGACAAAACACAGAAGGAAACTGGTATCGAAATGCCTTTGTGCCCCTCAGGTGGGTCAGAGGGACCCTGAGGATCTTCTGAGTCATTGCCTACAATTCATTTTCAAGGCACAAATTCTCCTCTGATATAACACAGTGCTACTTTCTTTCATCTGCCCACTTTTTCTTACCTTTGCAATGGAGATACTGGGGTATTTTATGGTAGGAGGGGAACTTACGACACTTGTCTGATATAGCAGTGGTAGAAGAAAGGCATTTATTGGGGAGAAATTTATAAACTGGCTTGAATCACAGCTCTGAGATCAAAGTTTTCTTTGCCTCAATTCTTTTTGAGGAGGCTGGGGTACTGGGCCTCAGCCTTGCCACAAAAATCAACACCTTTTGAGCTTTCTTTTTAGTAAATAGGTGCAAAAGAAGGTAAAAAGAGAAAATACCAGAATATCAAATGTGGGTTGTTAAGTTGCAGAATGAAAATGAGAAACTGTAGGAATTGTGGAACTTCCAGTATTCCTATTCAGCAGAAATTATACAGTGACTTAAGTGGTTAGCTGTAAAAATAAACATGTTTATTACAGAGCGAGGGGAGGTAAAGGAAGTCATCCCAAAACAAGAGCCAACCCAAGGAAAAGCAAGACAAACAATATTGTTACCATAAGAATATATAAAGCTTTCTGACTTTGACCTAAAATAGGCAGTTAAACATAACAATGTCACCATTGTATGTATTTCTGCTATAAATCATTTCAACATCAGTAAGTGAGAATGCAGCTGACAAAGGAAACACTATTTTTAAAATACAAATTGTTACCCAGTAGCGGAAGCTGGATAATGTTGGAAGTTATTTTTTGTATCAGTATATGCTGTACACCTTAATCGGTAATTTTCTCTGCATGAGTGATTGGCAGATTTTATTAAAAATACATTAATTTTTAGAATGGGATATTTAAAAAGTTAATAGCATGGCACAGGCAACAGCATTTATGGGTGAAAAGAGGAAAGGAATGGCAGACATGCAGAGAAAATGGCTATGTGAGACACAGAAATTCAGAGAGGAATGAATATGCTGTTTTAGCTGGCTTTAGCATTGTTTCTCATTAGGAGAGTTTCTTTCTCATTGACTTCCTAGTTCTCACCCTTTTTTTCTACCTCATCTGCCTCTTCTGCCTGGACTGTGATGGCAGCTACAAGGCGGACTTCAAAAAGAAATCTGCGGACTTCAGGAATAGATCCAAGATGAGAGAATGGAGATTGTCTACTTTGCTGGGCTGTGTAGTGCTCAACAGCAGGGCAAACATTCCTCTCTTAGGTTTAAAACTTCCAACAAATTACTTCAATGGCAGCATAAAACAAATTGATTTTGAGAAATCAAAAGGATCTCTCTTAAGATTTTTCTCCATCCATTCTGTTAGACTCAAGCTTGTTGGAGGGTAGAAGATCTGTTTCAGTTTGTTCCTTTATGAAGTCTCAGTATTTTCTGAGTAGGAGGAACCCATCTGAAGGAGAAATCACTCTCCTCAACTGGAGGAGATCCCCAGGATCTCTTGTGACACAGAGCCAGCCAGGATGGCGTCAAAGCCCAAACCTGTCTTCACTGATGTTAGCCCCTGGGCTTTCAAGGTCTGAGCCCTTTGAAGTGGCTCTGCTTTCCCTCCCACTGCCCTTTCTCTTTCCGCTCACACCAGCCCTTCAACTCTCCCTCATTTCTGCTGGAGCAGCTTCCCCACTCACTCCCCACAGGGTCCCCTCCTCTTTATTACCCTCTCAAAAACTCCATCTGTTCAGACATCAACTCCAAAACCAACAGTGACTGCTTCGGGGAAAGAAGTCGTAAAAGCACCACTGCCTGGTAAGTGAAAACACTGTGTGTGTAAGGAGGCGGTCTGGGACCCATCCAGCTCCATGTGGTGGACGCATGTCTGGCACCCCACAATAGCTTTCTGTACCTCTGATGGGCACACGAGCCTGGCAGAAGTTACCTTGGGGAAAGAGTACGGCAAATGTAAAGAAACAGCGGTGTGTTAGGGAAAGGAGACTTGTCAGCACGGTTAGGAATGGCTTAGTGTTTTCACACTATCTGTGCACAGAGAGAAGTTTAATAAGTTAGTTAATTAGTAAAAAGAAGACTCCCTTTTTCCAGAACTAGAAGGAGGAGGCATTTTGGTGCTTTCTTCTTCCCAGAAGGAATTGTCTGCATGGGGTGGTATTTCTGTAGCCCACCACCAACCTCCTGCAAAAAGATTCTCCTTTCTTCCTGGAGAGCTGAGATGTACCAGAAGGCAGACACACACTGTAAGGTGCTACTGCCTTAGCGGTCAGGCAAACCCTCGTAAGGTTTCCACCACAATTTAGGAACACCACTTTTATTTTTATGTATTGGTACTAGTGTCTACCATCCCTAGCACTGAGAGTACCCCCCTGCACCGGTGCTGTGCATGTGCCTATAGTCAGGGCTCTTGTCGTCGAGGGACTTGGACTCTGCTGAGCCTGGTTTTCACTGGCAAAACTTGTGCCTGTGCTACAGTTGCCCCCAGTGCATGCTAACTCATTTCTCCGGCTGGTGCTTTTATTTCATGCCATACAGCTCCTGCTGCCACTGGCCTGGCTATAGGGAACTGGAGAGGATTAGGAGCTGCAGTGGAGGAAGAGTCATTTCCACGGCATATGGATCTGACATCCCAATTCTGCTCATCTTCCATGGTAGGGCAAAGGGGGGATTAAAAACCAAAAATCCTAGCATTTTTTTAAATCAAGGAGGGAATAATCTCAATGGTGGGTGGCATTTACTCCTTCAATGGTCCCATGTTTGGTAGGCTGAAGGTGTCAGTGGAGACTGATGAAATCTAGGTCATCTGCCAGAGCCCAGCTGCAGTCAGTAAATCATTATTATCTAACGACTATCCGGTAGCCTATATGAAGTGAGTTGGTCTCTTTCAGCCTCCCAGTGGGTAAATGTTCACCCTACAAAACTGCTGGTGTAATTGGTGTTAATTGTCCGTGTCAGCAGAGGCTGTGAGGTGCTCACTGTGTGTCAGGGCTCAAGCACACAGGCAAATAAACAGCAAATGGTCTGCACCTTGCAGCAGACACCGAGTGGGCAAACCTGAGCTACCAGTCCACGAGCTGCCAATTCTACAATAAATAAGTAAATAAATAAGATAAAAACTAAAAGTGAAAGTGTGAGCTGTAGATGGGCCTGTAATGGCCGAAGTGTTTCACCAAAGCTGTTGCCTTATGAGTGCACTGGAGATGCTGGTGAGTGAAACAGTACCACGGAAAATCCAAGTCTTTCTGACCAAGGTGGAAGCTTCTTCCAGGATTTTGTTAAAGAAACTTATTTAAAAAACAAGCTCAGAATGGCTTCCTGTGAGCAGAAGTATTTTTTCCCATTTCTTCTTCCCATCAGTTTTGAAATATAAGGAAATGCTACAAGAAACTCTGACCCGCTAAGGCTGGAAGGGTGCTTATGATGAGTGACATGAAATAAATGGAAGACAAATAGAAAACTCACTTGGGGCATACCATTAAGCAAGGACCACTGAACACGGGGTGAGCTAGCCTGCCAGACACAAGACTCCCTCCTTCTCTCCTGCTGAACAGAGAAAGGGGACAATATCTGCGACAGTCCATATGGTTATGGTGTGGAGTGTTCGCCTCCCTTTTGCCCCTGATCAAGCTTCAGCTGCTGTGCCAGTATGGCCCTAAACCCAACATAAGCAGCATCCCAGGGAACGCAGTGATTCCCTTTGCTGACAGAGTGTGGTTTGCCAGGCTCCGGTCCCGTTCAGTCCCTGCATAAACACCATGGTCTGTCAGGGGTGTCAGTATGTCATAAAGGGATTTCTTTCATAAAGGTATTAAATTCTCATCATTTTAGAAAGATATTAATGTCGCTATCAGATTGCAGATGACTATTATCAGCATACAATAGAGGTGCATAATGACATCCTAGGGCAAGATAGAACTTAGCTGTTGCCAATAAATAATGCAATTTAATTTTATAGGTTCCCCCCACCCGCCTTTGGCTGTGTGTCTTGCTGTCCGAGGCATTTTGGAGATGGCTTATACGATGGTGTGGAAATGGTTCTCAAATGCCAGAAGCTGCAACATGGCTTTTCCACAGTGGGCACTACATGGCCGCATTGTACGGCTGGGTTAGGGAAAGAGCGTCGCAGATTTGCCTGTCTGTGCTCTAACCTCAGCTTGCTGTTCGCTGCAACATTTCAAATCCATGTAAGCAGTAGGCAAGTTAGTCCTAAAACGTTATGGGATGCCAGCTGGTGTTGTAAAACTGCTCCTTACCAGCCTGACAGCAAAATCACCTGGCTCTCATTCACATTGATCAGGGCACATTTTTGCTGGTGAGAACAGACTCCATATCAAGCGTGATCCTAATCGAGCACAAATTCTTTCTGGTTTCCACTTCCACAGCTAACGTGCTCTGTGTTCTGGTCAGATAGCAAAGCAAGGGCAGACACAGGTTTATCCCTCCTCCCCCTGCTCTCAGCTCCATGCCCTTCACACATAAGGGTTTGTCTTTGTAGGCTAAGCCGTAAGAAGCAGAACTGATAAAATATTCAGGAGGATTTTCAGTGACCTCTGCTGTAAGACTCCCCTCCATCAAGGTACCCCAGGCTCAGAAGGGAAGAATGAAAGAAAAATCAGTCTTAACGATTGTTTTTTCTGATCAGTCAAATAAACATAATTAGTTAATGCCACTTCATATGGAGAAATGTTCCCGTCTGTACAAATACAGCCTTTAGATGTCCTGGCCTCTCTATTGACAGTCCTGGAGGAATGAGAAAGTGCACAGGGCTTCACCACCCCTTCTTTTGCAACTGCTGAGGAGCAATTCGAAATATAGTTAAGGACCCATCCTGGTGCACTGGGCTTTAAGAAGAATCAGGACACTGAGGACAAAAGAATGCTGCAAAAACCAGCAGGGCTTCCAGTCTGCTGTAATAAACCATTATAGCAATAGAAAGGATGCTGGCTTTGTTTGCTTATTTATTTTGGTGGGCTTAAAACCTTTTTTCTTTCTCTTCCTTCAGAGACATAAGCTTTGTTTCACAGCACTCAGCTGGAGAACATGCACAACTTTAGTTATAGATGGTTACAGTTTGTTACCTTCTGGGAAGGCTTTGCTGGGAAAGTAGCTTTTGGGCTTTTTTTCTGCCCATGGCTGCTACAAGACACACAACAGCTTGTACCTGTCAGCAAAACCAGTCCTTTTTCTTAACTGCCCTGCTGCCTAACACTCTTATTTCACAGTGTCAGGCACTGTGAGCACTTTAATCTGTTAAAAGGGCTCTTTTTTCCTTTTAACACTGAACCCATGTTTTATTTATCAGTCTTTGATTTAGAAACGCTTAGAAGGCATAACACGTTTTCTAAGATGGATGACTTCTCTGTGGCTTTTGTGCGTGCCCGTGTGTGTGCGCATAGGTGTTGTCGTTGCTGGAAGTCCAAAGGAAAGCATCTTTATAAAGAAACGCTCTCTGGCATGTAGTCCTGGAGAACTGCTGCTCTCTAACAACAGCTTTCTGAGCAGAGACCTATAAAGCTGTTCTGTTAAGAGCCAGATCCAGCTCTCATTGAAGTCAATGGGAGTCTTTGCCTTGGCTTCAGCGGGCTTTTTTCTAGGTCCCGCTGAAAAAGAGCGAAACAGTGCTGAATAAAGGGAGATGTAAATACTGCAGTTTGTTTCTGGGATGCTTTAAAGTCATATGAAGCTAGTTAGATTTATCATCTCCAGCTGATAGTATAAAACTCAGTCAGAGGTTACAGAAACTTAATTTCCTAGCTAGGGAAATAAAATCCTCTTCACCGCCCCACCATGTTCAGTGGTTTTTTGGGGCAACCATGTTCCAGCCCCACAAGCTGCCTCTCTCCTCCAGCCTGTTTGGCAAAGGCGTGAGCTTCCCCCAGCCCTCCCACCACCCTGCCTGATCCAGGGGGATGCGTCGACAGAAACCCAGGAAACCCCATCTCCCCATGCGCAGACCCGAGAGCTCCATGCTGTGCATCACAGCGAAAGACCCCGCTGGCCACACAAATTACTCAGTGTCTGTGCCGAGGGTAGCCAAAAGCAGCTCTTTTACCCTCCAAGAGACCAACCGTGCAGTTTGCAACTCGTTTTTAAGTTGCTGTTACAGGGAAAGAAGGCCTTTAGCAGCGCTAGCGCTCAGTCTTGCACATGTGGCCAGGGCGGACCCAAGCCCCGTCCATCACTCGCAGCGCCTCTGACCAACATGTGGACCACATCTGTGTTGCATTTCACAAGGGACACGCATCCATATGTGCATTCACGTATGTGCTCTCTATACTGCCCCGTACTCTGCAATGGAGCCTTCCCTAGCTTTACAATACCTTGAACATTAATCTAGTGTATAATTAGGAGTGTGTTAAATACAGTCTGGCAAAGGGAAAACACATGCTTGTTCAGCAGCTGGGGTAGAGGACATCTGCCCCACTGGAGGCTGGGTCTGCCACAAGGAAATCCAGTATTGAGGCTGTCCCTGGGGCCACAGTGGAAAACGGCTTTTGTGGAGAGCAGCTGTGAGCAGGAGGTGAATTTTGCTGCTGTCTGATGGCAGCTGAAAATGCCCCTGGGGTAACAGCAATTGGGTGGCATGACCACGCTCTAACACCTTCTCCTCTCAGTGTAGCCAGCCAGGGTCCTACATCTGCAGACATAAAGGCTATTATTGCGTTGCTCTGAGCTTTTCCACATAAGAGTGAGCTCCTGGATGTCCTACTCTTAATCAGGAGGGCTGGGAAGTCTCACATTGCTCTGTGGCCACCCGTTATGGCCTGATTACACGGAACAAAAGTCAGGTCAGGATCAGATCTCCCTGTAAGGAAAGAGGGTTAGGGAGCATCTCCTGCAGGACAGAGGGTGATTAGGAACACTCCAGCCACGTTATCTGTGGGCTCAGCCCCTGAAGGAGCTCATCCCCTTGCTTCCTATCTAAAAATCTTCCTATCTGGTCACGCCGTGACCCAGTTAATAAAACCAGACTATTTTAAATATCCAAGAAGAAAATTATTGTGATATCCACTGGTTTCTTGTATCATGTCTTATTACCACTACCCTTATTTACAACTTTTTCTTCTGAGACATTTCTGAAACCAACATTTTTAGGCCTGCGTTTAAATGGCAGATCCCTGAGGCTGGGGTGCCACCTCACTAGTTCAACAGGCGCTCTGTGCTGCCAGCCTGGCAGCTGCCGCGGAGTCTGTCAGATGGTCATGAGGATGATGAGATGTCTAGACAGCCTTGAAGTCCTGATGGCTATTTGTCTTTCACTCACATTTCACTGGGAAGGAGTTGTTAATATTTGGTTGCTTAAACAGAAGACTCTCTTCAAACCCCTCCCTTGATCCAAGCATACTGCGCATTGGTCCCATCTCCAGTAAGAAAGTGATGTTTTCCCCCTGGAAATATGCTCCACAGAGACAGCTTCACTACGTAATCCTGTCAATCAGCTGCCAATCACTATGGTAACTGGGTGCCAAATACAATATTAAGATAAGCATTAAATAGCTGCCAAATGAGGCCCTCTCTGTTCTCACCATCTTAAAATCTTCATCTTTCTTTTACTCTCTCTTCTCATCTTCTTTGTCTGCTACTGATGTGCAGTTTTCTCTTTCCTAACAAGGTCTCTGTAAAGAGTCCCTGCTCAGTGTCCTGCAACTATTGAGATGCCACCGAGGCTGGAAAACAGGGTTGGCTGGAATACATACACTTTTCAACAGTATACAATACAGTACTTTTCAAAGAAATGGAAACCAAATAAATTTGTTTTGTTTTGTCTCACTTCATTTGGAGTCTCTTGTTACACTCTCCATCTGCATTGGCATGCCATGGTTGCTGCCCATGTTGTCTGACCAGCCAATGACGTAAGAACAAAGTTAGATGACGGATCCTTTAACCCGTTATCCTTTCTCCATCAGCAGCAGAAAACTAAGGAAAAACTATAGGAAGCAGAGGAATTATAGGAATTTTTCCAGCAGCCTGTAGCTCAGGGACTTCCTGAGCTGGAGGTAACATCTGGAATATCATCGTTGCCCCTGATAGACCTCCTCCATCAAATTTGTTGATCCAAACTTGAACTCATTTGTACTTTTAGCCTCACAACATCCTGTATTAAAAAGTTCCCCAATGAAATTAGTGCAGGATGTGAAAAGTTCTTCATGTTTGTGCTCACTCTGCTCTTTGGGCATTCCGCTGACTGCCTCCTTGAGTGTTATATGATGAAAAGTAGTTTAGTTCCCTGTTCCTCTTCCATAATTCATGGGTCTAGCACCTGTTGTTTCAGTTGTCAAAAACCATGGAAATGTTTTGTTTCTCTATTTGTTTCCACACACCGTAGGTTGAAAACATTGAAACGTTGCCATATTCAAAAGGTTATTTATAACCTTATTGGAAAATTCCTCCTGTGATGTTTTGAACCCAGCCAAAGCAGAAGAGGCATGAGACTTACCACTTCATAGGAAATTCTGCCATTTTGACGTCTTTTCCAATTTGAAGCAGAAAAAGTATCATTTTTGCAAAAAAATAAACACAGTCACTTGGGAGAGCTCAGCGCATTGCGTTCCAAGTAAGCAAATGTGTCCAATTGCCTAAAAGTTGAAAAACAAAACCTGCCTTTCGAACAGCCGTCTGACAGTGAAAAACAAAAAAAAAAAAGGAAGAAAAAAAAGAAATGAAAAGCCTTTATGCCAAATACTGTACTGTGAAATTTGGTGTTTTGACAACATCAAACACTTTGTGATTTTTGCCTCTGAACTGAACTTTCATCCACTCCAAATAAAAACCAAGCAACTTGCTCAAAATATATCCATTTTGAAGGAAACCATGCTGATAAAAGCTTTCCTACAAGGTGCTCCATGTTGCATAGGTTGATCTTGGGAAGGAGAATAGTGACCAGGATTTTATCTGTGACTCTGCCCTGTTGGAAAGTGTTGGTTTTACAGGCTGAGTCTCAGCTTTAACCAAACCTCCAGCTGCAAGGGAGCCAGCTCTTGCTGCGGTTGGCATTTGCAGAGACCCTGCGGCCCGGCCAGCTGCCATGCCAGGGCATCTCCCTCGCTCAGTGCCAACTTGTATCTGTCACCACGTTCTCTCAGACTTCCCAGCCAGCTGTCCAGGACTGGCGTCATCTGGAAATCAGGTGGCTGGTTGCTCCCCAAAGCTGTGAGCCACTTGTGGCCACGGTGGGCTTCTCCCACCGCGTGGCTGGGAGAAGAGGGAGGTGTTCTGAAAGAAATGGCATTTACAGGGATACACAGGCTGGTCTTCTCTGTGCCCTAGCTGTTGGACAATGTTCAGGAGCAGGCACAATGCCATCTTGACAGGTGGACTTAAGTGTAGGTAGCCAAAAGGTCACATATGTGCGTAAAAGACATTTGTTGAAAGCAGATGCTCTGAGCTGGGATAAGAAACAGTCCGTAGCTCCCACACATCATAAATATGGCATCGACCCTGCCACTGGATTAACAACAAAACTAAACATGGGAGCTTTGGGCTGCAGTGGGTGAGATACAGCTTTCTTGATTATGGGCCCATGTTTTATTTTATTTTTTTTATTCCCTGTTGTCTTTCCTCTATGGAATGGGCAAAAAGGGGTTTCCCAGACTTGGTAATGTATTTTGAGAGTTCCATGTATCATTAGGGTAGGGGAAAAAACGCCTACAGCCCAAACGTGCTTCACAGCTTTGTATGTGGATACGAATGCAGATTAATATGATATTAATGTAATGCAATTAAGAAAAAGCTGATGTTATTGTTTGAGACAGACATTATTTCCCCATAGAAGAGTAAATCAATTGCAATTATTGCACTTTCTTTAAGAATTTGCACATTTTACTCTAGGTCAGTTCTATTACTGAAATGAGGTACTACTACATTTCAGCTACTCTGAACAAAGGGCAGAGGCAGTCACAGGTACAAGGTGTGACTAATCATGCTGCATGCGTAACCATTCAAGAGTTAATGAGGGACAAACTAAACATAAATGCTCTCCTGAGTGTTTACATTCTTTAAAAAATAAAATAAAAACAAGTCAGGGAAGGGAAGGGAAGGGAAGGGAAGGGAAGGGAAGGGAAGGGAAGGGAAGGGAAGGGAAGGGAAGGGAAGGGAAGGGAAGGGAAGGGAAGGGAAGGGAAGAAAAGAAAAAGCCAGCATCTGTCTGCTTTTCCACTGAAGCATCAGTAACAGAAATCCTCTTCTGCAGCTATTTATTGCCACCAATCTTTGACACATTCACACCATGACCCCCGCACCTGTAATGCGATACACAGGCGAAACAAAAGCATGAAGGGAAAGGGCTCAGCTTCCTCTGCTTAATTACTTCATGCAAAACAAAAGCCACCCAACGGGTTGTTTGGAAGAGAAAACAATACCGGGGACCCTTGCAGTTGCTGTGGACAAACGACGTGTAAGTAAAATTCCCCACCTGGCACGGAGCCAGGGGACACGGGTGTCACCAGCACCCTCCTCCCGTCCCCCATGCAGAAACAGAAATGCTTTTATCCCATTTGGGCACTAAAATTCTTCACTTTATGGACAGCTATTTTGGTGTAGGGGAGAGCTGGAAGCAGCTTTGGGCAGCAAAGGCCACGGTGGAGACTTGGAGGAGAGGCAGAGGGCGTGATGCAAAATGGCTGCAAGCCCCGTGTCACTGAGCCAGATAGGGCCAAAATGTGCTTGGAGCTGCTTGGAAGCCAGGATGGCCAAGACAGGGTATATCTCAGCTGTACGCTCTTAATGGCTTTCACAAAAAGAGGTTTTAGGGAGTTGTGGCACATCTGCATCCCTGCAAATTACTTTTAACCAAAACCTGGTTACTACCAATTTTTGATTGCACTGGCCTTGAGTGCCCACAGGTTTATTTCAGGATAAATGTGAAGAACAGTATCATTAAGCTTAAACCAGCAGGATTCATGGGGCTATGTTCTTGTTGCGTGTTTGCAAACCTGAAGCTCAGATGGCAGCCCAGGGCGCCGGTGGCATCCCACCAGGCATCCTGCAGGCAGTCATCACAGGTCTCAGCTGGGAGGCAGCAGGTTTCAAACACATGGGGACAACCATTGCAGCTGCCACATCCCGGCTCAGACCAGCGCCAGGATGGCCCTTTTCCGATCCACTGCGAGGACTGAAGCCAGACTCGTTGGTTTGATGCCGGACAAGGGTGGAGGAGAGCTGCTTGCAGAGCAGCAGTCTCTGCTAAGAAGCAGTTTCATTGCTGCCTGCCCGCTGTGCTCCGTAGCATCTCTGTGGCAGCCCATGAGAAAGCCGCCTTTTCCCTCAGGGCTGCCAAACAGCCCGGAGGTGACACTGAAATCGCTAGAGCCCACACTCTGGACCGAAAGTGGGTCTAATGCTGTTTATCTACAGTATAAAAAGGAATATGTGCATGTGTGGGGGTAAGCTTAATATAAATACCTGATATTAGGAAGTTAATTTCCAAAGAACTGTAAAAGATGCTATTTCTTTGTATCTTATGTTTGAAGACTTGCTGGTGTACCACTATACTGTTACAATATCTTCAGCACTAGTATGTGTTTTCTTTTTTTTACAAGCACCAAGTAGTTCAAAGATCATGTTTTAAAGCTCTTTCATTCAGTCAGAGAAGGGAAAGCTCTAAATCATCCCTGTTGTGTTTTTCCACATTAAAGAGCAATAACTAAGAACACCAGGAGCTAATCTATTCCACGTTTTCATGTCCCTCTAGCGACATGTTACAGGAATGGCTTTAACTGACATTTTGTCCTACAGAAAAAGCAGGCCTTCAAAAAGCACAAAACCATGCAGACACCAAACCCCACAGAATATTTTCTCCGAGACTTCCTTTTTTTGTAAGGAATTCCCAGAACTCACCACAAATATATTGGTGACAATAAATCCCTTACTTGGTTGAACAGGGAAAGTCTCCCAAGATAATGTCCTTTTAACTCAAATGTGTAAAAACAAACAGCTAAAGGGAAATCCCTCTAACATCCTTCATCATTTCCCATTGCCTTCAGAGCACACCTTTACACTTATCAGGATTTCAGCCCTGCCTCCAGCCGATAAAATAAGACATAGCTCCCGTGTCGCTTTTTCTATGCAAGGTTAGTATGAAGCATCCGTCAGGAGCAGTGAGGCCGACCACTGCCCAGTCCCAGCTCTGGACCATGTGTAGGACTCAGTCCCACCACCACCAGCTCCTGAATGCAGAAACCACTTACAGGCTGCCCAAATTATTCCCCGCCTCTCAGGGCTACGGAGGAGGATCTGTCTGTGAAACAGATACCCCCAGAAGTACATCGCTAATTGTTTAGGTTGGGTTTTTAAGGGGTATGGGCTGATGGAGGAGCTGGACTCAAGACATCTGTTTTCTGACATTGTGCAAACAAGCTAAATCACCTGGCCCCTGGCTGGAGAGGGAGATGCCTTTGTCCCAGTGAAGAGTCGAGGTTCATGCTGTCCTTGACAGTCTCAGAGGGAGCGAGATGTGCTACACAAACTCTCCTGACCAAAGCAGGGTACCCCATAAGCCAATCTTCCTGCATCCTACTTAAACCAGATGCTCGTAGGAGCAGCAGTCAGAGGGACGCCCAGGTCCTTGCTCAGCTCTCACTACCTTTTCAAACTTAAACACGCACAATCCTGTTAACCTTTTACTTAAGAGGCTTATTTGTAGCTGTCGCATGCCACACACCTCTCTATATATCCATGATCTCTGTTGTATCCATGGCCGGATCCAAATCCATTGTCTTTGCCACTTGACACCGAGGACATGGCGCTGCCCCCGAGAGAGTTACAGGCCTCCACAATGGGCATTCCCACAGCCAGCTCCCATCAGAGCATCATGGATGACATGCACAGATGTGCACAGATGCACAGAAACAAACACTTAACTTGGAATTACATTGGCTCTATCCACATTTTTTTGTGAGCCTCTTCCAAATGGTGTGTTAGCCTCCAAGGTCAGAATGCGGGAGCTCCAGAAGGGGCTTGCTTCTCCTGACCATTGCAGAAAACCAATAGATGAAAAGGGGAGAAATTTTCCCTCCTTTTGATGGCTCTGCCCTGTCAGTATAGGGAAAGAGGAAAAGGAGAGCGTGATCTACACAGAGCTATTTCAGACTGTCCCAGCTGAGAACCCAGACTTGAATGCCTTGTAAAACAAGCTTTTAGCTTAACAAGCCCTGTCTATTGACTGTATCATATTGGTCTTTATGAATATTTCATGCATTCTCCCTTCTTCCCACTCCTTCTTGCAGTTATTTGTTAAACAGAACTTATTAAAACTGGAAAAAAAAAAGCATTTGAGGAGCATTTATTTTAAAGACTTACAGGATGATGTAGTCAAAAACATATTTTAAAGATTTAGCAGAATCAAACATTAGAGATTAAAGCAAGGAGAGAGCCAATTAACTATCTTACATAGAAATGGGACAGTCAATAAGTCATAAACCCATCAAGTTGTCTTGGTGGTGAAATGCTTTTCATCAGAACTAGATAAAAGGTATTCAGAAGACATGCACTATGTATTGAAAGTATCCTTAATGCACACATTTTTCAACTCTACTCTTTAATGTACAGAGCTTGAGGTCAGTTTGCAAGAGCAGAATGCCATCTTTATAAGAAATTCGTATCTGTAAATATTTCAATTATATCTCAACAAAACAGAGAAAGGACTCAGAAGTGCAGAAACTGTAAATACAAGGCAGATAGAACTCACTATAGAGAGTTTTTCTTCCTATTTGAGCTGCACAAGTTGACCCTACTCTAAAATTTATACTGTAGGCCTCTTTAGTGAGTATGGATTCGAGCACAGCACATTCATTTCTAGGATGTGATCTTATAGTGACCACAATCCGTGTCAGTAACAGTGTTGTCAATAGGATTCGAATAAAAGTTTTTGCAGTTCTACATGCCCACAGCTGGTGAGTGACAGGACATCCTGATGATGAGTGTGGGTTTTGCTCTTATGGCAACCTGTCCTACAGTCCTTTTATTTGCACCATTTTCATATGCTTCTCTAAGCACTGATGAAATTAGTCCTGAGTGAAACCTCTACATGGAAGTGTGAAAGAAAGTCTGGATGCAGCACAGATTATGAAAGAGGCCTCTAACCTAAGTTCTTGCAGAAGACATTCCAGTAAGGGAGTGGAAGGGATGTAATACGAAGTATTCCACTCATCTCATTGCCAGAGGAGCTTTTGAACAATGAGCTTCATTTTTCCTTCCACTGCACTAAAATAAAACCCAGCTTCTCCAAAAAACATTTATGGAATTATACCAGCACAACATTGATGGTATGGACTAGAGAATTAGATTTGCTGTACTTAAAGGAAACAATTGAAGAAGATTACAAAAGGAAGGGCAAACTCAAAGTCTTCAGCTTTCATTAAAACTATTCATTTCCTTAGCAAGGCAGAAAATTGGATAGCTCTCCTTCTGTTCATAATATAATGGCTTGTGTTCAGTCAGAGCCCTACCTACCTGCTTAAAAGCAAATCATATGTAGCAGCGATACACATTCATTACCATCCTCTCTCAAGATAATTTGACAGTTCCATGGCATGGTGCCACAGTTGGTCGTTATCTCTATCCCCAAGTGTCGCACTCTCCTGCAAGATGTTGCAGTGACAAAGAAATCGCTGGTAGCTCCATTTGGCTTTCTTCATCTGGTCAGCATCTACTGCAAGAGGAAGGGCTCCAGGGATTTTACAGAGGGATGCAGGCATAAAACAGTCTCACTGCTTTTGTGTCGGGTTTTTTGTTTGTTTGTTTGTTTGTTTATTTGTTCGTGTTTTTTTAAGATTTAAATATTCACAGAAGGAGCAGTTAACTGGAAATAATAAAGTGGACAAAAGAACCTGTCACCCTTAAATAATGGAAACTGCCCCCGCTGCCTCCCACCAACTGGCTGCTTCTTATCCACTTGTAACTTTCTCAGAGGACTTAAGGAAGTCGGTAAAGAAGATCTAGAAGGACCATTATTCAGTCCTTCCTCTTACCAATACAAGTTTGCTGTTATCCCAGTATGCTCTACCACCATGGCCTTTGTGCCCCAAGAGGTTGATAGCTTATCAGGCCAACAATAACATAATTACAAAATTGATGTTAAAAAAAAATGAAACAACCTCCAACTCCATCATTTTCTGCCTTATTGTCAAATGCCCCGCCATTTACATGATTTACTGTGCATATGTTTTTTTCTCTGTCTCCAAGCCCAGAATTATCTTCTATTGAGGCTGTATCAGCTGCTGGTGCTTGCAGATTTTCTTTGTCCTTTCCAACCTGCGAAATATCATCCGCAGAATCCAAATCACTGTCTGCCTATTCTCTTATCTTCTACTTCTTTTACCCATCAATAGCCAAGCTGTGCTGTTCGGTAACTACAACATATTGTAGGAAGGAACTGATAAGTACATCAAACAGCATTCACAGACTACACACAAACATGCGCCACTGACATTTTTTATTGCCTGTGACAAGTCACCCATCCCCACTCAGTCTTTCCAGACGCATAATGCAGATTTCAAGTCTGTGTCACTGTAGGTACTCTTTATTATAAAGAACTTATGCATATATAATCACAGCTAGAATTTGAAAACCATATGCAGACAAAAAGTACATTTCTTTCTAATATTACCAAAAAAAGGATGACTATAAAACTGTAAGGATGGGAGAGCTAAATTAAATATCTAAATAAGGAATGGTCAGATAAGCGCTTGTGATTTAATGGAAGCAATTTAACATTTCTCCTTAGCTAAGGTGTGGTAACTTGTCTTGTGTGACTCCCACGTCTGTTGCTCTGCAAAGTAATATCCACTTTGTGTAAAATTCACACCACTGATATGGCTTGTGCTCCAGATGACAAGGAGTTCATACAAAGTTGGTTACTGAAGATTAGTCAAAGAGGGGCAACTCTTCAAATTCCTTGCTTTTTTGTGACCTGCTCATTGTCATCTGAAACAATGAAACAGCTACAAATTTCCCGGTGACCATAGTTCACATATTCAAAAGTTCAAAAAGCTTAAGGCAAACTTATCAAAGTTGGACGCAAGTTACTGCAGAAAAAGTGATCATTGGACCCCCTTTTAGATTGAGGCTGAATTTGTAACACAAAACTTAAATATTTTTCACTGCAAGCAAGGGAAAAAATTATTGGGCTAACCTGGACTGCTCAGGAGAAAAAAAAACAGATTCATTTCTTAATTGTCTGATAGGGTCCCCATGAGATTTGGGTAAATCACCTAACCTCTGGTTATGAGTTTCCCCCTGTCAAATGTCATTTGTTCTTACCCAGGTGCTGTTCTTCAGTTTTTTTGTAAATGGGTAGATAAACCAAACCAAGGCTAAACTAAAGGTCACTACTCTAATGAGTCATGTACCTAAATCCGATCCAGTCAAATTTAGGTTTTACTGCAATGCATCACCTCGATTATCAATTCTATAGCAATGTATATTACATGTGTGCATTCAGTATTCCCGCAGTGGCAAGACTGGAAAAATGTGATACAGGCTTTAATATTAAGTCAAGATTGTTGCAGATTAGGTTTCACATATGTTTTGACTATGGTTATATTTTTCACTATTATTTTAGTTTGTCATATTCCACACACATTTAAAATGTTAACTAATCTCTTGCAACTGTTAATCTTTAATCATTTCCCCACTACCAAACCCTAAAAAAAGGGACTCTGCAAAACCTGGAAATAATTATGAAAAGAAGGTATAGGCGTCTGTTTTTTAGGTTTGAGCTGTGACTGATAAGCGGTTCTGTTGTTCATAAAGGGAAAACATCTGTAAAGATTTAAGCCATCAGGAATGATAACCTCTGAACTCTCACCCCACGCTGAGCTCCAGTAAATGAGCGCACCTATCTGTCCTGCCAAGTGTAACGCGATACAGATGTGAAGTTTACACCACAGGCTGTTTGTCTGGCTTTGAATCTTGAAGTTAGATTGGGAGGATTCTTAAAACAGCAAATACAGGATCACAACAAATTAAAATCAATAAAGTGAGAGGAGCAACTATGTATTTTATGTCAGTTTTGAAAGATTAAAGATTTTTAGATAGTGAAACAAAATACATGCCAATTTTTACCAGGGGCTTCAGGAAAGATTCCATCTGGGTCTTGCAGAGGAATGTAAAGTCACCAACTTCTATGTAAATTTTAAAAATATAGACAAAGAAAGCACAAACTAGTTTTATCTGGATAAGAAATTAATACCTGCTGTAGCTGAACTGAATGACACAGTAATGCAGGTATTAACAGCATGCAATATTACAGGGTAATGAAATAAGTCAGCCCACAGTCTCACAAGTCATAGGAAGCCCTGTAGTTGTGCTCAGACAGCCACAACACCAAACTACAGCCACAAATCCTCCTCCAGTGCTTTTCCCCCCAGGCCCGAGGTTTGAAAGGAAACACACTCCACAAACCTTTTAATTTAGCTTGGCCCTTTTTAATGAGAAAGGATGTTTTTAAACAGACATGTGCCCTGGTTTTCCTTCCCCTTCTAGCGCATGCATCAGCCAAATAAATATTATGAAAGGATTAAATATCTTGTGCTTCTCTTGGATATTTCATCCGAGTATATCCAAAGTGCTTTACAAACTTCAATTAATCCCCCACAGAGAGCAGCACGCATAGCCATGAGCAGCGGGGAGAGGCGGCAGGTACGAGTGTCTCTCTCAACTGCATGATGGGTGAGCGTAGGGCGGGCATGGGACTCCAGCCATCCCTTGCTTCCACATCTTTTCTGCTGGGTTTTCGCAGGCATTTGCAATTTGTATCAGGCAGCAAAGACAATGATTTCAAGCTTGTGTGGGCACTGGACACTTCAACTCTCTCTCCCCATTTAGTGAGACCCACAGCGCCTCTTTGCTACCATGACCAAGGCAAGAGCCGTGGTGTGGTTGAACTGGGCACACAAGTTCCTCCAGTCTCTCTATCCACCTTCCCAAGGCTTTGACCTTGGGTTGTGGGTAGGACAGAACTGGGCAGCGGGCTTCAACTTCTAGGAAACCAGCATGGCAAAGCACGGGGTGTCTGAAGCCTGCCTTCTGATGTCTCATTTAAGACACCTGAATTACATTATTTCTCTGGATGTCAAAAATCATCGCCAGAACGCATATGATCTCTCTGTACCTGAGACTACAAGGGTTTGGGCAGGTTTTTTTTCATTTCTTTCCTTCTTTACAAAAAATGTGTCAAAGACATAATTTATTACAATGAAACCGTGAACATACAAAACAAAACTGACATCTCCTCACTTCAAATGCCTTTGTGCCCAGAAGACAGGAGATAAAAAGGCAATTGATACAGGTAAACAAAGCCATATTTTATGTCTTTCTCCTGCCTTCCAGACTGTAATGGGCTGCGGTCTGCAGCTCGGAGAACTTCTGCCTGATTTATATGCATTTTTTAAGCAAGTCTCACTGTTTCAGCTTTGTAGCAGGACCAGCAGCAATGGGACCTGTGTTCGGGGGTCAGGCCATTAAAGCACACGACTGTGTGCCATTCGTCCCCGGGAGCCGCCAGCTGAACAGCAGCTGGGGTAGGAGTTTTGGAGCATCTCAGTATGGCACTGCTCACTGAGAGCTTTTTGTGATTCATTGACAAGCTGGTCACCATGGAAAACAATGCTGCTCCCAGCATATTTCTTTGGTTTGATGTATTATTAGACTTGCCTCCTGTTCTTGGATTTTTGTTTTGTTTTGTTTCAATGGCCGTAAGTACGTTTCTGCAGAGCCAGCAACACTGGCCTGTGAAGCAATGTGAAATGCTGCACATACAGCATGATCCCGCAGGCCCAGGCTCTGCTCCAGCTGGGCTGTGTCCCTCTAGATGTCATGAACAGACAGATGCCAGGCATCCAAGCATGATTTCAGGTTTACAAGGAGAGAACTGTGCAATTTATTCCCATGTCAATGCAAGCTCCTGGGGCTTTTGGACAATCACGGGCCACAGGCTGGTAGAACAAGGAACCACATGATGACGGGATTATGCACAGCACCGTTTTTCCAGCTGAATCCTGAGTAATGAAGGCAATGAAGGGGATGTCAATCATCAGTTTTCAAGAGGCCCGGATAAAGGATTTCAGTCCAAAATACGGGCATTAAATTGAGTGGAGTTTTAAAACCTGGTAGATTAAGCTGTCAGGACTCTTGGGTTTCCATTCTGAAATGCAGAATGTGACTCCCCAGAGAGACAGCTTATGCTTGGTTGCATAAATACACGTATATGTGATTGATTTGTCCTGCCAGGCTGGAGGACGATGGCTGTATAAGCCTCAGCATAGGCCTGCTGGCATTCCTCAGGAGTAGGAGTCTCTGTGAAGTGAGGCTATGGCATTATCCTTGACTTGAGCATTTTGATAAACCTGGCATTGAGTCTGAAGCATGAATCATGGCACAGAGTAGACTGCAGCTGTACCCTGAAAACTGGGTCTGGATGTTGGCGATGAGTAATATATTAGTATCACAGTGGCATCATGGCTCTAAATGTACTTAATATCCAATGATGCTGGGGTGGTATCTGGGATATTAGCCTTGTACCTAGCTCTCGAAAGCCAAGGTCAGCCTTTCTGGGATCTGAATCCACTGCCCTCACTTTGGGTGGGTTTGATGGCAATAGGACGTTGGAAGGTCTCACGTCCTCTCTCAGTCATGCATGCTACATGGCTGTGCCAAACCTGTGCATCTTTTTTTGGATGTGAACAATAGCATCATAGTGCTGAATACTTGGGCCACAACGGAAACATTCTCTGATATTTCTATTCTGACAAAGAGATGCAAAGAAAAGCAGGCAGCTTTTCTTCTCCTCTGTAACTGCAACAGGATTGTCCTTGTTGACAAGGTGAGTAACATTTTCCCCTGTGTAATTCTTGGCAAACACAGCAGGAAGAAGAAAGGGTTGAGCCAGAATCCACATGCAACACTGTTCTACAGCTTCTCAAGTTCAGCTGGCCAGCAGCCTTCTCAGAAAATAAAAGCGACAGTCTAGGAAGCAGCAGACTGCATAGTAACAATACCATCATGCAGGAAAACCGAGACACCCAAAGCAGGATATAGAAATATATTTATAAAGGGCAATTATTAAACTTTTGTGTATGTTTAGCAATTGCTTTGCTGAATGCTGTTTAATGTTACAGGGAATATAAGTATTTGTGGAATCTTTCTTAAATTTCAAAATTCAGGCCAGATTCACGGAGAACTTGTGACTGTATATTCAGTTCTCGAAGACCATTTTTGAGTCTTAAATGGAAAACTATAAATCCATGTCTGGATGAGATTCTGAGAACTGCAAGACTTCAGCCAAGATGTGGTTATGGTGATGACCAAGTTTCTGTGGATGTTTTCCAGTTCATTGAAATCTGGACAAGTCAAAAATTAAAATAAACCAAACTATCCAGATTGACCATCACCTAAAAGTAAGCCTGAAGAGCATTTACCATTAAAGCTGCAGAATCGGTCCGGTAGTTCTTGCTTGACCCCATTTCCTTGAGCATTACCAAGTCTCAAACCAAGAGACTTTCCTACAGTCAGATCTGACAAAGGATAGGAAAAATCACCCAAATAATACTGGAGTGGAGACAGGCAAAACGCAGGAGCCACCCTATTCAATGCTGCTTCCATAGGAGCTTCCCTTAGGCCTGTATATAACTCTAGGGAGGTTTGAATCCCTCTGTCTACAAGTCGGTGAATAGAAAGGAAACTTTAAACTACATCTGTGCCCCTGGCTTCACGCTGACCTGAATCTGGGATTTTTGGACATAGACACTGCCTTTCATTTGAGACACAGCACTTCCCAAACTTTCATGAACTGGAACTGAGGAGGACAGCTGTTGCTGTAGTTGCATGCAGGTGTGTTGGCAGGTCCTTTGGTGTCTCACATGGGTTATATTTTCACTAATATCTGCACCAGGAACATAAACACATTCTGGACAGCAGCACCATAATTCAGCTGCATGCCCTCCTTCTTCATAAGGAAACAAAAGTATTGCCTACCATTTCTCAGATTTTTCTAATCCAAGGTTTAATTAATCTTTTGATGCAATCTCTAAACTATCTTGATTACTGTTTCCACAATGGATTTCCTTTGTGACTAAATATAGATCAAGCTAAATTCTGGAGATAAGCTTACTAATTCTATTTTGCCTTCCACTTTGCTTGCTCACTGGCAGGTGGAGCTTTTGGTTTTCAGCAACTGTTTTTCTGCTTTCTGTTGCCTTATAGTTTGCTAACTCAACAGTTATGTCCTGGTTTAGTCTCGATAGAGTTGACTTTCTTACTGGCAGCTGGTGTGGTTTTGGATTTCTGATGGGTGTAGATAGGTTTTTTGTTGTTGCTAAGAGGTCAAGGCCTTTTCTGCTCCTCGCACCACCCCGCCAGTGAGCAGGCTAGGGGGGCACGAGAAGCTGGGAGGGGACACAGCCAGGACAGCTGACCCCAACTGACCAAAGGGAAATTCCATATCATATGACATCATACTCAGTATATAAAGCTGGGGGAAGAAGAAGGAAGGGGAGCACATTCGGCGTTATGGTGTTTTGTCTTCCCAAGTAACCATTACGTGTGATGGAGCCCTGCTTTTCTGGAGATGGCTGAACACCTGGCCATGGGAAGCAGTGAATGAATTCCTTGTTTTGTTTTGCTTGTATGTGCAGCTTTTGCTTTACTTATTAAACTGTTTCTATCTCAACCCACAAGTTTTCTCACTTTTACTCTTCTGATTCTCTTCCCCGTCCTGCTGTGGGGGCAAGTGAGTGAGTGTCTGCGTGGTCCTAGTTGCTGGCTGGCGTTAAACCACGAAAGTTCCAATGTTAAGAAACATGCAACACACCACGCTGCTGAATTTCTCAGTGCCTTTATACTCTAACCAAGGGTGTCCATGGATGCAGACAAGAATGAAAAGGAATAACCAATTTTTCACGCAGAGACCAGTACAGTGATGGGACCTGGCAGAACTGTAGTCTGACCTGTTGGGGTATTTTTTGGCAATGGTTGACATTCAGCAGTGGAAAGCTCATACATTCATTGCTGTACTTAAAGAAGTTGCTCCAGGCACAAAACTGGATGTCAGTAAAAGTAAAAAAAACAACTCCGGTTTTGAATGAAATTTATAAACAAAATAATGGGTAAACAAAATAAAAAAAGTTGTGTTGCTGTAGACAGATCAATCATGCAACAATGTAAGGAAGGCAAAAAATATGTAAAGAAATGATATTCTTTTAGCGAAAGGTGAACAAATAGGCTCCATTTTTGGGTAAAGAAAATCTTCATTGGGTGAAAATGATAATAAAATTGGGAGAATTTCACTTGGGTTTTGCTCTACTCCTCAGCTCAGATAAGATTGTCTTTTCAGGTCAAAATGTCTTTCTCAAATTCACAGGTGAACCTATTGATTAGTTGAGAGTTTTACAGCATTTTCAAGGGGTTCTATTTACAATATTTGTCAGCCACAGTTTAGACAAAAAGCATAAAATAATGCTGCCGTTAACTTGTCTATAAAATAGAGTTCCTTGATCTGCTCTTGCTGTGCAGTATATGCAAAATACCTTAGCACGTTCCTTGAGTAGTTTCTTGAGCATTCAGGTTTTCCTTGGGCTTCACAGAATGACATGCTGAAGAGTAACTGGAAAGAAAATAAATGAACACTTCTCCCTGAAGTAAAGATAGGTGTAAAGAGTGCCTAGGTCTTACTGAGAAGATCGGTACTTCATTATAGTAAGCACTATAAATGCTTTTTCCTAAAAAACGAGTTTATTAAGTTTGCAATAGATAAAACAGAAAAACATTGAAAGGGAAATAGGGCAAAATTCCCTCCTAACAGAGCAGATCAAATGCAGAACCTGGAATATAACCCAAGTGGCTGGATTTTCAGCACCTTACAGCCAGGCTGAGTTGCTTCATGCTTTTGAGATTCCTGGTCCATCTCCACTCAGAATGGCTGCAGTGAAGAGCTGAGTGTAAAACAGACTTACGCGGCTGTAGCAATGAACACAACTGTGCCCATTGTTTAAGCTCATAATGGCCATGCTAACTCTTGGTAGATACTTAGAGTTTGTTTACTCTTGGATCGTGGTCAATCAAAGTGGGTTACAAAATCCAGCCATTTCCCTTACTTCATCTTGTTTCCATATTGTTTTCCCAGTATTTAAACAATAGTCATCTTTCTTATTTCCACAGTTCACTTTTGAAAGGAAGGCAGATCAGCTGTGAAATCTGTTTCTAAGTGAGATCCTGTTTTTTTTCCTATTTTTCATTAGGGTTGGTGGAGATGTGACGGAATCAGATGACTTACACAAGGTTACAAAGCAAGTTCTTCAGGTCATACTAGAATGAAGGATTCTATTGACTTAAAAACAGTCAGTTTAACTACTCGACTCCTGCTAATAGCTTTTTTCTGTCTCTTAACCAAAGAAAATCTTCTTCATTATTTTCTTATGAACCATGGGTTTTTTGCTTTTAATAAAAAATAATTGCTTTTAAAAAGACATAAAAATGTAAATAGGAAAAATATCTCCATAAATTGCTGCATAGCTTTATTTGTCATTGTTATTTATTACAGTATTTGTGTTAGTTATTCATGGAGATTCTGGATAAGCCCAGAGCCCATTGCTAAATAAGGCATTGAAATTAGCTCTTCTGCCCACCCCTACCCACTCTGAAGCTCCTCTATTTACTCCCTTCACAACATGGGAAAATCATTTATTTCCTCTGTTCCTCAGCGTTATCCCTGTAATACGCTTGGGAGCCATTTCCTCCCCATTTTGTCCATCCAGCCTGATAGAGCTTATAACTGCAAGACAACATGCTTCTTCCCTGATTCTTTTACAGTACCTGATATCTCGGCAGTCTTTACGTGCTGCCATAACACAGCGATAATGAGATTTAAAAAAATGAAAGCAAATCAAAGGGATATCATACATCACACACTACAGTAGAAAGAGGCCTAAAGGACTAGTCATTATCCCATGTACTATTTGTAGTTAATGTCTGGACAGAGATGATTCTTCTCCATCATAAGATCGTCTTATGACTGCATGTTTAATTGCATCAATTCAGTCTTCTGCTCTTACCACAACTCTCCTTCTTCCAAATAACCCTCAAGCAGAGGCTCTTTGGGAAACGTTGGCAGAACCTCCCCTACCCTCGCAGGAGAACAAAATGCTCTTTCCTCTACCCGAGTGCCTCCACAGGCTTCTTAGGATGATAAGTACTTTCAGATATGGAAGCCATGCAAGTATCTAGCAATATGGTCAATGAAAGTCAACTGTGATTCAGTCCACTTCTAGATTAAGGTGTTTTAAGAGTGGGAGATCGAGCATAGCACATAAACTGTGGAAGGAAAGGGCAAGAAGAGGACAGGGGTTAGCTTTATTATTTCTGTAAGGACCCTTTCTAAACTGGAGGCTGTACTTTAGGAATGCCATCCTTCTGCTGTGACATTTATTCAGTGGCAAGATGTCCTGGAACTAAGCTGAATGTGTAAGACAGGAAAACTTAAGCCATTCCTTGGTTCGATCCCTTTTCACTGTGTCCCCAGCTACCACATTTTCCTTTCTCTTTTGACAGGTCTTTTCATTACAGACCTGAGACCACCAGATGTTTTGCTGCCTTCATCCCTGAATAGCATTTCCTACACCTTCTGCTCAAGCCAAACACAGATCTGGCATGCCTCTTTCTTTCTCCCAGTTAATTCTTACTCAGTACTGTTGCATTTAACCCTGCCTTCTGCCTTTTGCTGTTCTTCCTACCCTCTGCTCTACTCTGTGGTGACCTACCAAAATTCAGCAGCAAAAGTTTTTTGTTATTTCCATTGTGACTTCTTGTTGAATTCTGAATTCTGACATATAATTCATAAGGACCTGCTGCCTGTCAACTTTTAATACTTCTAATTGCCTATCTGCTCTGGTATAATCATAAAGCCATTTAACATTTCACTTCCCCCCCCAGGAAAATGTTTCCTAGTCACAGAAATGTGACCTTCAGCTCCTTTTGTGAATGCTGAAGGAAAGAAATCATTCAGACTGTCAGCAACATTATCAACCCAACTGTCACTAGCTTCCCAGTCATGCTCTTTAATAGCTAGATAGCCTCATTACCTTGGTGTTTACTTCAGCTTTCTTGGGACAGAGAAATAAGGGTGTTTATCTGTAATTCCCATGGCATTTTTGTTTCGTGTGTTCATGTCAGCAATCCTGGTAAACCTTCTTCAGGTCTCCATCTTTTGAGCAGACCTTGGGCCTTAGGGATGGACTTTTTGTGCTCCCCTCAGCTTCTGCCTCTTCTCAGACTGCTCCTGGAGGTATCACGGGTGCCCACGTGAAACCACAGCAGCAGATAGTAGTCAGTATGAGGCTTGGTAGTCTGTTGGTGACATCCCTGATACAAGCCCCTGGTAAGCAGCACACCTCTCTAGAGAGTGTGTCAGGTCAGAAAATGGGTGCCTCTGTACCCTTCAGAAGAAAGACACCTACTTTAGAGCTCCTCCAAGTAGCAGTCTAACTGCAAACACAAAAGGGGTGGAGGGATATCAGTCTTTATGGACTGTCACAAAAAATTGTGGACTTCTTTTCTGCCTTCAGTGGTCAGTAGATCTATGACTTCCAGGCAGCACACAAGAGTTTCATCTGACATTTGAAGAAGGGGCTATTTGCCCAGCTTCTGACAAATGAGAATACAACCAGGTGTTAGGCAAGCCATTTATCAAGTCAACATATTACTGAGTATTCAGTGTTCATTTTATCTCTCTTGATTTCTATCGTCTTTCTCTTCAATGCTTTATTTGCCTTATACAGTATCCCAGTTTGCTATTTTGAAGCTGGTTGTTGGAGTCCTCCCTTTTGCTCCTCTCTGTAGCTTTGATTGTCATTTTAATTCCCTCTGTAGTGTATGTGACCCCAGCTAATATTCTGAAGCCCAAATTGTCCTCTAACATTATTTCATCAACCTCCTCTCCGAGTTACACTCAAACCCAGCTTTGTTTCTTTGCCTGTCAGCTGATGCCCAGATTGAATTAGAAAGCACTCTCATTCCAGATTTAGAAATATATTTCCTCTACTTAATGCAATCTTGTCTGTATCTGGGTAATTAAAATCATCTATTACTACCACTCAGGTTCATTTACATGTTTTATCTTTTAAAATTTATGCAATAATTACATAAAATACTGTGCTCCAATGGGCCAGCTGGATGGAGTACAAATAGTATGGCATATCTTATTATGGAAACATACCTCCAGCTACGAGCACCGACTCTACCATTTCCAGGCTTTGCCTGGAATCAGTGATTTGTCAATGATTTGTGAATCATCCTTCACAAATAAATCAATGTAACTTTGTTTGTGTATCTGCTTCTTTCCTCGAGAATTGACAAAAATTTCTGATGGAGCGTTCCTGAAGATAAGGACCTGAGAAAGTTCAAGAGTTCTGAATTTTTTATCTAGTGAGCTGGTTGACTACACAGTTAAATCAATAACTACACCTAATTCACCATGTAGGAGGGCATTGTAGAGAAGACAGAAACGAGATAGCTTGCGAAACATTACATAGGCTTTCTCAGTGTGAAGGGAAAACCAGATATTTCCCCTTCTTACTATATCTCTTTTCCATTTCATAGACAGCAAAGTAATTCTGATATAATGTTTTTCACTATTTACATTTAATTTCAGTATTCAGCAACTACCTTCCTTTCCTGTTTGCCCTTCTTTTTCCCCTTCCTCTCATTTTTCATCCTCTTTTACAAGAGCTCACCTCACCTCTCTTTTCTCTATGTGCTGCTCAGCCCCTCCTACAACCTCTTGAGCAGTTTTCAGAGCCAGCAGAGAAGGCAATGCACCCCATCCCTGCCCTCTGATCCTAAGTGAGATGAAAATGGAAGCATTGAAAAAAAGCCCCCTAAAACCTCCACATCTGAAAGACATAAAAATTTCCTAGCAAAAGTACCCAAAAATGGCAAAAGAAACCTCCAGAAAAAAACATAATTTCCCCACAACTGTTGCTTGCCCATGTTCCAGAGGTGATCCTCTTCACAATAGGAATATATTTTATTCCATTTGAAGTAATTAACTGCTATTATCAACCTCAGTGACTGCTTGCTTTTGAGACCTTCCTATTAAAACAGGTTGGGAATGAAATTCTTTGTACGCTGCTAACGTAAGTAACGCTGTAATGTAAGGACTGACTTTCTTTTGTGGGGAGGTTTTTGTGAAGCTAGACTATTTCAGCAATCAGCAAGATACTAGAATAATAATTTTCTTAAAGCTTCAGTTTCTTGGTCATTACAGTTTCATTGTGAAATATAATAAATTATTTCAATTTTTAATGAGAGCTCCTTGCTTTCCAGCTCTAAAGTTTAAAAAATATTTTTTCATATGTGTAGAAAAATTGTAAGTAATTTGGTTTGACAAGGCACAAAAGGTAGTAAAACCATCTAAGCAACTTAATTTTCTAGTTACTTGTGAGACAATGCACCACATCCGAAATGGCTTAAAAATTTAGTCTTTCCTTGAAAATAAATCAGCTTAGAAGCTTATGACAGGTACACTCAGCCTCCTTTCATAGTCCACCCCACTCCAATTCATTCAGCTTCGTACGTTAATGAAAGAACAGGAAAAAATCTCTTGTGTTAAACCATTCAGCTTCTTTGTCAAAATATTAAAGGATCCCAGTGCAGCGCAGCTGTATGAATGACTTTTCAAAGCAGGAGAAATATCTGGTCTGTGTACTTAAAACCCTTCAAGCAGCAAAACAGACTGCATGGGAAAGGGAGCCTGTGAGATGCAGAAAGTTGTATGTTGGAGCTACAGTCAATTTTGTTTCTGAAGCCTGATCCAAGTCAATGCAGATCCGTCTGCTGGCCCCGGCAGAGGTAGAACATGGCAGCTGGAATGGTCATATCTGTTCCATTAACGTGTGCTCATGTTTTACCAAAGGGCTGCTAGTTAAAATATGCATCTTTTTCTTCTTCAGCTCCCCTCCTTCAAAGGCACAGCTATTCATCCTCCATTTCTTTTACAAACATGTGATGAATACAGATCCAAATCCGGCTGCTTTTCTTGAGATCTGATATTCCTGACATCAAATCTCAAGGATCAAAGTAAAACATTCATTAAATCTGTCCAGCATAGCCATAATGATGTCCTTAAATGGAATATGGTACTTTAAACATCAAAAAACACCTTTCTCCTAAAGTAAGGGAACACTCACTTCTCTTATTTACCTGATGGCTTGAGATGTTTTTCAGAAGTTTTACCAGACTGGGGAAATGCAAATACTGTTTAGACTTTTAAAAATATGAAAGGGCAGCATGCTTATTAAGTAGATAGCCTTTTATTTCCTTACCAAAGTACGCCATCATGTTCTGGGTCCTCAGGGAGACATCTCCAGGAACCATAAAAAATGCAATTCCTAGAACTAAGGATTTAAATTTTTCATCTCTCTAGCGTTCAAGAAGATAACCTTTACAAGAAATGTAAGCCTGGGTGTTAAATAGCAATTGACACTTGAATATAGCTGATTTTTTTAATCATTTTGATTAAATCTATCCAGGTCATAAATATATACCTGTGTAACATCATAATGTGGAGCTAAGGTGAAGTTCAGAAACCTACAATTAATTTTCAAATATACAAATTCTTTTATGATACTAGGAAATTTTTTTCATGGCAGATGGGAGGGGGGAAGAAATGTTGAATACCGTGTTTTTCCCTTTCTTTAATAACCCTTTATGAAGCGAGTGAGGCCAAGGCTTTGCATATGCAGTCTGCTAGGTATGTAGATAGAGGGCAGTTATAAATATGAGCAGTGACATCTTACAGCAGGGTGTGGGGGGAACATCCTGGGTAATCAATTTAGGCTGACAGTCAGTATCACGAGACACGTGATATTCGCTACAGTGACAGCGTTATCTGGGCGAGAGGAGGGTTGGTTTCCATTAGGAAACCCTATTTTCCAGAGATTTGGAACCTGACACAATAATTATTAAAACTTGTCATTAAAAAAGTTTTCCATTCACTAGCATAATTTCCCCTTGAAGAACTGATGACCAAAACGGAGATGGCTATTTTAGGATAGCTGAAGACAGAAAGGAGAGGGGAAAACCCCACCCATTGTAGTAACATCAGGGGTTGGTTTGCTTTCCATTAGCAAAGGGAGCTGCAGAATTCTGAAAACAACAAATGCTTAGGAGCTGTATCAGCCAGAGCCAGCTCATGGTATAGGCAACATAGGTAACTGCCCAGGGTAAGGGTACTGTGCCTTTGCTTCTAAAGAGGCAAAAACTAGAGACAAAGAGACGAGTGAAGAGCAGGGCTTCCCCCCCTCCATTTACCCACAGTCCCACTTTGCCCCCCAGATTTTTCCTCCCTCCCAGGACCTATTCTTCTGCGGCTACAAAATAAATCACTGCATTGCCAGCACATTGCTGCACGCATTGTCCAGATGCACAACTTTCTGAGGCAGAACTTCAGCGCTCAGACTCAACAATCTTATCTATTTTTTAAAACAGCCTGGGTCAGGGCTTGGAGGGTTGTAAAAGGAGATTATAAAAGGGCACTACCAGGGAGAAAGTTTATCACCCAAAGAGTAAAACAAACGTGACAGACGTGATGAGAGAGGAGGAGATAGGAGGACTGCTATCCCCAGTGACGCGCCTATTAATTGCGCATGGGGAGATTAAGTGAGCAGCCAAAAGGTCATGCAGGAAGAGCCTGGTCTCCTGACACCTCATCCAGTGCCGTATCCACTAGACCTTCCTTCCTCCTGAGACACAGATTTTTTTCTGAGAAAGGACTGGAGAAATCATCCTGGCTTTGCCATGCAGCTCTGCTGCTCATGAAGCCTTCCAAGCTGACACCAAATCAAATGTACATAATGCTATTTGTCAATTTCCAAGATGTATTTTTTTTCATTCCTTATGCTTATAAGGATTTTTAACACAGAAATGCTCACTTTAAGAACTAAATACATTGCTTTCTACCACTGAAATCACTAAGCAGTTAAATTTTACTCAGACTGCTATTGAATATTATCAGTTCAAGGATTTAATGTGGCCTTGATTATTGGGCAAATCTTAAAAGATAGGGAGTTGGTTGGGAAAAGCATCTGCAAGTTCAGACAGTGATGCGTATCCAAGGCTCTAAAGTCACTGCAATTGGGATGTAAAACTGACAAAAGCAAGATCTGTTCATGAGATTTCTGGCAAAGCTTCTGCTAATCCCAACCAAAATTTAGAGCAGCTTCCCATCAACACATCAGCACTTCTGGGCCTAGTCCTAAACAGATTTTGTAAATGTAAAAGGCAGTAAATACAGAAGTAGGTTTTTCCAGACTTTCTAAGAGCTCCTTAAAGTGCTGAAGTTGCTTTGGCTTCTAAAAATGAACTGAGCAATCCAGCACGTCTTCTTCCAAGTGGTTTGTTCAGCCCTGTCCTTACGTTGCTGGGCTGCCATCCTCGGCTGCTGAGCTGAATCCTGCTCCAGACTGGTGCAACTATGCTCCCATTGGATGCTTTAGGTGCAACTCATCCAGCTGGCATTTGGAAATATAATAGGAAGAATATGGCTTTTTTTCTTTCTCTCGAACTTCTGCACAAATTAGAGTTCTTTTCCTTTGAAGAGATAAAATGGTGGTATATTCTGACCCTTGGAAGCAGTGTGAAAAAAAGCCCCAAATGCATTCACATCTTCTGTAGTATATAAACAGGGCTGAATGTGATTAGCTGGCTACTAAAACACCCCAAGAAATAATAAAGACACTGACAGATGTTGAAAGGTCAATGCTTAGCTTGCCACTTGCCCCCGGAATTCTGGCCAAAGTATTGAACTTCGTCACCACCTTGGCAATTAGAGGCTTGTTCCGCCTCTTAAATAGACAGGGAAAGAAGCAGGAAAAAACTGCAGCAAGACCTTACATTTTTGAGATGCCACTGAATTGTTGAGCTGCCTCACCCGAGTTTCCTTAGAATTTGCAAACAGCAGGAAATTTCAGCTGACAGACCGTTTCTTTTCCCTGCATTCAGCCTCCAACATGCTCTCCTCTGTCTTGACTCAGGGAAGAGCTGTGCAAGAGCGCTACCACGGTCTATAATATTTTTTTAATGTCTGAATTTTAAACAGGCAATAGCGAGAAAGATTGCCAGGTAATGTCATGATCTGAAACCAAGCAAACATGTGTCAATGGGAGGGGGAGAAGTGGTTGGAGGCAAGAAAGTTTCTGAATACATTCTGTCACTTTTCACACTGCATATTCAGTACAGAGCTAGTCTTCAGCTAAGACATGCATATACTGTGGATAACACTGCTTGGGAGTGGTTAGAGGAATTCTATGAGAGGTAAAAAAACACCAAAATAAGCCCACAGAAATTAATTATGCTGTTCAATTAATGGTTCTGGAGCAGTTCTCATTGTGCTTAAAATCAGCATCACCCCCTAGAATTACATTAGCTGCAGACCCAGCCCTAAGTCCCTTTTCCTTCTCTTTGATGCATCAGTTCTGTCTTCACAATTACAGCTGTTATTTATTTTGCTAAATCTATGTTAATTTATCCCTGAAACTAAGGGTCTTTCAAATTCCGTTACCATAACGGTGTCACATTAACACAGTTTTTAAAATGTAAATTGATTTATTTTGATTGATTTTGTCTGACCTTTAAAAATGAGTAAAACTATTTAAACGGTGTAATAAACCACTTCAAGAAGTCTAAACACTCTAAAATACAACAAATATGTATGGATTAGTTTAATAATGGAGTGGAGAGCTCAGAAAGCGGTCCTGCTAGCAGGTTCTCTGTGCTGACAAACAGAAGTTTGCAAGCTCTTAGAGTTCAGAAAGCTGCAATAACTTCAATGGGGGAAAGAAACCTACAACAGCTAAGAGCAGGAAAACAGCGAAAGAAAGGAAAATTGATTCTTCACTTCTAGGGTATGTTAGAAAATCTGCTGAAGGGGTGTCATTGTTTAACCCCAGCTGGCAACTGCTCACTCCATGCAGCCACTTGCTCACTCCCCCTAGTTTGGATGGGGAAGAGAAGAAGAAGAGTAAAAGTGAGAAAAATACTTCTGGATTGAGATAAAGACAGTTTAAAGCAAAAGCTGCACACGTAAGCAAAGGAAGACAAGGGATTCATTCACTACTTCCCATGGGCAGGCAGGTGTTCAGCCATCTCCAGGAAAGCAGGGCTCCATCACGTGTCACCATTACTTGGGAAGACAAATGCCATCACTCTGAATGTCTCCCCCTTCCTTCTTCTTCCCCCAGATTTATATGCTGAGCATGACACCATACAGTATGGAACATCCCTTTGGTCAGTTGGGGTCAGCTATCCCAGCTGTGTCCCCTCACAGCTTCTTGTGCCCCCCCCGCCCCAGCCTGCTCCCTGGCAGGGTGGTGCGAGGAGCAGAAAAGGCCTTGACTGCCTCGCAACAACTGAAAGCACCAGCGTGCTATCAAAAGTATTTCTCATCCCAAATTCAAAACACAGTACTATACTAGCTGCTAGTAAAAAAGTTACCTCTATACCAACTGAAACCACAACAACGGGCAAACCATTCCTGGAGCTCAAATCCTGGTTTTAAGGCCAAAAATTGTTATTTTTCCATTGATTTCAGCATTGCCAGAATTCCATTAGAAGGGTGGATCCCCAGCAAAAGTTGCACCAACCCACAGAGTAGCAGATGCAGTTTGAGGACCAACAGCTGAGTTTCTGAATCCCTGCCCCACTAAGAGCCGGGCAGAGCTCAATGCTGCCCCCACACCTGCAGCTGCCCTTGGTTTGGCTTTGCAAAGTTATGTGCAGTTGTTTTGCAGTGTCTTTTAGGGGCAAGGAAGCAGTGCCAGCATGTGCCCAGAGTGCACGGTGCATGCCCTGCTCCATAGATAAGCAGGCCATTCCTGTGCACAGTGGAGGCTTGCATAAGCAGAGGAAAACCACTACATTGGAGAACCTGGCCCCTGCGGTACAATTCCCGTCGCCCTTTGTTTCCTCTGTAAAACCAGGGATAGTAAAACCTCACAGAACAGAAGGGAAATACAGAAGTCATTAAAAATATCGAAATATTTTCCGTGGCAGAAAGGAAATACAATAAAGAGCTTTGAACCAAATAAATACTCTGCCTTACCTATTCAATCAAGTGATAAAATAAAAGAGAAAGTAGGCAATAAAAAGTGAACTGAACACACAAAACAGTAGCAGGCAGGGACGAGTGTGTAAAAGGAAGCAGAGCCAGAGGATTTCAGGTTATTAAGGAAAAAGAAACAGAAATCCTGTAAAGGACTCAGGCCACCAATCTTCATTTTGATTTCTAAAAAAAAAAGTGGAACAAACTGTCTCCTGGAAGATAAAAGTGGATAAGCAACAGACGCTATAGATTTGTCATGAGCAAGGTGTGTCAAATCCATCTAACTTTCTTTGACCACATCAAGGGTTGTGTGAATAAGGGAGAGGCAATAGGCGTATTTGACCTTAATAAGGCTTTTGACACTATCTCACATGACATTCTCATTAGGAAGCTAGGCAAATACTGTCTTGATGAAACCGGTATGAGAGGGGTGAAAAAGTGATTGGAAATCTATACTTACCAAGTACCTATCAATGGTTCATTATCCAAATGGAGGGGTGTATTGAGTGACATTCTGCAGGAGTCTGTCCTAAGTCCACATTTATTCAATATTTTCATTAACGGGGATGATGGAATAGGAAATATGTTTATTAAATTTGCAGAGGATATGGAGCAAGGATGGACTACAAGCTCACTGAAAATTCAAAATGATCTTGTCTATTGAAAGAACATTCTGAAAATTAGCAGGAAGCTGAATGGAACGAAGTTTGTTAGGGAGAAAAGCAAAGCAAATAATATTTCAGCAAGAATAATCAACTGCACTTATCTGAGCTGGGTAGCAATAGGCTAGGCAGCAATTTTACTGACAAAGACCTTGGAGTTGTAGCAGATCAAAACATGGACATGAGTCAGCGATGTCATTTCTAGTTCAGGCAGGAGTGCTGTGAGAAAGAACATCAAGTAATTCATATATTTGACTCAGCACAAAGAGAGATTCTACAAAAGTTTTGCTCTATTGGAGCACCATTCTCTGAAAAAGATGCTGTCCAAAAGGCAGCGGTAAGAGCGGTCAGGATCTAAGCTAATACAACCAGTTGTGTGTGAGCCAGAGAACTGGGATTATTTATGCTACTGAAAAGGTCCCAGAGGGGTGCATAATAGCCCTTAAGCAGACAAAAGGCTGTTACAGATAAGATATGGTCTGCTTTCTATGTCCATGAAGGTTGGAACAGGAACTAATGAGTTTAAATTACAAACAAGGAAAATTTGTGTTAGACACAAGGGAAACTTTAATGGTAAGGATAGAGAAATTCTGGAATAAATTTCCTGACAATGTTATTGAATCTTCTAAACAATGTTTATAGGAAAGGTTGGACAATTAAGAGTCAAGAATTATGTAGGTATAGATGATTATGTTAGGGATGTTAGGTGATTAACCTTCCCTTCCAGCTCTATCATTTTATTAAGTGAAGTTATAGACTTTCTAAGGAGTCGTGGCTGAGCTAATGGAAATGACAATGTCTGGAGATGGAATTTGGGTGAGCTGAGTGCTGTCCCATGCTGGAACTCAGAGAACCGGAATATGAAATTTCCAGAACAAAGGCCAAAACTTATAATTAACGTATCTTTATGATTGTTGGTCCCTATATGTAATAGGAGAGAGAGAGAGAGAGAAAGAAAAAGGGGCAAACTAGCAACTAGAGGTCAAATATTCTGATCAAGTATGTCCAATGCTTTAGGACAAATTCTGAACAAAAGAAAAATGAAACACACAAAAAATCTTGTTGAAAGTATGTTGGATCAAACTCAGACTTCTCTATTAGTAACACAGTTGTTTTTTTCTTTAGGAAGAAATGTCCCCTCAACTTACTGCCTGGGAAATTACTAGTTAAACTGAGCACGCTGGAGATGAAAGCAAAACATTTAATTACTGAGGAACTGACTGAAGAGGATATGGCAATGGATTAGAGGAAGGTATTAGCGAAGTTCCAGAAGGATAGGTCTTGGGATCGCTTTTCACTAGGTGGTCTGGCTCTAAAAGTGGGAGGCTTTGCTGATGACACAGGGTTGAGAGTCATCACTAAGACACAGGAAAACAAAGAAATAATTGTAGTAGTATAAAACTGCTAGAAATGGAATGTGGTTTCATAGCCAAAGTGCATGTCACGCATATGGAGACCGATGACAGAGCTGATTAGAGAGCTCATGAGCTGGATACAACAAAGAGCAAAAAGTTCACGGGTTTCAGAAGAAAAAAATCATTCTTTAATGAGTCATTAATGTGTTCTGAACAGAGGAAGATGAGCAGCTGAAATAATAAACAGTATCCATTAGGACATTCCCAACATTAAGGAGGAAGCATGTGCACCGTTGTGCAAGGCACCAAGGAGAATTGTCTGAAGACTCAATTTAAGGAGTGGATGCACTGAATGGATCGGGTAAAGGAGAACACATTTTATGAGAGGAGCTTGAAAGGGGTTGACTTTATTTTGCAAAGCTATATAATCCAGAACAGAATAGAGAACGAGGTAAATTCACTCTCCCCAAAGATACTCAGGGCTGTAGCATGGTGAGGAAAATTCTAGGAAAAATGTTATTTTAGCTAAAGGACAATGCTAACACAAGAGCAATGAACCATGAACAATTTTAGTCTAGCTACTACAAAGAAGCTTTCAATCTCTGTAACAATATGCTGATATTAGCAGTTGTTTTGTCCTACCACTGAATTTGTTTAGAGTTTGATCTGTTTATGAACAAGGTTTATAAATGGTATTGTATGAAGGGATGGCAAACTGGTCCCTCCTTTTTCCCTTCCTAGCTCTGTGCTCCCACAAACCTTTTCTTACCTGGCTAGAG
Source organism: Rissa tridactyla (assembly GCF_028500815.1). Taxonomy (NCBI): domain Eukaryota; kingdom Metazoa; phylum Chordata; class Aves; order Charadriiformes; family Laridae; genus Rissa; species Rissa tridactyla. The sequence goes on from NC_071469.1 coordinate 61,985,838, forward strand.
TAAGCAAGTAGGATGAACTTTTGGGATCTGCAGCTTTGAAAGAATGGTGCAGTGATACTGTGGTTGAGGGCAACAAAATTTGTTTCATTGCTGTCTCAATCAGTATGCAATTTCTTCCAGCTCTGACAGTCTCTCAAATGTGAATTCCCCAAGGACTGGAAGGAGATGGTGTATTCCATGTGACAGTGTACTTTGGACCTGAAGGTTTCAAGGCAGATGTACTTACCAAGAAAGGAAACATCGAGCAAGCACCCTTGCCTCCCTTCCTACTCCAGCGTAAGAGATTTGTCATGAGCAGTCTAGTGCAAAAGTAGCTATTCTCAAATTAGGGAGAATGGGATAATATGTTACTTAAAAGCCAGATGACAGCCAAAATGCCAATCAGAGCAAGCCCTGACTTCTGCTAATGTACTGTTATACATTGCCATATGCACACGTACCAGTTTATGTTTCCTCTACAAGCCTAGCATGAGCTATTTCCTGTTAATTATTTAGAGTATGTAGCTGATTACCGAAGAACAGCTCTCACTGCTGCATAATTAGACGACTCAGACTTTTAGATACAAGAAGCGTAAACAACACAAGGTAAGCATCTAACGGAACAACCAGCTTATGCTCTACTTCACATATTAATATGTTTCCACATTTGAAGGCAAACATTATTATGTCTTAGAGAATAAGTATTCCAGAGCAATAACGCCAAGCAAACAGACTTGTGGCACACACGTTCAGCAACAGCAAATAAGAAGGGATTTGATCACGGTCAAACTGAGCAGTTGGCCAGAAATCCAGTGGACATTTATTTTGGAAGCTTTCTAACAGCTCTACTGCTGGGTCCACTTTATGCTAAGTGTCTCTAATATGCGGCAGTGCTGGTAAAACACCAGAAATTATCTGTATGCTCTTTCCAAAAATTCCAGCCAGCTGGTCAGGGAATAAAGGAATTTTATAATGAGAAGATTCATACTTTCCCTCTGCCTTCTTTATGGAAATATTTTGGCTATTTTTAATTCTTTCTTACCTAGGATTATAGCATCAATATTTATTTTTCAATTTAAATTATGAACTTTTAATATAGAAATTATACAGTAAATATTTTGCTTATTATGCTTACTATTTTGTGTGCTTAACATAAGAATGTTGAAGTCTTCAGAGTAAAAGACAGTTTTTCAAAGCACAGCTGGGGTTAAGAAACAGGGGAATCCTCAATGTCTTGGGGACTTTGGATACTCCATACTGAATACACCAACAATATGACAGTTTAGGAACACCCATAGTAAGTCAAAATAAAAATCCACCCAGCCCAATAATGTCTTCAGGAATGGCAAAGATGCTAAGACAAGAAACAGGACAAGTATAAGCTGGTATAATCTCTCTATATCAACATCAATCAAAAGAAATGGACTGGGAACAAAAAAGAAAAACAAATTGGAAAAAGTAGTATAAGATCAAAACTAAAAGAAGTAAAAAAAAAAAAAAGCCAACGTTGGCCTACAATCCTTGAATTACATCATGCTGAAAACTCCAATAAAATGTATGCTGTGTCCAGTACACTTTTTTTTTAAAATACCACCCCCCCGCCCCCCACTCCTTATGACATTCAAGCAAGCATCCCAAAGGCCTATTAACAACCTACCCAAATTCACTTCCAGGCAGTACTCCTGTAACTGAAATCAGCTGTCTCATTGCTTCTGTGCAAGCCAGCACACTTGGATTCAATCAGGTTATTGTTTACTCAGAAAGCTGGGAAAATAGGTTTATTGCTGAGGATCCCTGTCGTACGGCTGTCATACCTCTCAGATTCACAGAGCTTAAAGCCATGAGGATAAAACTGGTCTCACACCCTATACAGATCCCAGATACCCCTCACATACCTCTGTGAAATCCTATGCTCAGCGAAGGCATCCAGTTTTGTCCTGATGCAGTGAAGACACTTTATTTGCCATAGTAGTGCATCATTGCTGTATCCATCCTTAACTAATTGCCCTGGTTCTGCCTGTGGCCTCTCTGACTTTCCAGTGTTATCTCTAAATCATGGATGCCAGAACTATACCTTGTCTTTCAGTATTAGCCTGACCAGTGCCAGAGGCAGAGGTAAAACCACCTGCTTGCTCCTACCTCTCTCCTTCTGTGCATACAGCCATGTCTCTCGTTAGACCTTTTTGCCACTGCAGCAGAAACATCCACAGTTTTCCCCTGTCACGGGATTTTTAAACCCTGTCGATCATGAGATTTGGATTTATGACACAGTTCAATGCCAGTTGGCTTCAATGGTCATTGGATTGCACTCTGGAGGATTTCCGAGACACAAACAGCAGAATGAACTGGAGTACTAGATCTCTAGAGACTGACTCTGAAACAGTCTTATGTCTTCCCTTGTCTGCAAAGCTGCACAGTGGATGACTAATTCGCACTACTGTGGGAGTACTGTATTCTAGTAATCAGTTTTTCAGCTTAAAAAACTTGGCTTCAGAAGAGAAAAAAAATGAAACAGTGAAACGTTTTCATTCAAATAGACATAACCTAAGTACAACAGGCAGAACTCTGATTAACACAAAAGCAAAAATCATATTTCAGTCTCAGGAAGGGGAGAAAAGGGTCCAGACCTGCTGAGCTTTTGCAGCCAATCGAGCAGAAATAGATAATATAGGCACAGGGTCTCTGCAACTCCACAATCGTCTCATGAGTAGTTATTGAAGGAATGGATTTTGTGAGAAAACTGGAATCTGCTCATTACAAGCTAAGTAAAAGCTTCTTTAGCTGTAGCCAACTGCAGTTTAATTTAAACTGCATTCATGTTGACAAAAAGTATAGTGGCTAAATTGCTTGCACTAATAATACCCTGCCCATGTACTTTGCTTACAGATGGTCATTAATATCATAATGATGATCTGTGACAGACAGGCTGCAGTGTGTGCAACTATCCTATTTAGTTTAGCCAGGATGAATTGTCCAGCTATAATTCACTAGCATTTAAAAAGAACACTGTGAGCTACAATGTATATGAGAAGACAACAGGCAGCTTGAGATGACTCTGCTAAGCACGTTGCTTTCTACATGTATGTCTTCTGTGGGGCATATCTTGCAGGATGGGATCATATATCCAAATACAAGACACAGAAAAAACAGAAGAAGGAGAGCAGAACTTGTCTATTTTGTCTTCAAGATTATTTTTTCCCACAATAATGACAGAGTGGTTTAACTTCTTGGGACAGCTGTGGTTACAGAATCGCTGTGCCTGACAGGTAACAAATCCTGTCACACTTTTTTTAAAATGGAAATTAAGACCAGAGCCCCTTACAAAACTGGAGTCCTCAGAAGTTCCTCTGCCTCTTTTACAACGGAGGAGAGATGTCCCCATTCTCCTGCCCTTATTCTTTGCTGGAAAATTGCTCTTACAGGCTGCTTTGGCTGTGACTGAGATAACAAAGTGTGATCCTGTCACATAGTTGCCTCATATTATTGAATATTTGTTGAATTTTACTGGTGGAGTGAGCCATCCATTCTAAATGCAAGACTTCAAAACACAAAAAGGTACCCATAAAGCTATCATGATTGTGTTTTCATGAATCCTGTTCCTACATCCTGAATTTTGTGACTTGTATTAGGTGCACAGTAGAAAACTGAGTGAATGACTTAGAGTAACTGGATAAGGATCCCAAAGCAAGCAGAAGCATCTGGTATCTGAATTTAAGATAGGTCAGAATCATCATAGCTGTATTTAACATCTTTGTGTGCTCTATCTCCCAGAGGACTAGGAGGTTTGAAGCGATTATTAATGTGGCTAATGGGCACTACATGAGAAACTGAGAAAAAGTGGCTCTTCTAAGCCAGACTGAATGTCCACCAGCCTTGGTAGACCAAGAAGAGAACAGAAGAGCAGAAAAGAATAGGAAAACCGGTTAGTGTTTCCCCTAGTAATTCCTCCTAACCTTCAGCCTCTGCAGCTCAGAGTCTTTCCAAGTCAGAAGTAGTTTCTGTGCATCTCAACTCTCAAGGGATGTCTCTTCTGGGGACTTCTGTCCAGTCTCTCCTCAACTTTCAGCATCAATGATGTCCTATGGCAAGAGCTGCTTCTGTTAGAGCACATGTTTCGTGAACAACTGCCTCCTTTCCTTTGTACTCTGAACTTCCCACTTAGTGGCTTTGCATCAGACCTACTGGTTCCCAAATGCCAACTTGTATTGTCCCTGTTTTACAGACCTTGCCTGGCTGAGCAGGTAGGCAGGACACATAATTTTTTGATTTGCCTAACATGGAGACCAATCTATTCTTTATTTTTGATTTGTTGGCATACAACTACATTACTGGCATCATACAAAAATGCACCTTTCATCAGTTATTAACTGTCTTATTTATAATTAACTGTCTCATCATATATAATCATACATATAACCATAGCAGTACTCTCCCTTTTGTCCAGTCAGAGAAGCCAGAGACTTCTGTATATAAGTATATAACTGAATCCTGCCCTCCAAACGGAGAAGAATGCTTTGCTAAATTTTTGTGATGACATTTCAGTGATCAGCAAAATTCCTGGTTAAAATTCACATAAAAATATTTAATCCAGAAATTTAAAATTTTGCATGCAATTCCTCATTTCTCCTGGTATTTTGCAAAACAAAAATCCAGAAAATTTCAAAGCTTAAAACCCCTTTCTGCCCCTTTCTTCTTACTGCGGGATGTTGTGAGGAGGAGCTATATCTGGCATACACTTGTGGAACAGGTGTCTGAGAAAAGGAAACTCTGGTGGCTTATCTCATCAGAATATGACAGTCCAGCCACTTTCTCTGTTATCTCCCTCTAATACTACGTCAGTTCTACTTATGCATCCCTTACCAGCTGACATCTGCAATGCCCTTTGTATTGTGACACATCATTGAGAAGATGGAAAATCTTGAGTGGACGTCATTGCCTCTCTCATTAACCATTACACTCTCGTCTGAAGCAGTAAGCATGTTTTCTGTCTGTTCACAGGTGTTACTACCCCTTTATTTAACAGCAATTCTTGGTGCCTTGAAAGTAATCCCCATGAAGGATGATAAAGAATCTCAAGTCTCCTAACAGGTTGCTGCTCGCTGCCTGTGAACGCGCCGATCCGATCAGCTGGGCTCACTGAAATTTCAAGACACACACACAGAGTCAGCCTGTTAAAGCACTCACGTGCTGTGACAGTGAGCATGGTTTCAAGCTGTAGATTAGATTGTGACTTCCAAAAAGCAAGTTAAATCCCATGCACAATTCCTGGAGATGATGCATTTCATATATTAAAGTGGGTTGAGCCCTAATCTTCTTGGTTCCTGGCTATCAGTTCACCTATTAGAGGGACACAGCAGCAATGAGCAGTGGCAAAAGTGCTGCCTTCAGTTTGAAGCTATGGTACTGAGTAGCTCTGGGCACTGGATAAGGATCACAACTGGTCAAATACTGAAACGCTGGTTTGTGAAAATTTTCACTGAGTTTGGTTTGCTTTAAATCACTGCTTGCTGGTTATATTATTTACACATACTCAGATACCTCTAGGATATCTCTGGAACTACTTGTTAATACCCAAAGTTTTAGGCATTTTAGCATGAATTATTGCTTATTTGAAAATACCTACTGAAGTATATTATTCATTATTTACCACAGGAAGTAAAACTGCTAACAGGTCGCACAGGAGACTACACGTGTGCAGGGGTGAATAACCAAAGCCTGTCTCCTCTGAAGCAGTAGCACAGGTTAAGAAAGTTCTCAACCCTAACTATGATGCACTTGTTTCCACATGAGAAAGATGCTTCCCGCCAAGATGGATTATTCTCTGGAACAATTTACTAATCCAAAAGAAGGGGCCGCGTTATTAAAGGAGGTTATTTGTAAACAGTAAAACAATCCATCAGAAATTGAGATACTGTATTCCCCCCCTAGTGTTTCAATTTGGATTTAACCTGAGTGCACGGGTGGGACCCTTTCCATCTAACTGAGGTAATTTAAGAGTCAAAAGTCAGGTTTAAACTGTTTGCAGATTTAGTGGAGGCAGAAAGGCAGACAAGGCTCTTCGAGTTATTTAGTGCCACTGCAAAATGAGATGGTCAAATATTCTCAATATTTTACTAGAAAACTTGTAAATTCACCAAGTCAAGCTGGACCAAATCCCCTGCAGCGACAAGCCACAGCGGCTCTGCTAGGATCCATGCAAATACATATATTACAACCCAGATTTGAATTATAAGGGTTAAATCCAGTTTGAGAATCCAAATGCTTCGCAGCATGGGATGTTTTTAGGTTTGTAACTCACCGGTTTCACCCACAGTATCTTCACGGCCACAGTACTTGTACTGGTTGTCCATGGCACAGAAAAGCTACTGAAAAAACTGAAGGTATTCAGCCCTAGATGCGGTAGTTGCAGGGCAATGCACAGAAACCGCTCTTCTGCAACTCACAGTAAAGCTGTTGTCAAGAAAATGGAAGTTCTTCTTGCTACTGCAATCTTAGACATCACTTGTAACAGCGGGAAGAGAACAATTTTCAAAGACAAGCCTGATCTTCAAATTGATAGCATCTTTTTCAGCTTCCCATTGGGACACGGGGGACATTAGATGCCCAGATAACATAATTTCCACTGGAAGTGTCTGACAAAGATTAGTGTATTTGCAAAAGGGCAGAGCATTCTTTTCAGACACGGCTTCTGGTTTGAAGTCACTCTCCATGCTGCGTTTTCTTTTCTGTGCACTCAGAAATCCGTTTATAGCTCTTATGTGATGTCCCGTGGAAAGTAACAACTCTGGGTCAGTTCCTCAGGTAGCATAAATCAATGTGGCCGTACTGACTTCAGTATAGCCATCAAACGTAGCTGAAGGTCTGGCTCTGCTGACATTTAATTCCTGCGTTTGAAACCCGAATACGTGCACAAACACTGAGACCCCTTAAATTAAATGTTTTTATTCAGGGGGAAAAGTACTCACTTTAGCAGAAACTAACAGCCCTCCAGCTTTCAGCTCTCTCTAAATAACTCAGACGAGCAAATCAATCAACACCTTTTTTTCCAAGCTTACAACAGAGTGCAGTAGATTTACTATAAGTACTAGATTTTTTTCTGATGGTATATATGTGTTTCTGAGGTAAAACATAAATAACATAAAAGTTCCAGTTAATATCGCCCTGAGCAGGAATATGTTTTTTTCTTTCATGTATGATTTTCATGGCTATATTCAGGCGGTGATGTTATTCATCTCTTTATTCTCAGTTCAGCAGAGCTGTCTGCAAGTGACACCCAGAGCGAGTGTGTAATCTGGAATATGTGATGGGAAAGCTGGGTGAATAAAACAACATCCATTTGCAAGACAGTAGAAGATTTTAATCCTAAATTTCTCACATCTTAGGGCTCCGGTTCCCTGTCTGCAGTCCCTTTGCAGCGTCTGGTCTGGGAGGTAATCAGCTGTCACACTCTAAGCTCATTCAGTTTTGATAAAGCCAGAGCAAAGGCATGGCAGAGCTGCAGTTGGGAGGCAACAGGACAACGGTAGTGGGGGCCCTGACACTGATCCCAGCAACAGGGGAAGAGCCAGGGCAGCCATTTGCCATCTAAAATGAGTGAGGCTACAGCAAAGACAGTAACCCAGAGCGCCAGTGCTGAAGTAGCTGTGCTGTTCCCTGTCACCCAAACCCATTTTGTGCCCGTGCTTTGGAGGACCACATAATGAGGCACCTGAATCTAAGCTTTCTGCAAGAGTCTCGGCCTGGGAATCAAGGCACCTTTTTGACCTGATCCCCAGTACCATCCATCCATGGAAAGGCTGACAGGCACTTCACCTTGCTACTGTGTCAAATCCTCTGGGCTGGGCAGGTTTCCTCTTTTCTCAGCCTTTCCATGAAAAACAAGCAGTGGAGCCCAGGGTTCATTTCTCCTAGCTGACTGCCATCCTCCTTAGACCAGAGTCCTGACCCAAAATGCTTGCTTGCTTTTTAGCCCTCAGATCTCAGGTCTTCTGACTACACAAAAGAAGAAAAGGACACCAAACAACAGGACGCTGCTGTGTCTGAAGAGCACGGATGATGAAGCCTTTACTGCCCGAGAAGCAAATTTATTAGGAAGATAAAGAGGAGCCATGATAGATTAAATGTTGCTGAGAGATGAAGTAGATATCCTTAAGGGTCTGAGCGATTTCTTCATCCCAGGAAATAGAGAACCTGTAATATCCCAGAGTCCATGTTTTGCTTGAGGGGAATAGAAATGCTAAAGAAAAAAACCTCACTGCAGTAGAGAAGATAATAAGGCAATTAAAGCTCCTAGTACTGTTAAAAAGTTGACAAAGCACTAGGATTAGATGAAATACATCACCGAAATCAGTGTGGAAAGAGCAAATAAAATCGAAAAGCCTTTGGAGAAGAATTTTGATTGCTTACTAATGGCAATGTTAGTACCAGAGGATAAGGTAATTTCATTATGTAAGAAAGGACCAAGGTTAAAAATGGGCACATTTCACCTGAATTTCAGGAAATTAGTCAATAATGTATCTCAAGATGAATTGATTTGAAAGGTCAAGCAGGATGGTGACATTGCTGCACGTGGGAAAATTAGTGAAACTGGTCAGAAATTGCCCTTTGGCTGGCAGCCAAAGGTTCTAATAAGGTGGTGTGAAGCCTTGAGAGAAAGCAATCTATATTATCAAAATTCATAAATAGGCCATCCTCTCTGTACTTATTCTTTATACTCCAAATACTCTGCAAAACTGAAAAAGGTTATCTACATTCATCAGTGTACCCTCACCAAGTTTGAAAATGACACAAAACTGCGAGGAGTGCCTGATAAACCAGAGGGTGGTGCTGCCATCCAGGGGGACCTGGCAGGCTAGAGAAATGGGCCTACAGGCACCTCATGAAGTTCAACAAGAAGTGCAGAGTCCTGCACTTGGGGAGGAACAACCCCATGCACCAATATATGATAGGGGCAATCCAACTGGAAAACAGCTTGGCAGAAAGGGTCCTGGAGGTCCTGGTGGACACCAAGTTAACATGGTCTAGCAATGTGCCTTTGCCATAAAGAAGGCCAATGGTATCCTGGGCTGCATTGGGCTAAACATTGTCAGCAGGTCAAGGGAGGTGGTCCTTCCCCTTTATTCAGTGGTGAGGCCACACCTGGAGTCCCATGTCCAGTTATGGGCTCCTCACTACGAGAGACATGGACACACCGGAGAGAGTCCAAAGAAGGGCTCCAAAGATGATTAAGGGTCTGGAGCATCTCTCCTATGATGAAAGGCTGGAAGAGTTGGGACTGTTCACCCTGGAGAAGGGAAGGTTCAGGGGGATCTCATCAATGTATACAAATACCTGAAGGGAGGGTGCAAAGAAGAGGGATCCAGGCTCTTGTCAGTGCTGCCCAGAGACAGGACCAGAGGCAATGGGCACAAGCTGAAACACAGGAGGTGTCATCTGAGCATCAGGAAACACTTTTTTACTGTGATGGTGAGCACTGGAACAGGTTGCCCAAAGAGGTTGTGGAGTTTCCCACCTTAGACTTATTCAAAAGCTGTCTGGACACAGTCCTGGGCAGTCTGTTCTAGGTGACGCTGCTTGAGCAGGGTGGTTGGACCAGATGACCTCCAGAGTTCCATTCCAACTGCAACCTTTCTGTGATTCTGCTATCTGCATTTTCTGTTGTTGTTGCCGCATTGGCTGTTTTACGTTATCTGAGTACCCAATGATATCAGAAAATAGTCTATCTGAGAGCAGACAGAAGAAGATAAGGTTTTTCAGATATGGCTCTGTTCCCTGTCCCTGTTCCCAGGTGTTCCTCAGTGACAGAAAAAACACAGGATGCTCAGTCCCACCCAGTGATTCAGCACTGTTCCATTTTTGTGTAGTATAATTAAAACGTAAATAAATCCTAGAACGTAACCCACCACAATAGACTCTGGCGGTAAGTTTCTCTTTGGGCTTTGTACTCACTGGGAGAAGCAGAACCACAAAGGATCTCCCAGATAGACTTCTGTCTCTCTGTCCCTCAAAAGAAGCAGTATCTAATGGGAGTGTTTTCTGCTGTTGAAGTAATTTGATTTTCTGATCTGATGCAAAACCATCAGGTCAGCTGTAAGACAGCTAATAGAATTGATTTGCAATGCTTGGAAGAGTTGGACTAGATGATCTCTAGAGGTCCCTTCCAACTCTGAAGATTCCGTGATTCCGTGATTCCGTGAGTCCAAAACGCATATTTGGCTAAATAAGTGAAAATTGTTCCAAATCTTAGATTAAAAAAAAAAAAAAGTGAAATATTTTATAAGAAAACATAGGGTTAGAATTTTTTCATGATAATAAATACTGAAAAGTAATTAATAGTTCCATTAAGCAAAAGTTGTTTTCAGAATTAAAAGTGATTACTTCCGTTTCTGAAAATCTGAAGGAAAAAAGTCACTACCAGAAAACAAAATGGAGGGTATCTGGAGATCTTGGCAAATGGATATTACAGGAGCGTTTCCATATTTAGCCCCATCTTTTCAGCTGGAAAGAAAGTGTACGTTTATTACCTGCAAATGATATTTTTCTGGAGATAGAAATAGCAATGTAGAGATATAATTAAAAGTTGTGGAATGAAGTTTCAAAAAGGAAATTCAGATTATCATAAAAATCACTGATAGCAAGGACTAAATGGGTTCTGTGGAACACCCACTAAAAAGAAACATTTGAGGGCTGAACATAAGTTATGTTAAAAATTAAATTCTATTCTACTTGGGAACCTCTCTGCACTGACAAAGGAATCAATTTGATGAGTTAATGAGATTTTCCATCTCTAATGTTTATGATTCAGTATATTAAATATGACCTAATTTCTATGATATATGATGCATATAGGAGGCATATGAGATTCTGGAAGAAAAAAAAAATCAATTGATTGGTGGCAATATACTGCTTAAGGGACAGTGAAATTTAATCGGAGGATCATCAAGGTGTCATAGAAAGAAATGTGACTTCCTGAATTTTGACAGCCGCCTTTGCCATATTACAACACATGGTCTTTTCCTGTTCATCAGTGCAATGATGAATAAATTCTCTGTGCACATTAGCAAACTGAAGTCTTCCACTTTCAGAAAGTCTAGCTAAATCATGTGCACAGCTGCATAGGTGCAGACGGGTCTGTAGATTAGAGAGCAGGTACACATGGCCCTCCTTTTCTCATTTATTCCTCTAGTCAGACAACAGTTTTGAACTTTTTTTCTGAAAAGCACAGGAGGCAGCAACCAGAGACACCTAAGAAAGGTGCTCACTCCAAAATGGTCCATCACAGGAACCATGAAGAGAGGGAGCACAGAAGCAAGAAGAAATCTGGACCGAAGAGGTAACCCCATGCCCTTACTTTCCCAAACTAGACAGACTCGATGTTCACTTCTGGAGCATGAAGTGGTCTGAGGGGATGTCTGATACTGAAGACCTTGTAAGATAATCACTTTTCCCCCACAGCCTGCTCCATCCTCCTGTTAACGCACACGTGGAGCACACAGGAATGGCTTGGAGGAGATGCCGTCCCATTGCTGACGGCTACTTGGGATAATTACGCTCTTGCTGCCTGGCTGATGAAGCTTGCACAGGATGGTGTGAGAACAGTGAACTGGCCCCCTTGCTCTAGGACACAATCAATACTAAATTAGCCTTTAATTACAAGTCTTTTAATTATTCAGTGTTGACTTATGGTATGAAGCAGCAGCTGTAAATCTTTCAAAAGCAAAAGCTTTGATTCCTGGTATTGTCTCATTATCTCCTATAGTATCCCTGTGCAGGAAAATATAAGACCTCTATTGACATAATTTCATAATTTTTACAAGACTAATCTAGGAGCCATGCTGCTGCTCAGCAAGGGTAATAATAAATTTAAAAGCCTCTGTCTGTTCTCAGGTGGCATCACCAAGCAAAAAGTGATTTGCCTGAAGTTTGATAGATCTTAATCGATTTCACTGTATCAGGGAATAATTTTTATCTCCAGCTCATGAAAAATTCTGCACCAAATTGCTCTGAAAGCGGGTATTGAGAACTGCAGCATCGGTTCCAACATAATCCAGTCCCAAACCTAAACCTACCTCTACCGAGACTAGATCTGCCCTCTAATCCTTGCTCCCTAAAAAATGTGGTTAAGCTTTCATTGATAATGTACTCAGAGAGACATGTTTATATGACAGAAGTATCTATAATATATCTAATATCTATGTCTACTTATATATCTCTCTCTATATATATATAGTCTTACCCTGGCTGCTTACTCTTTATAAAAGTAGTACAGACTTTTCCCCTTATTTCACGCATTGCAATAAAAGGAAAAGGTAAAACAGTTGAAAAAGTGAACCTTGTGACACTTGTGACAAAATTTAAAATTCAATTTTCAAAGAGTTTTCTGCAAGTTATAAATGACATGAAATTCAAAGAGCAGTGGCCTTCTGCATGCAAATAATTTCTTGAATCAATATTTCTGCACTGAAACTGCTACAGCTGATTTAGGATCCTGGCTTCCATCCCACAGACAGAGACGGGGATGCATCCTCTCCCTCTTGCATACTCCCAGCCCAGGCTGATAGGCACATCCCGCTTAACAATGTGAAACATTCAACAGGTTTGGAGACCTGTAGCTGAGATCAGGCACTAGATGCAATATTAAATACTATCTCAAGTACTCTTTCATATTTGGGGTGTTGAGATACCAGCCTGTGCCTTCCTGTGACATAGGATGAAAGAAGGTCCTGAATTTTCTGCTTTCATTTATATCAGAAGACCTGCTCCATACTCTGCTGGTGCTTCTGCGTTTGCTCGGAACTGAAAAGTGGATACACAAACCAAGAAACTTAGGAAAAACTGCCCATTTTCTGAGGCTGAAGACAGGAGCATGAGCATTGGGCTTGGCCATGGGGTGCTGTGGCTTCTCTGTAGCTTACCTAGCTATCTGCCAAATCTGACCACCTACCCTTGGGATAATGAGCCTGGCAAAAGACGAAGTAGCTGAGCTGCAAGATTCAGCAGTTGTGTCCTGTGTGTAATGGGTCTAGTTTTACAAATCCACTGGCATTTATCAGAATGGTTGCTCTTCTCTGCTCATAATATTGATCTATTATTTCTCACATTCTCTAAATACCATAAAGAAATAAGTTGCTTGAAAAAGAACCAGTAAATAAATCCCTCTGCCAAAAGTTTATAAATTGTGTGTTACTGTGCATATCCCAGCAGCAGCAGTTCAAGCATTAATGACTTAGCCTTTCTTAATCACTTTTTTAATTACAAAAACCAGACAGAGCTTATTATCAACAAATTACTTGCTGTAATTTCATTGTTCCTCCTCAAATCAAGATCATGCTGAATGTGTTAAAAATGCATAAATAAAGCCAATGGAAATCATTTGCATAACCTAAATGTATTAAACACTTGGCTTTTACGGATGTCCTCAAAGCAGTAATTTTTAGGTTATTTTTCCATCTTGCCCTGTATTATCTCTTGTGCTTCAACATGGAGCTTCATCCCAGTGAAGGCGGGGGCATAAAGTGGTAATCCACTGGCACATTCTTTGCACTATCTCATTAAGACCAACAAGAAATAATTACTTCATACTTGTTCTCATTAATAGCTAAAATTGTCTTCCACTTTCTTATATTTGCAATAACTTACATTTAGTACTAAATCCATTAACTGGAGTCAGGTCCTGGGGTCAGAACTCCCATTTTCCAACTTCTCGACTCTTTTCCCCTGTCTCAGGGGGGCAGCCCCTACCCCCATGCAGCAAGAGGTGCCCTGCAGCCACATCACTCCGCTGTGTGATCCAGACGTATGAGATATATGGCATCAGCAGTAACGGGGAATTGCACAATCATCTCTGGTCTCCCAAATTAATCCATATTTACTGTCCTAGGAGAAGTTAGGCTTTGCTTTTTTTTGCTACTGTAAGGGTGATATGATATACGGGCAGTGATTAGAAGCCCAAGTAAATGAGACCAACTTTTTTCCACTTGGTGCCAGCTCTATGGAAGCATGTGCTAATGCCCAATCCAGATCCTAAAAAATTCAGAGTTATAGAGAAAGAGCTGGGAAAAACAATATTGTTGGTATTATACGGACTTGAATGAATGCTGGAGGAATTGAATACTTGTCTAAACACTTGCATGATATAAGACTAAAAATTTAACCTAGACTGTACTCTCACATTTGCTGCTTGTCCCACAGATTTTGGGGAATTGCAGTGGTACTGCTAAAGTTAAAACAGACAGAACTGAGACTCTGCAGGTGAAGGAAGGACACAGAGCAATAGATCTCTCTGCAAAACTCCGAACTAGCACTAAACTAATGGCATCAACTTTAAACAGTAACAAGGATTTTTGAAAGGCATACTTTGGTGGAGGCTGAAATTTTTATGAAACTGCAAGAAATCTCTTTGAAGAAGAAAAGACGGTAACAGCCTTGTACTTAAGGCCTCAACAAGGAATACCTGGCAAACTTTCCACTTTATATTGCTGTTTTTCATAGTGCGACTTGGCTGAGTTCCAGCCATGATCAGAGAAAGCCCAGAAATCTTTGAGATATTAGAAGAAGTGAAGTGCAGGTTTAACCGATATCTTAAGCTCACTGGAATTCCTTGTCAGCAGATTCACATCTATTTATCAGGATTGAGAAAGGAAGAAGAACCACGGCTTTGGTTTGTTTGTTTGGGTTTTTTTGTTTCTGACAGCTTTAAATTATTCAGAAAGCTGCCATTTGAGAAGAAAAAGGAAGGGCTTAGAAAGTTTCAGACATTATCCTGATTCAAGCTGCACCAAGCTAGCTTCAGGTTTAAGCACCCATGAAGATCTATAGACTTCATTATCCTATTTCCCTTTGCCCTGACAAACAGACCGAACTGAGAGCTACACAATAGCAATACGTAGAGGTCCAGAGCTCCTGTCCCTTCTGCACCCCCCTGCTTGGGTGTGAAGGCTCAGAGCACTACAACACTTTGTGCAACTATCAAACAATATAAAACACTTTCCCTCTTTACCTGTCCCTCCGATGCCCCTCTCAAGCAAGCGGGAGGCATCACTATGTGCTGCCTTACATAGGCACCCGTCCCCACCCCTGTTTTTGGGACAGGGAAGCCTGGCGGCAGCTCAGCCCAATAGCACCAGTAGGTGCTGGAGGCTGGAAGTGTGGCTAATACGTTTCTACACCACTTCCTTCTGCGAGAAGGGGGATTTTGCTCGGTTTTGGTCAGCTGCACAGCTCCCGCATTAGTGACACTGATGGGCTCCTTTTGGCAGCTCTGCTCCCTCCCGCGGCACGCTGGAAGGAACAAGTTTGCTTGCCAGCCTGCAGCCCAGCGAGCCGGCAGAAATCGCCAGCAGCTTTCCTGCCCCGTCATTTGAGCCGCAGGCTTCTGCTCGGGTCTTCTCCTCATGCCCCCAGGTCCCTGAGAAGGACTGTGAGATGAGAAATCAACCTTAAATGTCTCTCTGGGGCTAATGGGTGAATTTTTAAGCTGTGAGTTTAGCACAAAAATGTAGACATTTAAAAAAAAAAAGAGAGAAAAGTTGCCACGTGCTGGATGTTTATATAAGCAGATTGTAAGCAGGGAATCTGGTTTTGGGGACTGTTTACCGAGCTGCTGCTGCTAGTGCTGGCTCCCCACACTCTCCCTTTTGTGTCCCATCCTTCTCAGCCATGCAAGGGACAGGCACATGGCCTTCGGGCACAGTGGCATCTGGTGTCCATGTGCTGGCCCTGTGTGGAAGACAAGGCACCCAGGGGCACTCGGTGCCCAGACACACCACTGAGCAGCAGCTCAGTGTTTTCCAGGAACTATCCCAAATTTCTGAGCATTTCAATGTCTGTATTATGCAATACACCTCGTCTTTTAAACCACCATGCAGCTTCTCAGCCAGTGGTCATTCCATCTCTGCCTCTTTGCCTTGTACTCTGAGGCTCTGACTCTGTTATAACTCTAACCAGCAGAGCCTGGCCCCTTTGTGCTTTGTTTTTCGCTCTGGAGGCTACTGATTTAACACTGATGCATGCATACAGGGTCCAGTTCTCTGCTTCAAAGCCATTTTCTCCGCTGCTCCATCTGCACATGTTGCTTGGGAAATTGATACAGCCAGCCCTTCTTGGAAGCTTTCAGACAGCCAGAGGAAAATGAGCATTCACAGAACACCTCTGCACCCAAATTCTTGCCAATGGCTGAAATGGCCAGTGGGGGCTGTGTGCAGCCAGGTACCATTAGACAGATGACCAGGCAAAACTGCAAACAATCAGACTTTGCCCAAAACACTCCCTGACATATGCAAATACAGGAAAATAAAAGATATTTCATTCTTTTTTAAAGATAATTTTTTTACATGCAGAGTGTAAGTATTTCTTATCTCCATTTTTCATTTTGAAACACAGGCTTTGTTAATTTGCAGATAAGATTTAAAGTTTGGAGGTTTTAATGTGAAATGTGAAAAAAAGAAAGGAAAGCTTTTGATCGTAATCTCTAGGGTCAAAAAAAAAAAGAAAAAATATCAAAATGCGGCCATTGTAAAAACTTGTCAGAGATTTAGCTGTGACATTCAGGCATATCATTAAAATTTGCTTTACAACTGCTGCTGTTGTACTTCCATGCAGTAACACGAAGAAATGGAAAGAAGAATTTTTACCTTTTCCTGAAAAAATTAGCTTCCATTCCCCCCATATAAACGTACTTTGAATTTTATTTTTCTCCTCATTATGTGTGATGGTTTGTCAGACCGTTGATGTAAACATTCTTAAGCCTCAGGGGCTGCCCCCAAATTAACTGGAGCAATACAGGGCAGATTAGAAGGGCTCACATGCAAGCATGACGCGGGCAGTGGCAAAGCCGATTTGTGATGCCTTATTCAAGGCTCAGGACAGGTCATTCTGGTCCCATGGCAGTGCTGCTAATCTAAAACCTTGCAGACTAAAATTTGCATCTGAATGCAGCTGGCCACTTCCAAAGCTTCTTAATTCTCCTTCAGACTTTCCTCTGGGCCTTTCTGGGAGAGGGTGAAGCAGCAGCGAGTTAACCACGGTCTTTGTGTCAGTGGGCGCTCCAGCTGGGTTTTTGGGTTACATGGCTGTTTGTGCACATGGGCTTTCCCCCATCTGGGGAGGTCTGCTGGGCTGGGATTTGGCACTCGCAGAGGTTTCTCTGCTGCCCTCCTAGAGATGCGAGGGGTTTCCCCGCAGCTGGGCAGATGGGACATCTGCTTTTGAGCAGCATGGGGAGGTCTCCACATGGTCATGAGATGCCGGCAAAGTCCCCTGGCACTTCCCAGGCACCACTGGCAGACTCTGGGCAGCAGCCCTGCATCTCTGCCTGGACATGTTTCGTTTCAGCTTCCTCCCTCCTAGAACTTATGTGCTTGTTTTTACCCCCAGTTTGCTCCTCTCCATCTCAAATTTTGGTGGAAAAATAGGTGAATGAGGAAAGACGTGAACAAATACAAGAGGGAAAAATATATGTTGCTCTCTGAAGATGGCACAAATGATTTTAAACAAACAGGATTTCATTTTGAAGCTCAAAGAACAAATGTGATTTCATAATTCTCGGGCTTTGTGTTGAGGAAGACCTTTCTTTTGCTTTTCATCCATAGCAAATTGCAGATAACAACAAAATATTCCCTGATGTTTCTGAGGTAAACCTCACACAGATGAATTCCTGAGTCTATCCCTAACTTAAAATCTCTCTACATTAATGACAGAGTCAGTCTCTGTTCATTGCACTATAACTGGTGCTGCAGCATAAATAAATAAAATAATACAGAACAGTCAATTCTGCTGGCCCAGCATCATGTATCAATTTGCACTAATAAGTTAATTTCCATAATTGTTATTCAGGACTAACATAATTTGAGAGAAAAGAGGTCGTAATGGTCACGATGCCCTGAGAGGATTTTACCTTGCTGAAGTCAACACATTGAAGCCTCTGAAGGATTCTGGAGAGAATAATGCCCATAACCCAATCATTCAGTTAATGTTATTACTCATTTATTTGTTTTCCATCAGTGAGATACCCAGTGACCTCCAAAACAAGACTCTGCCTTTGACACACAGCTACATCACATTCGTGCCCTCCCTGCTCATCCTGAGTCTTTAAAAGTCAATGATAAGTCTTCCAGTGGACCTTCAAAAGCACTGCATGCATTTTTCTTCCGTCTATTTAAATAAGGTGGAGCACACCAAGAGAGAGTGCTCTTTGTGCCTTGTAAAACATATAAAACTTCCTTCAACTCACTTTTGTCCCTCTTTCTAAGATCTCTTCAGTTTAGCTAGTGTTTGGTTAAGTAAAGGGATAGAGTTTCAGTGCTGCTCAAATATAAGGCCCTGTTGAGCTAACTCATGCAATGATGACATTTTTACAAAAAAAAGATATATCTCATAGAGAATTTCTGGTGAAACTGCTACACATCAGATTAGGATGTCATATGCTACATTTTATTTTGTCACTTAAAATTAAATGCATTTGTAATATGTACAGTAGTAAAGTAAAATCAGGATTTAATCCATTTTAGAAACATGTTCCATTACAGGGAGAAATGTGCATGGCAAACTCAGAATGTTATAGTGCATTTGCAGTAAATATTAATGACACTCTTTGGTGGCTTTATTTTTGCCTTTGCCCCATATATGAGAGACCGACCTTTCTAAATATTCTACACAGATAACCTGATCCTTAGTACAACAGTGAAATATTATTGCAATTATTGTTTGTACAACTACAGTAGATGTTGCAGAAGATGTTTTGGCTAAAAAGGAATAAATAGATTAGTAGATTGGACTACTATGCTAGCGTCTACAGTAGGGTTTTCAGTGATGACAAGGGAGTAAGTAACTGTTTTGCTTGCTGTACAAAAAAGAAAAGGAAGTGAGGTGAAAAGTAAATAAAAGTGGAATGAAATTCAAGTGGAATGAAAGCTTAGAAGATTGTGAAATAGGCATTATTCACAGAACTTTCTAGGATCCCTCCTATAAATAGAAAAGATTACTTAATGTAGACAGAAATTCACAGAATGTTTCGATTAAACTGAATTTGCAATTTCAGTGCAAGTTAAGGCTTCACTCCATGCACTTTCATGACCGATACTGCAAATGTACTACAACAGGAAGATTGAAAGTAAAATAAATGAGATCAACAATAATCTTATAATATTTGTCTTGCAGGTGAATTTGGAGAGGCTAACAGAAAATACCAACCCTCGAAGTTAAGAGCATGTGGAGAAGAAAAGTGATCATCTCTTTGGACTAAAGGAAAGCCTCAGCGATGTCCTTCTACAGGGGACACCTCCGTTTCCACTCCTGCTTCTCACTTGCCAGGCAAGAAATGTCCGTGTCACTACACAGATAAGTATCTCTGGGAAGAACATTTCCAGGAGGACCTTCCTCCATGTCAGACTAAGGATGGCCATGTTGTCTCTGCATGCCCCGGGAGGCTCACTGAATTAATGAAATTCAAATCTCCATCCACTTTCAAGGGTTTTGCTTCGAAACTGTCTCTACAAGGAAAGTATTGCTTAAGTTGAGCAGAAAAGTCATGTTGAGAGATCTGTGTCTGTATCTGGCTAAAAGGCACTTTGAGATAATCATTTTGTACAGTTTCTACAGCCAGTTGTCCCATAAAATACATCACCTATGGCACAACTGTTGCCTCCACTTGTGAAGATCGGCGCAAGGAAACCCCAGTACCAATACAAAACAAAGTCCTCAAGAAAAATACGTATGCTGTCAAGTAAAATGCAAAGCCAGAGAAATTTATGGAACCTTACAGAAAAACACCAGCATCTGAAATTTCATTTATTTTTGTTAATATTCAGTTATTTCTTCCTTTCTGCCTAATTTTGCTTCATACTGTGCTGTGTCACTGTCTATTTTACTGCTCTGGGAGCAGCTTTTTAGATGTTACAAAGTCATACAAACTAAGCAAGAGCCATGGTGCATTTTGATTTTCAGAGAGACACCCAGACACACAGTGGCCAGTGAGGCATGACTTCCCTGGAGCCAGACTCCATCTCGCATCCCCCAAAAGATGACCTACTCAAAGTGGCCCCATTGAGACCCATGTGTCCTGAAGCACACCTTCATCTTTATAAAGGTTCATAAAAATTTTTTCTTATCTTGTTTTCAGATACACTAATCCAGTCTTACCTGTGACCTCACTTCAGTGGAGTAACTGAGAGCAGAGCTGGCATGAAAATTTGATTTCTCAGCAATTAATTCCTCTGTTTTTCTGGTCAGTAAGTATATTTCACATAAAGAGCTGGAAAAATGGACAAGACAAGAGGTTAACTTTTACACAGGCCTTGACCTCACTGTTTTTGTACGATACAATTTATAGCTTTCTAACAGTGGCTTAATTTACTAAAAGCATGGGGCAGCTTGGGCTCAAGGACACGGTGTTTGTGTTTCTTGCTTTCTTGAGGTAGCACATTGTCTTACTTCGAGCTCTCCTCAGCCTAGGTTTGGAAAGGCAGACCACAGAAAAAAAGGGAACTACTGATGGTAAAAGCATCCAACTTGCCATTCAGAGCCTTTCTGTTGTTTGTATACATGCCTCATTCCTGCTAGTGGTTGTGGGAATTGTGCACCTCTGAATTGATGATAAAATGGAGTCATTTGAAAAAAAACGTGAATATGGATTTTTTTCTGTTAGCAGTCTCTTGTCATTAAATATTTCTTTGCTTTCATCTACAACAAGTATAACGAGATAATTCTATTTACCATTCCTCACCAAGAAAAGTAATTAGAATGCAAGGTAATTTCCATAAAATGCATTATGACTTTAATACCAGTAAAAACCGCTTAAATATTAAACGCACACAAAAAAATATTAGCTAAATTATCATAGAATAATATGATCAGGTTACTTTAGGAGAAAAAAGTGATAGATGTGTTTTAATAAACTGTGCAAAATTATATGTATCATATTCTTGCTTCCTGTCAATTTTATTTAGAGTTAAATGCCATTGTGATAATTAGTTGGGTTTTACTGTGTTCATTAAAAGCTTTTCTAATGATCACATAAAGGAATAAGTAAAATTAATTTCTTTCTCTAAACTCAAAGAAATTCATCAAACAAGTAAACAAAAAGCTTTTGCTGAGGCACAGACACAATAGAAGATAAGTACGGAGCATGAACACAACACTCACCCTATGAAGGATTGCATTTTGTGCCTGTGCTGGTGTTCTTGATTTACAAACAGGAGCCCTGTGCATGAAGGAGATAGTGAGTCAAATCCGGTAGTCCTCATTTCAGCAAAAGTGTGAAGCTTTTTCTCAGAATCCAGGCGAGGTTCCCCTGCAAAAATGAGAAGAGATCTGACTAACATTTATAATCTTGTGTTTGTTTTTCAAGATGTGCAGACCACGTCTTTCAAAATTTTTCTAAGCCTGGTTTTCAATTATAGCAAAAACCCTTGAGATACATACACTGTGGTAGTGAAGTCTCTTTTCATGACCTCTCTAGGACTAAAAACATGTTCCCAGGGAACTTTCACATCTTACTAGCATTGGAAAAATTATAAATGCTGAAGGCATAACTTCTGGCTGTGAGAAATTACACTAGAAAAAGGAATACGTGAACAATGATCAACAATTCAAGATGAAAACCCCACACAAATAAATCATTCCCAAATCAGAGCCATTAATTTTGATTTCTGTATGAACAAAGATGGTTTTATAAGAAAATAATATTTTTGAAATAACTCGCTGCATTAACTCAGTGAATTAGTCCAATGACTGCAGATGCTAATATTACTGGTGTGAGTGAGTCTGATTCAGAGTTCGTGTCATGTTAGAAGTTGTTTCTACATTTCAAACTGGGTGAGATCTTTGGTGAATATTAAGGAAGAAAAAGTGTAAAAACAAAGTGGTAATTTCAAAAATACAGACGTAGGATTAACCTGGGCAAGAACTGAACAACTGAGTTCTTGAACCTTACTACTCATACTCTTGCATTCAAAATGCTGCCAAAGCTCATGGAAAGCACCACTTCTCTAATACACCTTCTAAATCACAGTGTTGTTTTGTTCTTCACAACAGACCTTAATGCTATTTCTTGTCAGAAATCCAGAGGACAGACTTGATTACAATAGCCCTGTGAACAATTTCTCCCCAAGAAGATATCAAAGTTGAGGTGCAGGTAGGATCAGAACTGAGACTCTAATAAGAACGGAGTTAATCATGCCACCTTAATTGGAAAGTACTAATAAAAATAATTGAGTTTAATACATAATTTAGATCATTGCATGTTAAGTTAATGCATTCTGCTTAGGCTTTGAAAAAAGTATTTATTTCATGTAGAGTTAAGATTTCATTTGGTTTTATAATGGAATGCTCTCCAATTCACTTTAATAACAGCAGTTTGTTAAATCAGATTTTGAATTGGTGCACAGATTTGAAGTTCATATGTTAATTTTTGACATGATATACTTAGCATTTATAGCCTGCTCTTAAGGTGGTTGAATTTATTTTCATGAGATTTAATAATCATTGTTGTCTTATATTACAGAAATTAAATTAGTTTTCTCTGCTATCCTGATGAGAGGCAATTTGCCTTATGACTATTTTATTATATTTTACTTTTAAAAGAACGTATGGCTTCTTGCTTTTGTGAGTGGATTTATTCTTCAGCTATTGGTCACACTTCTATGACAAAATTTATATTTAAGTTTCTTCCCAGGAAAGCAGAGAAGCTCTCTTGTTCAGTTACATTTTCCCTTAGTGCCTTTTCTGACACCCATTCATGCAGACAAGTGATTTTGTGCAGCGACAAAGGGTTCAGCTGAATTTTGAGCAAAACAAAATGGTCAGATTCCTGTTGGTGCTTCCTTTCAAAATTCATAGAATGGTTCGGGTTGGAAGGGACCTTAAAGATCATCTAGTTCCAACCCCCTGCCATGGGCAGGGACATCTCCCACTAGACCAGGCTGCTCAAAGCCTCATCCAGCCTGGCCTTGAACACTTACAGGGATCGGGCTCTCTGATCATCTTCGTGGCCCTCCGCTGGACCCATTCCAACAGGTCCATGTCCTCCTTCTGCTGAGGACTCCAGAGCTGGACGCAGTACTCCAGGTGGGGTCTCACCAAAGCAAAGTAGAGGGGAAGAATCACCTCCCTTGACCTGCTGGCCGTGCTTCTTTTGATGCAGCCCAGGATGTGGTTGGCTTTCTGGGCTGCAAGCACGCATTGCCAGCTCATGTTGAGCTTCTCATCCACCAGCACCCCCAAGTCCTTCTCCTCAGGACTACTCTCAAGCCATTCTCCGACCAACCTGTATTTGTGCCTGGGATTGCCATGACCCAGGTGCAGGACCTTGCACTTGACGTGGCTGAACTTCATGAGGTTCGCACAGGCCCACCTCTCAAGCCTGTCCCAGTCCCTCTGGATGGCATCCCTTCCCTCCAGCGTGTCGACTGTGCCACACAGCTTGGTGTCATCGGCAAACTTGCTGAGGGTGCACTCAGTCCCACTGTCCATGTCTCCAACAAAGATGTTAAACAGCACTGGTGCCAGTACTGACCCCTGAGGAACGCCACTTGTCACTGGCTTCCACTTGGACATTGAGCTGTTGACCGCAACCCTTTGAGTGTGGCCATCTAGCCAGTTCCTTATCCATCGAGTGGTCCATCCATCAAATCCATGCCTTTCCAATTTAGAGACCAGGATGTTGTGCAGGACAGCGTCAAACACTTTGCATAAGTCCAGGTAGATGATGTTGGTTGCTCTCCCCTTTTCTAGCAATGCTGTGGCAACATCGTAAAAGGCCACCAAATTTGTCAGGCACAGTTTGCCTCTAGTGAAGGTCTGTTGGCTGTCACCAATCACCTCCTTATTTTCCATGTGCCTTAGCAGAGATTGCTGGAGGATTTGCTCCGTGATCTTGTCAGACACAGAGGTGAGACTGACCGGTCTGTAGTTCCCTGGGTCTTCCTTTTTTCCCTTTTTGAAAATGGGGGTTATGTTTACCCTTTCTCAGTCAGTGGGAACTTCACCACTGTGCCCGATGAAGCTGACTCACTGGCCGCAGCGGCTGCATTTCCTTCATGCTGCTCTTCATGTGGTCTTAGTTTGGGGTGTTTTATCTGTGACTCCCCAGCTCCTATCTCCTCAGGAGCCCCTGGCTCGTCCCCATAAGACTTTGAGTGTGCTGCAGCATACCCGGCACACCTCGGAGCAACAGGTTGAGGGCCTTCGCTAGTGACCCATCCCTCAGACCTTGGAGTATCATCCCTTGTCACGAGCAAGCCAGGTAATACCCCCCTCCCCCAACACACCTAGTTTAAAACTCGGTCAATGAGCCCCGCTACCTCATGAGCAAACACCTTCTTCCCCCTTTCAGGAAAATGAGCCCCATCCGACGCCAACAAGCCTGGTGCCATGTAGGCCATCCCATTGTCGAAAAACCCAGCACTGGCGGTGACACCAGCCACGGAGCCATGTATTGACAGAATGCACACGTCTGTTTCTTTCGCAGTCCATGCCTGTAACTGGGAGAACGGAAGAAAAGATAACCTGCGCCCCAGACTCCCTTATTAACTGTCCCAAGGCCCTGAAGTCTCTCTTGGTTGTTCTTGGGCTATGTGTTGCCACCTCATCTTCACCCACGTGAAAGAGCAACAGTGGGTAGTACTGCGAGGGCCAAACCAGGCTGGGAAGTTTTCTTCTGACATCCCTGACGCGGGCCCTGGGGAGGCAGCATGCTTCCCTATGAAAAGGGTCTGCCTGGCACATTGGGCCCTCTGTTCCCCTCAGAAGGGAGTCACCTACTACTACAACACACCTCTTCTTCCTTGTGGAGGCAGTTTTTAAACACGGGGTAGGCCTTACTGGTCCCGGCATCTCTTCTGGTGCAGCCAGACCATCTTCCATACCATCCATGGTTTGGCCTACCTCCTTGAGAGCCTCACACCTATCGTACAGAGGCACCTAGTTTTAGGGGATGTGGGCAGAGAGGGGGTTCGCTTGCCACCTCTAGTACGGACTAGCCTCCATTCACTAGCCTCCTTTTGGCCACTGCCTTCAGTCTGGCAGGGGGAAGGTACCAGATCTCCTTCCACTCAGGGTTTTTTTGGTGGCTCTTCTGGTTTTGTACTCAGGGAGTTCAGAGCCTGATTGCACCAATCAATTTCTTTCTCACTCTCCCTGATGCTCCTCAACCTTTCTGCTTCCTCTTAGCTCTGCCACCAGGCTGAGTAGATCATCCACCTGGTCGCACCCCACACAGCTGTCACCCCTTCTGCATCCATCAGCCCTGAGAGGTTGTGGCACTCCCTGCAGCCAGAGGCTTGGGTGGCTGCGTGCTTCCACGGGAGCTGTTTGTGTGGCTACGTCTGCTCTGGCAAGCACAGAAGACGCAGGAAGCTGCGTCTTTCGAGTAGAGCCCGTGGCCGAGCTCCGCTCCTCAGCTTCCCGCGCAAACTGCCGCGCCACGCCCTGGCCGCCGCGCTCCCTGGGGCCGCCTTGTACGGGGCTGGGGGCGCCTTGTACGGGGCTGGGGGCGCCGCCCCGTCAGCTGCCCTCGCGCCAGCTGCCGGCGCCCGGCGGGTCCCTGCCGCTGCCCGCGCTTGTCCCGGCCCCAGGGAAACTCGGGAAAAGCCCCTTTTCTCCGCGATCGCCCGGCTCCACTGCGGCCGTGCCAGTACCGGAACTATTCGTCTCGGCGAGCAGCCATTGGTGGCGGTTACGCCGCGTTTAAATCTGCCGCTGCTGGCCCCGCCCCCGCCCCGTCAACCGCCCTCCCAGGTCAGCCAGCTGGCAGGGCTTTCTAATTTCGTGCTGAAAGAATCCACTTCAAAAGGGTGTTGTTTTTTTTTTTCTCCTTTAAAATAATTATTGAGCTAACTTGGTGGAATATTTTTTTGTGGTTAGATACTCCGTTCAAGAAAGCCTTCAGACCCCATGCTTAACTCTGTGCGGGTGGTTACGTCCTACTGGCAAAGGAGTTTAAATGCGTAATCGTAGAGCTCATTCGTATACAGGGATGTAAGACCAGAAATCGTCTTTGAGCAACAGCCTGAAAGCTCAGGAGCGGCATTTGAAGTTACAGCGGATGTTCAGTGTGGCCTCACTTGAACGATACAGGCCCTTTTGTCTCGGGTATTCCAGGCACCTGGAAAAGGTGATACTCTTCTACTGCACCAGCGTGCTGTGGGGCTTAGCCAACAAGTGCTTCTGAAGAAGTTTGTGATCTTTAATGGGTAATTAAAATATAGATGCAAACTAGACATTATCACTATTACCAAGCATGCATGCACCTTCCTGCAGTTGAGGTCCACCCTTTCACTTCCAAGATACGGTTCCATGCCTTTTCCTACACTGATCCAATTTTCCAGATCCTTTTTTCCCTTTCGCTTCTCATTCTGGCTTTTCCAAGCAGCTGGATTCCCCAGCAGCACCAGTTACTTCTGTGTTTCAGCTGCTCCCCCCAGGAGATGGGGGATGCGGAACAAGTGGCCTGGGAAGGTGCGAGCGGCACCCCCTACCCTGCCTGGTACTACACTAAAAATGGGCCCTTCAGACTCCCATCCTGTTGAAGGGAATGAGTCCTGCAAGCTGACTAATCTCAGGGAAAACTCTGGCCACATTCTGAAAGAACCGCTTGTTTTATTAATTACTAGGACTGCGTCTCCTTTTGACAGAAATACAGCATGACCAAAAACAGTCCCTCGCAGAAGAAACCTTGCGAGGGCACAGGTGCGTTTATGTAGCTCTGGTACTGCCTGTCCGTGGGTGCTAGCTGCCTTTGGCAAGCTCTTTCACCTGTCCTGTTCTCACTCCTCATGCAATTTAGTTATTCCGTGTATCTCCCTCCCCATGTGCTGGAGGCCATCGTCAGACCTTTTGATCTGTTTAGACGCACCTTTGTGCTGCTTTCTGCTGCTGTAGCACCACCACTCGTATAAACAAGAGCTATCCTCTACTGCATTGGTCTTTTGTTTTATTTTCATTAATGCTGTAGATTCCCAGAGAAGGGGGAGGAGAGAAATGAACCACTAGGTCAGTAATTCCATCCCTGAACATCACAGTAATGTGCCTTAAACCACACTTTCTTGTGGTTTGTCCCAAGTCATTTGCCAGGACTCAAATGATGGGGCTCTTGCAACTTCCCTTGGGAGATGATGCCACAGGAAAACAGAAAGGATTTTATTGATATTCAACAGACCTTTTCCTTTGTTAATTTAATGCCATTACTCCATGTTCCACCATAATCATTTTCTCCCCCTCCATGGCGCTTCCTTCTTCAAAACACTTCCAGACATTTATGTTCCTTTTTAATCATCTCTTAGTAAAGATTTTGCTTGTTTTTAGGGCTCTTCCCCCCTTGTATTCTGTCTGAATCCAGGCCCTCAGGGTCATACTCATCTTTTCATCCATAATTGAAAAGACAACCACTCTATACAGTAATGGGAGATTTTTTTTTTCCTTTTCCTCCTCAACTCACGCAAGCTATACAGATTCTCACTCATCTCTTCAGGCTCTAAGACATATCGTACCACTGAATTTTAAGCAAAACTACCAGACAAGATCAATGAGCTATTCTGCTTTAAAATCTAGGGCATAAATTGGCCATCCCTTTGTACATATTTTTACCTTTACAGCTCTTCAGTAAAATGTAGACCTATCCAACATCAAAAAGTAAAACTGAGCAGCTAGATTCTTCTTTTATTTGTAGCAGGGCTTCCCCTTTTAGTATAAAACAAAGGATGCCATTTGCACAGCAACATCTCAGAGCAGAATTCTAGCCCAGTGACTTTTACAAAAGGGGCCTTTTTCCTTTTTCACAAAAGGCAACTGTTATTCCAAATCAGAGAAACAGCACAAGGCACATGCACCACTTACACTCCACTTGGACACCCTGAAATGACACACTGGGGACTGTAGCCTTGCAGAAGCACAGTGCGACATGCAGGAAAATTTTACCTAGGTGGTGGCACTGTCCTGTCAATACGGCCCCAAGGGATGGGTTCAGCATGGAGCTCCCTGGGTAAACCACCAGTGGATCCACCATTTGGTAGGAGAGAATGCTAGTATGGTAAAGACAAAGAAAGAAAAGTTCACCCCAAAAAGCCTTTTCTGAAAGAAGTGTTTTTCCAAGTGGGAAAACATCCTTTCTTTCGGGTGCACTGTGATGTTAGCAAGGTTCAGCAGTAGCTGTCTGCTGGCTAAGGTAGTCAAACTGTACTGGATGTTTCACATTTGCTGTGGACTAAGAACATACACATTGCTACCATGGGTCAGGTGTAGATGGTGACTGCGGGCACAACACCGACTTGTCAGCCAGGCTGAGCCCTTGGTCTTAGAAGCAGTCAGATTTTGCGACGGTCTTGGTAACCTGTATAGTTGGGTACACAGCTCATTATAACTATTTGTGCGGACATACTTTTAAATAAGCATAGTAAGAATTACAGTAATGTGGTCATTGGTCAGTTGTAAATATCCACACAAAAAATGTAGCTCAAAGATAGGAAAACTGTATAGGGCAAAGGTATCATGACACCAATACTAACCAAATTAAAAAAAAAAAAAAAAGCAAAAAAAAAGCTTATCCAGTTGTTCTTTTTAAACTCCATCAAAACTCCATAAACATCAGTCATCTGCTGGGAAATGTTCTGCTTTAAGAATAAGCACTTAATTATCTGTTTACAGAATATCTACAGGTTGTGAAAGGGGAAGGGAGGGAGGGAGGGAGGGAGGAAGGAAGGAAGGGAGGAAGGAAGGAAGGGAGGAAGGGAGGAAGGAAGGAATCTCTTTTTTATTCTGAAAATCGCTTTCCTGCAGAGGTGGGGGGGATGCTCCACTTTGAATTTCCCAGCAACAAGTGATGCCACAGTGGGAGCCACATCCTGTGCTATTCTGTTTCCTGTGTGATGCAAAGTGACAGAGAAAACTAGCAATGAATCATCACACGTGTGTTAGCTGGGTGCTGCAGTGGGTGCCTGAGTTTTCACGAGCAAGCTTCTGGCTGCTGGCAGTCCCTTATGTAGGAAAACAAAAAGCAGGTATTTTATTTGTGTCTGTGGGCAGAGAGAAGGAACTCATTAGAATGTGACAAGTTTCTGGGCTGAGTGATACGGCACATGTAATCTCATTATCTCTGCTGGGGAATGGCAGGAGTATGCGTGTAAAACAAGATTTTATGTGTATAGTTCAGTCAGTGAGGACTAATGGATTGATAATGGGCTGTTTGTTGCTGTTCAGATTTTGGCTTGCATCTATAGTGGGGGTACATTGGAGCACATCCACTGAAGCACACTGATTGATACTTAAGCTATACGTAAGCTGGTGAGTGTTTAGATTTATTTTCCATTCAGTGCATATCTTATTACACTGTTGTCTCTAAGTTTATCCATGCACATATTACAAATATAGCCAGATGTCCTCATGATTGTTTGCATTTCTCTGAAAAATGGATGGAAAGGTTCACAGGTTCAGAGGAAAAAAAAATGATTTGTTGGGGGGGATGATGATGGACTGCGTGACAGCTAAGGAAAAATGAAGCTGCTTTTATATGAGAGGGAAGGAAAGGCTCCGTGTTTTACAGGAGAAGCCAAGAATTCCTGTGGGGCATCCCAGACTCAGGAGACCCTCCTTTAACAAGAAGGAAGATTTAAGAGAACCACAAGGCAAAGAAGGCAGGAATATGAGCTATATTGTCTTTTACCCTCTCGCTATATTTCTTGCCATGCCAAAGAAGTGATTTGCTTCTGTAATTATATGTCCCTGCAAGGACTCCATAAACACAGAATATCCATCATGTGGGAAGTCTGAAGAAAAGATAGAATAAACTATTGGTTCCTCCTGGGACCACTCAATCCTGAACTTGACTCCTTTTCCAGCTGCGTAGCAGACTAAGAACCTTTGCCCAGGACACATTGCTAAGTGTGTAGACAGTGCTACAGAAGGACAGAAAGACAGTGCTACAGGCCACTATGACCACAGAGAGTACAAGAGCACACAGGTCCACAGTTAAGTGTGAGCATCCAGCTGTGAAACCTTCCCATTTGGTGACTATCACAGATACCAAGATGCCATGGGAATCACAGTTTCTCTGCTGTTTCCAAGGAAAGAGAAGCTAGATCTCTGTCACAAGCTACAACTTTGAGCTGAAAACAGATAAATGAAAATCAGAGCTCTTAAGCACCATAGGTAGTTCTGCTAAATTTGACGTGAAGCAGCCACAGTTGTGCGTGTCAGAGAAATACAACCAAAACTGTGAGAGGTTGGCTCATGACTGACCAGGAACAGCCTTACAAGTGTGCGGAAACTTGGCTTTTCATAGACACCAGTTAGTGCAAAACACACTAAAAGCTGATCAGAGAGACATTGCCCACCCTTGGGAGAACAGATGTGACAGCCGGCAGGGAGAGCAGGAGCCCATCCCTCAAAAGCCCGTTCCCACACAAACACGTACCTTTCACTGCTTTTTGAGTGCCTCATCTGCGTCATATGTGTGGGAGGTTTCTCTGCCGGCAGTCATGGGCCCACTGTACACCCAGAGGGGAGAAGATTTCTCCTTGAGAGGCAGAGAAGAGAGATGGGGAGGGCAGGGTGCTCGCAGAGACCACTCAGCACTTTACAGCTCGTTGACCTGTGTGCAGCAGCTCAAGCTGGATAAGGAGTTGGGAGGACAGTGAAACCCACCCTCCATATTCTTTCTTGAACACCCTGCACGATCCAGGTATGCTTATTTCTTAATTTAGATGTTGCAAATAGTGATATCAGGCAGGCTGACAGAGCTATGTTAGTCATCACAGACAATCCCATCAAGGCACGGCAGAGAGGAGCTGAATCATCTCCAGTCGCAGACATCCATAGATATGTCATGGTTTTTGTCTGTCTGCCAGAATGTGCCATTATAGGCTGGAAAATCCGCAGTGCTAATGTTGTCGTTCTGTTTTGCTGCTTTTCCTCCTGTACCTTTTATTTTGCTTTATAGCTTTACATGACATAGTATAAAGCATTCACATTTTTTACAACAACAACAACAACAAAATCTTCCTTTGGATCAATAGCAAGTGTAGTATCCAATTGATATTCTTGGCAGCAGAGCAAATAAGCAAGTGTGTGCAGTCAGAATGTGTCGACAGCCTCGGTAGCTGTGAGGTTTCTCCTGTAGGTGGAAGCTCCTTTATCTGCTCCTTACAAAATGCATGGGCACTAATTTCAGGAGGCATTCCCCAAAGGCTGAGATACAGTCCAAAAAGGAGGATATACTGGGGAATGAGGGAGATAATGGTTATGTTTTGATCCCTTCAAAATATTTGTTTGCAACCACAGGCATTGAGTCCCCTGCACCTGTGGTGGGGGAATTGTCTGCCACCCCTTGACTCGTTTTCCCTCGCTGTGCAGGGACCTCCCCATCAGGTCTCCCTGCTGTGTGTGAGACTCCCACAGCGGACTGCAGCCCAGAGCCTTGTCCGACCTCCCATGTTGTCCTCCATACATCTCACAGTTGGTTGATCCTTTGGGGTTATTCATGCTTCGGAATGCTCCCCATGTTTTTGGGGAACAGAGGTGCGCTGTGCTCAGAGGATGGTTTTCTGTGAGATTTCTTTCAGTGTGGCCCATCCACAGGCTCCTGCTGATGGAAGTTGTACTGACACACTGAGGCATTATTTCTCTATAAGCCACCTCTTTTCTCATCCAGTGCCTTACCTGGAGCTTGAAATATCCACCAGCAAACCAAACTGTATCAGACTCCTGTGCGAAAACAATGGGATTAATCATACATAAAAGATTTTAAAAAAACTAATTTCAGAGCAAGACAATGGATGAGCTGTGTTAAAAATAGACCAATTCATAGTCTTACTGTTCATTATCTTCCACCTAGTGTCTTGTTGTCTTCTGCTTTGATTCTTCTCATACCCTGTGCTTCCTCCACAGCTGGCTCCTGGCTGTGCTGCTGAAGGTGAGGTAGCTCTAACTTCTGCTGTTAACAAGCTCTGTGGTACGGAACCCCATTTCTATCTGCCGAAATCTGTCAGTTTTGTCGTGGCATATGTATTATGCTACCTAGCACAGCTGACATGGTATCTTGGATTGTGATGTGAGTTCATAACTTATTTTCTTTGGTAATTTCAGTGGTGTTTTCACTGAAAAAGTCTTCCATTATCAGCTCTTGAAAAGTAATAAATTCTGCATTTGCATTTTAGCAATCAAAAGTCACTCTGAATTGCAAAATGAGCAAGCCGTTCAGAGATGTTTGTTTTCCAATGAAACTTAAAATGATTTGTAATTATTTTTATTATGTCATTAATGTGAAAATATAATTCCTTATTAATCCCTTAAAACAGATTGCACAGCTCATGAATGTCTCCTTGGCTTCACGTGACTATTCATCAGAAACAAAAACTAGGTGGCCTAAGACCACTTCCAGGGTGTGACAGAGAGAAAAAGACTTCACTGGGAGGTTCAAATTAACAATTGATTTGGACTTCACTCACAGGTCCGATACGCCACTATTGCAAGTTCTTATGGATACAATGGAAGAATGCACTATTGCAATTTAAGGAAAAAACAAAACCAATTCACAGAATACACTATTACCACCTAACAAGTGATCCCGAAAAGTACAACACAAACCACCAGCACGCTAGATAGGAATACCTTAAACGAGTGCACAAATCACAATCTTAGAGCATGCTAGACATCATACGTATATTATTAAATCACTTACCCTCTCTCTCAGGTAAAGCCACTCAATCCCAGGAAGTTACCTTGCACAGCATCCTGGACAAGGGGGGGAAGAATCTCCTACAGGCCAGCTGTATCTTTGGAAGATTTCCCCTTTTCCTCCCCAAAATTTTGGACTTAAATATCCTGTTTCAGGACTGTGCTTGAATGGATTACACTATCTGGGATGGTTATCTCCGGGGGTTTGATGGCCCCTCAGATAGCAGTGTTTATTTTGTGATGTCTGGTCTCACACTCGCTGAATAGTGGTGGGACCGTGACTCAGGGCATTTTGTTTGCTAAAGGCACCATTTGGGTTTTGGTTCTTATTATAATGCAGTGTTGACACCATCCCGGGCTGAGCCATTTCCACAGCTCCCCCCAAGTTATCTCTGCATGGATAGGGACCAATAAGTGTCTGCCAAGGTGAGATGGAGCTGAGTCGAATGACAGCTCCCTGCATCTCACCTTTTGTGTTCTGAAACTGGTTTGGCCAGGTGCTCCCATTCACAGGGCCAAGTGAGTACCCAGAAAATATCAGAAAAAATTCTGTCCCCTTTGCCTCTATTTGGCCTTCTTTGGCACAAGAGGCCCCCTTAGACTGGAATTGGCTATTTTGGGGCCTGAATCAGGGTGAGCAGTGAGGGACCTGATGTTCAGGCTCTGTCCAATGCCCTCCCATGTGTGTTGTAGAGGAAACTGGATTCTACCCCTGCACTAAACTTCATTTGTGGATTGTAATGATGTCCATCAGGTTTGTTCTTTGAACATGGGAAACGGTGTAAGAGAATAAGTGCTCTGGACCGTCAGGAATCCAAAACCAGGCATTTAGCCCCTGTCCCTCCCTGTCTGAATTCCTCACTAGTGAAATAGGGTTAATATTCCTTCACCTCCTAAGGATGTTATGGAAGCGTAATATGAGACAGAGCTGTGGTGTGGAGCGGTCCAGAAAAGCCCAGAAGGAAAGCAGCAGTTCAGTGGGCAGACACAACCCAAACAGCGGTCAGTGAGTATGGCTGGGGCCAAGCCCTGGGGAGTGGTAAGTGGGAGGAAATAACGAATTTCTTTCCTTTCTGTGACTATGTCCGCTCTTTTATACTGAGTGAGGCAGGAAAAAATAGTATGAGGTCATTCAATTAAGGACACCATCATAAGAGGAGCAAATTAATATTGTGCAAGCAGTGTTGCTGGAAAGCAGATAAAGGAAGATGTGAAATGACAGTGCCATGTGCTGACCGAGTGCTTTCAGCCATCCCTCCGAGGAAAGGGTGGTAAATATAGGAGCTATATTTGTGTTTTTCTGTAGGATGAAGCATGCTTCTACTAGCCGCTATATTTGGTATCTCAAGCAAAATTAGTGAGGAAAAATCTGTATCTGTGAATAACTCCAATATTTGGAAACCTGACAGGATCTAAGCATGAACCACATGTCAAACTACTCAACAAGATCAGGACTTTCACAGTTGCACTTACGCCTAGCCAACATACAAAATGCAAAAAATCCTGGAGACATCTAAAAGTCTTTATACCTCCCTACAAATGCAGACATAATTGTGAGAACTGGAAAATGTTTTTTTTTTTGTGATTGTTTCACCTGAGTTTCCTCAAACTGCAATACAATATTAATAAACTAACTAACTTGGTCACCTTTCTTCTTTAGGCTCACTGTTTCTTTTCAGTCACCGTAGCGTAGATTCTCTGACATCTGCAGGATCTTTCTCTGCGTGGAAAGACACACAACACAGCTGATTGTTCTTATGACTCTTGCAAAGGTGGCATATCTTTTTAGACATCAAGTTTAGTTGAAATTGATCACAGGCTCCAAATTAACAGGGCATGAGCTGCAAACTGCCTGGCAGACACAAAATCCCTGTATAACACCTGTTTTCTTAAGACACAAGGTTCATTGATTATGATGAGAAAATGAATAAAACATGGAAGAAGAAGAGAGCAGGAAATGGACATAGCTGAGGATGGAGATCTCATTCTAAAGGAAGCCATGTGAAAACCTGATATTAAAAGAAATTGGGTACATACTAAATTCATCCCTCTTCAACCTGCTCTGCTCAGTTCCTCATAAATGTCTTCATGACCCAGACCTGTCGTTCTTAATAGGGAAGGCTTAACACCCTCAAGAGGGGGAAGAAGAGGGAAACCTTTCTCTGCCTCATTACCTTCTTATATATAAACCTGTCAACCCAGGGAGCCCAGAACTGAGCTTGTGACTCAAACCCAGAGCCCACGCTGTGAGAGCATCATGTTTATCATGGACGTGAAGCTGACTGAGATTTTTATTAAACTAAAAAGCAAACCAATGAAAAACATTTAACAGAAAAGAGCCATGCTGTATGAAGGTCTTGCTTAACACAAATTGATCTTGCTATTGATAGCCATTATCTGTGGTTCATTTAGATAGGTGCAAGGAATACTGGGCTTTCCGAACCATCATGGGATTATCATTTTTGGCCTCTAAAATTAATCCTAAAAATAAGTTGAAAATATTTTCATAACACGTTTCATTCTAGTTCTTGTATCAACAAAATTACATGTTTCACTTTCCATTCCTACCTGTTAAACTTTCTTCTTTCTGCCCACTGGATAGCTGCAAACGTAGCAAAAAAGAATGTTTTAATGTCGCCTTAAGGAGGAGCCATACTTTGATCTTGCTTTCTGAAAATCAAAATATGTGACTCCAATGAATTAGTTCTGGTCTTCATAGGGCATAGGGTAACTTTGCAGTTTTGTATAAGCCTCAATTGGTAGCACAATGAGTACGGGCAGGGCAATTGTTGGGCCAACAGATGTGTAGGATAAAAGCTGGGGGGGAGATGTGTGAGCATCAGGACTGAAACCATAAACATTCACTAAGGAAAAGCTGGACTTGAATGGCTGGAGTGATACCTGCTCTACTTTTCTGGCATTTCAAGAGGTTCTTGACCCTCCCCTATTCCCTTTCCCTGCTTTCTGTTTTTGATCACCACAGTCTTGCTAAATCTGGAATTAGCTATTCAGATGCCCATGCTGTGAAGAACTGAATCCCTGGTATGAATTTGGGAACAATAATCTTTATGAAGAAAGAACAGTTTTTCCCTGTCCTTGCTGGACCTTGAAGAGGAGAGTATTCACCCATAGTTTCAGTCTATATTGATTTCAAGCCCCTTCTACTCCTTGATGAAAGTTCAAGGCAGAATGGCAGAAATGCTGTTCAACCTTCACTCTTCTCATTCTCATTCACTGTTCCCACCTCCCAGCCAGCCTGGGCAACACGACTGTGTTAGATGTTTCCTTACAGCTGCCCAATCTCAGCACATTGAGTACCAGCAGCCATGGCGGAAATTCAGCTGCTATCACCTAGGCTGTCTCCTAGCCATGAGAATGTAACCGTGTGGGAGCTTAAAGCTTTGGATATGCTGCTGCAGTAGGCAAGGAAGCATAACTTTTTTCAGCAGTCTGGTAAACTTGGGCTGTTTCAGGTAAAGATAATACAAGGGGTTAAATGCAATGGTTCCCGTCCTCAGCTGCCCATCCTGCATGACTCCATCCTTTACTTGGAAGAACCCACCTAACGCTGCAAGGATGGATGAGGTGCTCATGCAGCAGCTGCTGACTAGCTGTAGGTAACTGCTTGCAGTGTGTTTATTGAATAATTTAAGGTTAGTATCAGTTTTCCTTATTAGGCTAGGCTGAAAACTACCGAAGGTCAGGACTGCTATGCCTGCAAGGTCCCTGCAGTGGTGGGAGGACTCGCAGCTGTCTCTGCTGCGGATGCCCAAAGCCATCCCCAAACAAAGCCCTCAGCTTTTGGTTACCACGCAAACCATATCATTTTCAGAAGACAGCTGCTCTGGTATCTCTGAAAAAACATTTATAAACTAGATTTCCCCAGACTGAGGTATGGCAAACCCAGCAAACCCCTTGGGAAATGTTGCCTCAAGCAGCTAGATGTACAAACCATTTCTGAATATCATTGAACTGTCGATGTTATTGCTGAGCATATGAGTCAAATATGCTCAGTGTGTCAAAAATGAGCTAGGAAAGTGCTGTAGTTGCTGTTTATGCCAAAGGCTCCTTCAGTTGACAGCTTTAGATATCTTAAAAGCATAAACATTTTAGCAGACAACAAGTTGCATTTCCTAAACTCACAGCTTTTTCAAATTATGGAAAATAAACCCATAAAATACTTATGTATAATTCTCCTCCCTCACATTCACTTTAAAGCACTTTAGCAAAGTAACTCTTCCCCATTGTGGTAATAAGAAAAGAACTTGTTTGCAAATTGTACACTGAAATTTAAGTTACTGGGAGTAGCAACAGGTTTGTAGTGACAGGTCACTTTAGATTGGAGTTTAATTTATGAAGATTGCTTTACCTGAGGCTATGGTAATCTATGCCTTTGGAGTAATTCACCCTCTGCCTCATTTCGAATGCAGTCAAAGACTGTCGTATTTCACTATGACAATGTAATCACAGATCCACATTAAAAAGTCATTATTGTTTAGAATCCAGCTTGGTTTGAAAAACACTTACTATAAAATTCAACAGCCTTTGTAAATTACCCAAAGGTTTACTCAAGAATACAAGGTGCAGTGATTTAAATCTGGAACTTACTACTTTATTGATTATATGGGATTTTTAGGTCACTGCATTTACGGGAAATGATTAGTGAGTAATCAAAGTAATAAAGTCCTTGGTGTTGGTTCATAAATAATTATGAATTGAATTTTCTTTATCAAGTATTAGATAAAAAACTAAGTTAGCCATAAGATATCTCTTATTTAACTTTTTTTCCTACAGTATTCTAAAAATCAACAATGACAAAACCAACCATAAGCATAATTTTCTGATTTCTATCTCTCTTGCTTTTTTTAAACTAGAAGAAATGTACTCTCACAGAAATATCTGCTGCACTTTTCAGCCTAAAGTTTTGCACTGAACCCAGAACTTAGCTCCCTTTTCTTTATAATTCGACGCTTACTTTTCTTGCACTGTTAAAACATGTCACAGATAGATTCAATCTATTTCGTGATGTATTAAAACCCGGATTTATATTCTAAGTAACATTCAGCCATTTACCCATCACTGTACATATGGTGATTATTGAACTCTACTTATCTTTATATTGTTCAAGAATCTTCTTCTTCATAGTTTTTTTTTCCCCTGCAAATTGAGAGAGTTTTAGCCCTGACTATTTTGCAAGAGTTTAAAACCGTAATAAAAACAAATGATGCAATGAACCAATTAAAATTGTTGTATATATATTTTTTTAATTAGACATTTATGAGCTGTGAATTGGATCAGATATTCCCAATGCACATGACATGCTGACATATAATAGCTGCTTTTGGGATGGCAGGTTAGCATTTTATGAATGCAAATAGAGGTAGGTTTTCTTTTTTAATTAACTTTAGGAATAATTCTTTTCTCTCTATTTACAATACAGGTAGACACTTCAGTGTAGCTTACTCTGAAGGTTTGAAAGCATTAGATTCAGTAGCGGTTGCGTTCAGATTTCAATAGAGCCACCTTATGTAAAAAGCATTTCATATATGTCTTGGACTCTAGGAAAATGTGAATATTAAAAAGCTTGTTTACACAAGATAGGTTCATTACCATGCTAGTGTCTGAACATGCACAAGAACAAATGCTTGCTGGTAAATGAAATCATGTGGACACTGTTGTGCCTCCTGCCTGAAGGAAATACTTCCAGATTGAAAAACTCTTCTGTCCTCCACCTTTTTTTTTAATGCTGTGACTAAACTGGTCTTTGGAGAGTTTTTTCTCTCAGACCTTGTTCTCAGAGGTGCTCTGTCCCTGTCCCAGTGACATTAAGGATTTTCACTTCTGCACTGTGAGGTAGTTCAACTTTTAGTGCCTTCCAGCTTTATGCGCCTCACACAAACAGGTGATCTCCAGTGCTTCAGGCAGTGGCATCAGACATACCAACATGGAGATTACCAGCAATATGTTCTTCTGAAGGGTCAGCTTCTATGCACTGTCTTCATGGCATGTGGTACAAATGCAATACATCTTACAGACCATACTGCCTTAGACTGCTTAGGGGAGGTTATGCGTCCTGGCGGACGTGATGCTAGGTCTGGTCCTGCTCCTACCCTCTCTGGATGCTTTGGGAAATCCACTTTCTTTGCCTGTTGTCTATTTGGAATAAAGCCCACATTGTTTAAAGTTTTATATTCCTCACAGTTTGCTGAATAATTGGGAAGTTATCATCTAAAGAGGAATTAGACTGTCAAGTATTAATGGTGACTGCAGCCATGGCTCTGAAGGAAGTGGTTGGCTCTTTTTATGCAGTTTAGTCAAAGCATCACAAATAAAATGTAATTAATAGCTGTTTGTGAACTGGAAGAAATAAAATGCATACAGAATCACAGAATTGCCTAAGTTGGAAGGGACCTTGCAGATCATCTAGTCCAACCGTCAACCTAACACTGACAAAAGCCATCACTAAACCATATTGCTAAGGTAGACTATGTCTACCCGTCTTTTAAATACCTCCAGGGATGGTGCCTCAACCACTTCCCTGGGCAGCTTGTTCCAATGCTGAATAACCCTTTCAGTGTAAACATTTTTCTCAATATCCAATCTAAACCTCCTCTGTGCGCAACCTGAGGCCATATGCTCTTGTCCTATCGCCTGTTACTTGGGAGAAGAGACCGACCCCCACCTGGCTACAGCCTCCTTTCAGGTAGTTGTAGAGAGTGATAAGGTCTCCCCTCAGCCTCCTTTTCTCCAGGCTGAACACCCCCAGCTCCTGCAGCCGCTCCTCACCAGACCCCTCACCAGCTTCATTGCCCTTCTCTGCACCCGCTCCAGCACCTCGATGTCTTTTTTGTGGTGAGGGGCCCAGAACTGGACACAGTACTTGAGGTGGGGCTTAACAGTGCCAAATACAGGGGGACGGTCACTGCCCTAGTCCTGCTCACCACACTAAACGTGTGCTTAAAAGTTATCAGAAATTGTAGACACTTAAACTAACAAAACTAACAATTACTGCAAGACTCCTGTGAAGACAGAGTGATTGATGATATCTAAATAATTAATTTCAATGTGCAATTCTGAAAAGAGTTAATTAAAGAGGAACAGTGACTTTAATCAGCGCCAACAAGCTGTTATTGAGTCCAACAAAATAACAACAACAATAATAAACAACCATTGCAACTTTCTCTCATGGACCCACAAACATGTGCTAGAGCAGAGAAGCTTAGCACTGCCCTGCTGAGCTTTGGCCTTTGTGTAAATCTTTCTCTTGAAAACCAGGCAGCAGCGAGGGGCTTCAGAGGAGCTGTGCTGCATTTCCCCCCGCCGGGGCAGGGCTGCCGTGGGGCTGGCCGAGCCGCGCGGCCCGCAATGCGGGGGGTGCGCTGCCCTTCAGGGGACTCCCTCTGAGCTCTTGTAGGGACATCACCCTAAAAGACAAGTTCTCATCCTCTGCAGCCAGACTTTAGAGTAGAAAAGTGCAATCAAATGAACAAGCAGCTGAAACGACCCTTCTGACTTGGAGGTAGCGATTTTAATAAGGAGAGGCTTTATTATCTTTCCTGATATTTAGTTCATTCTCGGTGTACAAGCATCCTACTTGATTTGAGCAGAAACCTACTCTAATCGCATTTCATATTAAATCTACATGTATAATTCTAAAAGGGTTAATAATGAGGAATAGTTATTTTAATCAATGATAACAAATCAGTATGGAGTCCAACAAGACAACAGATCCAAAGCACTTTTTGAAGACCAGTTTCCCAACAAATAAGAAATTAAATCCATGAGTTACAGCTCTAAATTATTCTTGTATGAATTACATGAAAACGGGCTCTTTAACACAAAGGGCAGCATGCGTTCTTCCCACTGAACATGAAATCATTCTTTCAAATAAATGGTATTCTCACTGGGTTGGAAGCAGTGGACATTCCAGTGGCCAATCTTGGAAAAGATTGCCTTTTAAAACTGTTCCTATCAAATAATCTCCTTAAGTTGTGATAAGGCTAATCCTGAGCCTGAACCTTCCAAAACCTAGCAGGACTGGGCTCTGAAAGCGGATTGTGTAAGCAGGTAAGTTGCATTCCTGTGGGAGCTGTGGCGAGAAGGTAAATAATCCTCCTCAGTACAGTTTGCAATAAAATAAGGTACCGCTGAGAGACGTGACAAGCCTGCAGTTTGAAGAGGTGGTAGCTAATATCTTATTAGCATAATTAGCCAATGGTGCTTTCTTTATGGATATCAGTTTCTAATTGAGGTACAGCTGTTCAGCACAAGTCCTAGCTCGACTAGAACATGCCATCTGATTGAGAGGGACTGGGGCTTTTATTCCTACAGTAATGCCACCCTGGGTAAACACCTAATTGACAGGACAAATTAACTGGAAGAGGGAAAAAGTCTGTGTTTATCTAGCCGTTTCTGTGCTATTGCTGTGATAACAACTTCTCCCAATAACAAATCCAATCACAGGAGTAGGCAGGGGGACCAGGGAGAAGGCGAATGTAGTTTCAGACCAATACAACAACTGACTACGATAGATACACATTGCTGCAAAGAATAAAAATACTGGACGAACATTCAGTGACTGCTAACGCTGCTCTTGTTCTTGATTTTATTTGACACTAAGCTACTGGGGTTATTACAGCTTTCCCTGTTGTCCTTGCACACTCCCACCTGCCGCTGCAGGCTATTCATCGCCACTGATATGATTCACAATCCCTTCGGCTGCCACTTGCTTGGACAAAAACCCAATCAATTCGAACCAGCAATAACCTATTGTGATTTAAGGGCATGGATGTCCAGGCTCTGTGTTACCGGGTGATGCATTAGGACATCTTTGCATACCCAGCCAGGTATAGATTAAAACGTGATGAAGCGGAGCCGGGTGAGGGTTATACTGATTTTATGCTGATGTAACAACCTCCTGTCTTGGGAACAACTGCAGGATTGACCCACGGGGGACGTGGGGATGTGTCGGTCTCAAAGGGCCCCAATGGATTCCACGACCAAAGGATCAGGCATATTTGTTTCACAGTTGCCATATAAATGGCTACTTTCAGTGTTCATATTAGAGGGGAGCTAAGAGTTCCCAAGGCATAGCAAAGCAGGTAATTATGTGCCAGTCTTTCCTCTGTCATTGATTACTACTTTATTTTCTGCACTATTTTTGTGTATTTTGTACTCCCCAGACTTTTCTGCTCCTTGAATAATATAATGCTTACATCAGTTTTAATGAATGTTAAATACCTGTCATGTACATAGGATGCAAAACTTTCACGTGGCTTATGATTGGATTGATTGATACTCATTTCTGGTTTCTCCCTTTAAAAATAATAATAAAAAATACATTTAAGAGTCCTTTGACACACGATGTTGATAACATTTCATGAATGCCTGCCTGGGCATAAGGTTACATGCAATGGACAGGATTAGTTCCAGCATTCGTTCATCCAAATCTCAGGAACGATAGCTTAAACAGTTAGGTCAACAGTCTGGGCGTGTGCTTTGGCATGAGTTAATGTTCATTTGGGCCTTATCTGAAAGGAGCCAGGTGTTAGTCTAAATTGGCAAAATACTGCTTAATCCCATTGATTTAGATAGCTTATTTTCCTTTCTTTCCCACAAAAGGAAAAGATGAATGAATTCAAACTACGGAGGTGATCAACTATTCAGACAGAGGCTTTTGGACAGATTTAGCTAGACCACTTCTTGTACATCTCAATAAGAGCATGGGGTGGTTTAGCTTCTGTGTTTGCTCTGCACTGGGCTCTTATGTCATCCCACTCATCTATATTGAACATTTATAGGAATGAAAAAATAAAGAAAATATCCTAAGATGAATGGTTAGAAAAATCTCCCCTTTCCTTCACACACGAGCAACACAGCGGGAATTAAAGTGACACATGCAAAAGAGATGAAAGGCCAGCGAGAGGTCCTTTCCCAGCGCTCTTCTCTGATGGATTGCTTTCTATGAAGCGACCTTGGTTTTTCTTCCGACTTGGTGCTCAGTGACTCAAGATTTCCTAAGAATTTGATTCAACCATTGCCAAATGTAGTTGTCTCTGGGAAAGAAAGTAGCAACTATTTCTGCAGTATCGGCAGAATATATATGCAAGAAACAAAAAAAAATCTGTAGACAGGAAAGAAAAAGACCTCCTAATTCTATTAAAACAGTGAAGGCATTTAAAACCGTAAGATAAACGGAGTGGGGCCGAGTCATCTCCTGACGTTGCGTCCCACTGATGCACTAGCCTTTCTGATGTTACCTCTCTGTAACAGGCTACAGTTCATGAGACCTCCACTTACAAATAATCACGCTAGAATGGCACAGTCTCCTCTAAAGCCTCAACCCCAGAAATGCTAGCACATTTGTTTAATTCCCTAACCATTGAAAATTCTCAGTGCAGCCAGGTTGCACAGATGCAGTTAAAGAAGCAGCAGATTAAGGGTTAAAGCACTGGTCAGACCTGGTCGCTGTTGGCTTGTGAGAGAAGTTCAAGAGGCTACAGGTGAAATGAGGTGCATCAGAAAGTAAAATATACAGCATTTCTGACTATCTTGAACTGTCTTCTGGTAACAGCTATCAGGAAAATAAAAAGTGAAAGATCACACTTTTCCTCTTTTGACTATTTCTAAGCCAAAATTTATCAGTTTTAATTAGTGATATAAAAATGCAAAAATAAAAAAAAAAAATCAACTGGCAACATTCTTCATTGAAAAATAGCCAGGGAAAGTCCCTGAGAGCTATTAATTAAGTTTCTAAATATGTGAACACCCACACATACCTAAGGGGAGTGGAGAAAGCAGTTTCCTGCCAGCTTTAGCTTCAATTCATTTTCCCATTTTGCACCTACAAGTTTGCCAGCATAAATATTTCCTGGGGTCATTCAGTCAGCAAAAAGTAAAAATGGCAGCAGTTGGTTGTCAGTCAAATCACACCCATGTTTTCTTACTTGTCTTCACAAACATTTCTGGCATTTCCAGCAATTCAGAGGCACGTGTTTTGGATTGCTTTTGCTGCTATATGTTGAAAATTTACACAACATACAGAGATTTCTTGGGTCAAATCTTCAACATACACCTCCTCTGAAAGCCAGTATGAAAAAAGTACAAAACCAGACCGACCGCTGGCTTGAACCAATGCTGTACTTCCTATTGTTTTTCTCTTAATGAGATTAGTGCTGATAACTCCCATGGCATGTTAATAATTTACCTACCCAGGCTGAGGCTCTCAGCTTTTGCCCTCCTGAGAAGCACTGGGATGAAAAGGTTATATCCTGGCTGCACGTTGCTAGTCACGCAAAACCATGTTTTGGACAGAAGGTAGCGATAGCACCAAAACTGGTGTTGCGCCCTGACCACCCCCAGGAGGGAGAGGGCTGGGGGCACTTCTCAGCCTGAATTCTCACTTCTCTTGCCTCAGAATGTGTTGTGAAGGGGGCTAATTGCACTAATCACAGACTCAATGCGTGTTAGTCAATACAGATTGCTGTGATGTCTTATTAAAGCCAAGCTTTCCGACTGGGGCAAACACACTCTCCCGCGTCTAAAAGGTGGAAATTCTTTATAACTCTCCCTGCATTTGCTTTTCATTTTCATTCTAACTACAGGTTAAGTAGTAATGATCTGGGCATCAGGCATTTCCTGAGGATTGATGATAGACTGACAGGCATTTATGTCCAGAGGTGTAGCCAAGGGTGCCATTAGTCCCAGCTGGTCATTAATCCCCGAGAATGCCCTGTGCTGAGGTTGCTATTCCTATTATTAGATGAAAATGAGAGCAAACACAGGAGTATGGATTTTTTTTTTTTCCTAATGGGTGATGCCGTTATGATTGGAATGTGTAGGGTGCTTCTAGGAATTAATGACTTACACATTAGGTAGTCTGATTGCCTGAATTATCTGCACACTGCATGAAGCAGATTACAATATTTAAAACATTTTAAACTTTTTTTTACTTCTTCATTAAAAAAAGCCCGTGCCAAGCTAACACAGGTTTTCAAAACTGGAATTCCCAACTAAGCCTGCGTGTAACCTGTTCTCTAATTTCACAAGTTGAAAAATACATAGAAGAAAAATAGTTTCAGAAG
This sequence comes from Rissa tridactyla, assembly GCF_028500815.1. Classification (NCBI taxonomy): domain Eukaryota; kingdom Metazoa; phylum Chordata; class Aves; order Charadriiformes; family Laridae; genus Rissa; species Rissa tridactyla. The sequence continues at coordinate 62,030,561 of NC_071469.1, forward strand.
CAGCATGTAGACGTGAAGTTCCTCACTGGACCTGACACCCATGATGAGGGGTACTCTGGTAAAAGCCTGAGAGCTCCCCAAAGTTAAAACCTTGAATCGGGGAGCCCTGATTATGAGGGCCCTGGTTTTCTATAGGCCTGTTGGAGTTAACTCCCTGTTAGTTAGAGAGTCCCAGAATAATGGGACCAAAAAAAAGTAGCAGAATGCCTAGGAAGAAGCCTGGAGTTAGCCACAGGGAACACGATGCATGGGAAGCTGCTGTCTCTCTCTGGATGTAGGACACTACACACAACCGCCCATGAAGATTCCTTGGCGCTCTCTGCTAGGAAGTCTCTCCTGAAAAAGGCTATCTTCACCCATTCTTGTTATAGCTGTGTGGAGCTTACCCTCTTAAACCAGATGTTGTGGTGATGCTAAAACTACATCTGTTTTATTCTATAAATAACCACTGATTAAAACAACAACAACAAAAAAAGAGATCCTGAGAATTGGGAGAGAAGGCATGGTTAAATTCTCCCTTGATAAATTATGGCTGGATAGTAAATGAAGATTTCTCGTCTTTGAAGGTCTTGAATGGCATTAGGGGCAGAGAGGCAAACAGCAGAGCTAATTTTAAGGTATGCTTCATGGCTTCTTCAAAGGAGGTATGTGGCATCATCATGTGCAAAACCAGGGAACTGGACACCAGAGTACAGGAGCCTAAGAAGAGCAGTACTGTTCAGATGAAGGGTTCACGTAGCCCTCTGTCCTTTCTCCACTGGGTCCAAAATCTAACCTCTAACGAACAGTAAGAACATGGGCTGCTCTTTCCGGTTACCTTTCAGCCTCAAGCTATTGTCAGCTCCTGGGACTTCCAGAGCTTGAGATGCTCTGTCTGTGGAGTAACTCCCCACAAAGCTCTCTTCCAAGTACTTTGTTGCATCCACAGTGACTTCTAGCAAGGACTCCCATGTATCTATCACTGACTTCATGAAGAACCACATGTTGTTGTTTACTTTGACCCTGGCTCTCAGTAACTTCATTTGATGGCCACTAGTACAGAAAGGGGCAGTGACCTGGCAGTCTCTCTACAGCTTTTCCAGCCTACTCAGGCTTTTCTAGACCTCTCATGTTCCTCAAACCATCTCTTTTCCAGGAGGAAAAGTTCTACCCCAACTGAGCATTTCTTGTAAGGATATCCATGAATAACCTTGAACAATTTTATCTGACTACTTTGAAACTTGTCCAGGGTCAGCCTGTGAAAAGGAATACAAACTTCAGAGTTGGATTCTGCCACTCTTATGTATGAAACTTGAAAGTGAAATCAATGGAACTGCTTCTAAATTAAGAGTGGCAGAAACTTCTGCTTACAAAGCAAGATACGTGTTACCGCTCATTTGTTCTGGTCTGGTAATGTGGCAGGGACTACTTCTAAGGTGTAGATGAATTGCAATGGTTAGGGACCCATATAAAATCTGCTGTCTCCCAAAGACATACTTCAGGTGGACAGCATCACGAATTTTGATCTTTTAAGTTTTAATAGCCAGTTCTACAAAAACTGGTCATGTAAAATGAGATTACAAGCCAAGTTTTCCAACATTGTTCTGTCCTTTTTTAAATTTCATTTTGGTACCTTAATCTTTTGAAATTTGCCAGTGTGCCTGAAATGAATTTATCTGACTTGGAAATCTGAAGTGCCTTTTTTTCCCCCCAGACTATTCCTAATGTGGTGAAGCAGAGTACAGCAATATTTTAGGTAGAAATAATCTATGTTTGAAAAGTTATTTGGCTTCTTTCAGTCCAAATCTTGGTAGTGAATCTGAACTGAAGCATTGCATGACTCAGCCTAACTTATTTTGAGTCCATATTAGTGCTGTATCATAATAATAATAATAATAATAATAATAATAATAATAATAATAATAATAATAATATACCAATAATCTATCCACACCCTTTTTTGAATTAATCTTGTCTACAAGCTATTTGACCCTGCAAACAGATCAATTTGCCTGTGTATAGAAATAGGAATCTTCTTCCCTCCCTAACGTGTGTTTTACTCTTTGGAGAACAGAGCCCTCAAGAAGCAGGTACAAACAAATATAATTTTCTCAGTCTCCCACCAAAAGACTTATTAGTGGAAAGGGGGTTGTGTCTACTAATTAGTACCACGATGCAGAGAATAATGAAGGTATGCATGTTGAAGGCTCTTCCGTCAGCGTGGGGAACTCTGCTTTCTGTTGTCAGTGAAAACGGGCCAGGAAATCCCTTTGGTTGGGTTTCCAGTGGCTTTGGGTTTTGACGTGAAGCACTCAAATAGTGAACAGCGCAGGCAGGTTCCTACCAGGAAAGTGAAAAACCTGCCTTCCGGGGCACCGCTGCACTTCATTGGAAGGGCAGCTGTCAGTGTGCAAATATTGGTGATTGAGAACTGCTTCTGTGGGGGGGGGAGTGTGGAAGGGAGGATTTTGCTGTGGATTTTTCCTGGGTTGCTTTTCCCATATGGTACATAGCCTTGTTCCATAATTTGCTAGATTTGGTTTTCCGTGAGTGAGTCGCGCTCTCAGGTCTGGCTTGTTATGCATGTCATGCCTGATGGCAACTTGGGGAATCCCATTAGAGGAGAGCAGGCTCGTGGATATTTTTCACATATCCATCGATTGATGGGATTGCTGGATCATTTAAAATGCTGATCTAATGAGAGGTGTGACGATGCTCCTTACAATACCTGACTTTCAGCCAACAAAATGAAAATTATGACCTTATCCTGGAAGGCTCTGTGATAAATCCCAGATCAGTGAGAAGAAGCTACAGCTGGCTACACCTTTTTATTCCAGGCCTATAAATGGACACAACACAACAACCTTAAGTCAAATATTTGCTGTTACACTCTCTCACTAATGAAGTAGAGCCTCACCCAAAGCAATTGGCTTGTATTGATTTACACCCAGCTGGTTGCCTGGCCCATCACGTTCACTCTCTGTGAAATCTCTTCCACTGTCTTCTTTCAATTTATTTCTCCTCCGTTACGTCAGTGTTTTGCAACCATATGTATTTCTTACCCTGAATATGATTATTAAACTCAAATCAGGGATCATGATGTGCCATTCAAATGCTTAAAATGATCAAACGCTCATAATCAAACAGAAGATGGAGAAAAAAGAGATAACCGGCAGGTGAACTGAGAGGTAAAATTGCAGAGCAGGGCTGTTCCCAGAACTCGGTGGTGCTCCTGTCTCCTCCCCCCTCTTCAGAGGACACAGAAATTTGGTGCATTACCAAAGCTGCACAGTTTCTCTCCATTTTGCCACTGCTCTGTAAAGTCATAATTCAGAGGGAACATACATGGATAACCTGTTTTTAAAATAAGAACAATTAAAGTAACAATTCCTTTACAAAGACTGCTTTCTTTTGTTGGGTATGAACACTTGATGTAGGGGGGGGCTGTCATCACAACACTACCTTTCCCATTTCTGTCCAAACAATATGCTTTTCATCTAAAACATAAAAACAATGTCATTCCTTCATGGACCACAGGGAAAAAAGAAAAAAAAAGCAGTAAAGCAATGTAGATAGCAAGGAGAAATAGGCATCTTGGGTAGGGATTTGATCCAAAAGTAATGCTTTTGAGATAATAACAGGGAAAGCGGTGTAAATTTTACAGGCACACTCCTGATTTCAGGCCTAATTCACAAAGATTACTTGCCATAAGGTACCACTTGAGTAATGTAAAAGAAAAGCACACAGATATGATGGGGAGCGTAAGCAGCTGACTCCTTTATGTGGCAGTAAACTGGGGTAATCTATCCCTGTCCACTAATGTTTATAAACATATTGTAAACAAGCATAAATGAACAGCTCATCTCTCTGGGGGGACCAGATGCATCCTTAACACTGATTAAGTGTTTTGTTCTGCCTGAGTGTCTGGCAGAGGTTTATGCTCCAAAGCAGAGGGAGGGAGACAGAGTAATGACAGTTTCATATTCTCCTGGCTCTTTAACTGCTTTGGGGGATTCAGCAGGCAATATAGCATGTATAATTCTACTGATGATCATTTTCCACAGCACGCCGTAGCACACACGGGGTACATTTTGCATGTCGGGTTTTTAAACCCACTTCCCAAGTCTCCTTTCCCGCGGAGGAACCTGGGGAGATGTGCAGAAGCAGGAGCAGCAGCTGGGCTCAGGCAGGTCCCCTCGCCCGCTTCCATCCCCTCTTTGATACCACTGAGAATGCCTGAATGCTGAGTCAGTGCCATGAGAACAATCACAAATACAGCACATTCTTCTTTTTTTCTTTTCTTTGTCAGTAAGCTGCTTCTCACTCTCCAGAAGCCCGGCCTCTAAAAATAGCAAAGCTTTCAGTTTTGCAGCTTCCTGCAGAAGTGCGGGTCGGGAGTGATTTAATAAGTCACCTCGTTCATGTCCTGTGATATTACAGTCAGCTCCTACTGTTTTGTGGGGTGTAATTTTAAGAGTGAGATTTTATGGGCAGTTCTGCACTCCTTCTCTCCCTCCCCGTTAATTACAGCCGCAAATGAAATTCATATGGACTCAGATGAACTCTTTGTTGGGTGGCGGGGTGAGGATTTGCTGCCGTCTGTGTACTTAGTAAAGCAGAGATCAAAAAATCCGAGCACAGCTATTTGTTGGTGTGAAATCCTCAAAGCCAGCTCCTAAAGCTTTCAAGCCAGAGCGCTTTCTTTCCCAAGAATACCGGTCTGCTCTTTCTGAGAGCTCGGCTGGGGAACCCTCCTCTGCTTTTCTGCCAAAATTCCCTGCAAGAATGGAAACTCATAGGAAAAGGTGAAAGATGGGCTTGTTTTCTTCTAGAAACAGAGAAGCAATGGCTATGTTTTATAATAGTGCAATGGTTATTGTTTTATTCCTTTATCTTTTAGACAGATTTGCTTTTTGACTACTTACTGGTAAACTCCAAGCAATTCTGTTCTGGTAAATTAATTAAAACAATGCTTGCGATTGCCTTATTTACTCACATGGCCTTTGGTAACAACAGGCAGTTGCCACAGCTGACAAAGTAACTTTTGATCTTCTTTAGCTTCCCCATATACTCTTACACTTTTAACTACTTGAAGAATTTAATGGTCCATCAGAAGCTGTGCACTAATTGTTAAGTGTCAGTGTGCAAATGCTGAATGTGTAAATGTGTTTATGTTTTCTATTATATCAACTACCCCTGTTTGCTCTACTACTGTGTCCCTGGTGTGTCTTTAGATATTAGGAGGAATTACTTTACTGCAACAGTGGTCAGGCACTGGAACAGCCTGCCCAGGGAGGTGGTTGAGTTACCATCCCTAGAGGTGTTTAAGAAACGTCTAGATGTGGCACTTCAGGGCATGCTCTAGTGGCAGAGATTGTAGGGTGTTTGGTTGGACTCGATGATCTCAAAGGTCCTTTCCAACCATGAAGATTCTGTGATTTATTTTAGGGTAAAGGTGTCATGACATGGTCTGTCTATTTTTGACTGTGTAAGACATAGCTTTGCAAAAAATACCAAGCCAAAAAACCAAGAAAGGTCATTCCTGCAGAGTAGTAAAACCTGCTGTATCTCCAAACGGTATTCAAGCTATGTGAGCTATTTCCAAAAATTACTCAAGCTACGAGAGCACTGGTACGTCCTCCACCCCTGTGCTTCTTTGCTGATAGCTTGCAGGGTGTTCGAGCAAGCCAGGAAGGGAGAAAACTGAGTGACCAACTCTGGGTTGGTCCATCAGCCCCCGGCCCCTACTTCTCTTTTGGGCTGAATGAACAGGGAGGTTGACCCCAGGACATCGCTTCAGGTCCAGTTTAGGTAGGGCCTCGGCTTGCTGCTCCATGGGCAAAACAGCAAATGTTCGGTTTTTCCATTGGGGCTGTAAAGATCCCTGTCTGAGTTGAGGCATTTGGAAGAGGAGGTTTCTAAGGGGAAGAATCTTTTTTTTTCACATGAAGTATCAAGGGAAAAATTCACAGCACAAAACAACCTGTTTAAAGATGCAAATGACGTAAACAGCAAAAAAGGTCAGGAAGATTGATAGGAACTTTAGGAAAGGTTTCTTTCCCCTCAGTGACACGGAAGATGGATTACAGGACAAACAACATTAGCTGCTTATATTCTCATTTTCCCTTTCAGGCTAACACACCAGTGCTAATGAACCTGGTTGCTCCTTATGTATTTGCACAGAAGTTCTACTGCGCATATGAAAACAAAACATTTTTTCTGTCATTGTGGGCATTTTAGGATCTATTAGCCTTAATGATTTACCTCTTCACAGAAAGAAAAACTCCATGAAAAAACCCCAAGCCTTGGTTCCACAACATAGCGAAGTAGGTCCTCAGGGCAGCTGAAATGTCAGAAAAGCATTAGTATGCCAAATCTGTGGTCTCCTCCATTTGTGGTTTCATTGCCACGTCTTTTTCCCCATCATCAGTCAAGCAAGTTTGGAAATAAAAAGGGCAAATGCCTAGACACAGCATCTTTGCAGGTTATTGCTGGTCGAACTCTAACTGCGTGCTCTCTGGGGACACCGGCAGCTCACGAACAATCTGACCCATTGTGTCTGCGCTCTGGAGGTGACACTGAATGGTCTCAGATCCCCCAGCATCCGTATGTCGACCAAAACTCACTGCACGCTTTAGCATCTGTATTCAACTGCCTCACTTTTTTCAGAAAAGGACCATACTCCTCACTTAAAATAACAAGCAAAAAGTGGGTTTTAGAGTGAGGAACAGCATTTCACAACCTGACTGGACAGAAGGGAGCTGTGTGACTTGCCCTGGTCATTCAGAGTGCCTCTGTACACAGACAACAGTGCCTCTGCGAATTAAGAGCACTGGAGCGGCTATTATTATTGTTCATAATTAAGGTATAAAATTAAGGCAAGGAAATTCAGATGTCTGTGCTAGTTAAGATCATTGATTATTTTGGTTCGAGGGACAATGCAGATATGAATTGCCTGCAAGCAAAATCTGGGTCTGTGCGTGTTTACAACCAGCAAGTTCCATCTAAGCAGAGTCCAGCCGCTCCTGACAGGCGGTTTTTCCAGAGGGTGGGAGAAGCAGCAGGCAGCAGAAGGGTGCCCAGTATTAGTTGTTGGGGGTCAGTTCCCTGGTCTCCTGGCCACAACTAATTTTTATTTCCTCTGATCTATACCTCATGTCTGGACTGTAGTTGTCAAAGAAGGCATTTTTCCTTCCTCTGGCACGGCCCAGAACGGACATGTAATTTCACGTGTCTCCTCAGCCTTGACATGTAGGTGAGGCTGTCACTTGTAATCTAGGGAGGAGGCATTTCACAGTGAAAGCAGGTGAAATGGAGCCTTAAATTTCTTGCAGACTTTAATGCATCAGAGCTGAGAGCTGCTGTGAAGTGCTCGGTGAGTTGCCCTGCGCTCACGGAGCACGTTGCCTGTTGCATGGCGCTGAAGGAACATGGCGTATTGTTGTGCTGGAAGGTTCATTTTTCCATTGTGCCTCTAATGAGCAGACTGAGGAAGAGGAGGAGAGAGATAATCGGAAACCATACAAAAATGGCCCAGATTTCTATGATATACACATCTGGAGGCAATTGGTACATTAATTAGTATATTGATTTTCTCCTCTTCTGGTTATTCTTACACTTAACTATTTGTTCAGCTCAATTTGTGTTATCTATTGCCATGGAGAAGCTTGGCTTTAAAGCTGCTTTTTGGCAGTTTAGAAAATGAGAAATAAATGGAAGAGGTTTTGCCATCCCTCACCAGGTTACTATGTGCTTGTAATGAATGACTGTCCCTAAAGAATGGGCATGGCGCTCATTCCTATGCAAAAGAAAAGTAATCCATGCATTTTGTTGGCTGGGCTGACTCTCCGCTTTGTCTGGAGCGGTGCTGTCGCTGGATCAAAGACAAATGTGATAGAGAATAGGGGTCTCGTACGTTTCAGGTAACAGTGCTGCCTTCTGGCAAGATGACCGCATGGACTGGCTTGCTATGCATGGTGGCTGTGGACTTCCATAGAGCTATGGAAGCTAGACCAGACCAGACATAGACCTGAGAAGCATCTGAGCCTGTCTTGCTTGGGAGCTTCATTTCCTACCTCTTAATTTGATCTTTCCTGGAAAATGTTCCCGGTGACTTTAAACAATGCAGCCCATGTTTTCCTGCCTTGCTTCTCCTTCTCCTTGTCAACAGCCCCTGCCATTTCTTTTTGATCCATTCTTATTTAGTCCGTGCTGTGGTTTCCATGTGTAAGAAAGAGACAATTGCTATAAAAGATCTCACCATGCAACTTTCCATTCACTGTACAATACTATGCGTATGACAGGTTGTAGGGCATCTCACTCACGTTAAGCTGCGGATTACCCACTACTGTTACTTAATGCATATGTAATGAAGAAAAAATCGGGAATGAGTAATGGTTATAGCTGATTTGACCTTACTTCATACAATGTGAGGCCATTTCTGGCAATCGTGATCTCATTGTAGCTTTAATGACCTCATCTAATTATTGCTAACTCAAAGACCTTTAGTGCTTTAATGTGAGTCAGAGAACGCACGCCAGCAAACTAATGAACTCATCACACTGTGCTAGTCTTTAACCAGAAACAGGGATTCATTTGGAAAATTAGAAAAAAAAATACATTAGGGAGAGGAAGCTTGGGATTATTTCACATTTATTTCCCTGACTTGAAAGAGGAAACTATAATGACATTGCTGGAGAAAAAAAAAAGTAGATGAAAGTAATATTATTGATTGCTGTAAACTCTTCAGCTGAGTGAAGGGGATAGAGGAGCAATGCTTTGCAATTCTGGAAAGAAGCACGGAAAGGCACATTGGGTTTATTTATTTTTGACAGGCACAGCTCATCTAGATTAGCCTCTGAATGCAGGAAAGTAAATGATAGGAGAATCACCCAACTTAGGAACAGAGGAGCTGCTGGAGCACCCACCCAAGTATTACAGCAAAGTAAAGAGAGCATTAATTTCTCCGCACGGAAGGTGTAAAATTAGGCCATTTGCCAAAAGATTTTATTGTAGTATTCTCTCTCATTAAGCACAGATCTCTTAATGAACAAGCTTTGCTCCAATCTGTTAGAGAATTAGACATCTATGTTTCACACCAGCAGGTAGAATAGGTTATTATAATCTATTAAACTATCCAAAGCAATGTTTTGCCCCAAAATATAAAAGCAGAACATCAATATCATAACACGGTGAACTTTAATAGCAGGGCACTCACTGCATATTAATCATCTTTCAAAGAGGGCCTGAAAATGTCATGGGAATGAGGTGCTTTATGAAATTTCAATTCATTTCTGCTTCTGGCCAGAAAAAGAATATTTATAGGACAGACTTTTGTACAACACGGTAGTACTTTCGTTCCCAGTTTGTGCGAGTACCTGGGAAGCAAAGTTCATGTATTCACATGGAAAACAGGGCAGTTTTGTCACCTATGTTTTTTTTGTTTTTCTGACTTTCAGGCAAAAGTGGCTTTGAAATCTGGTTAAAAAAAAAAAACTCCAGTGGCACCTTTTTACATGTGAAATTCAAATCCATCTGCATCTAAGTGTTTTGAAGAGGGGCATGGAAAACGTAAGCAAATGTAACCAGCCACGTTTCCTGCCAGATTACTTGGTGACTTAGTGACCCGCACGCTGGTGTGGGTCTCCCAGCTCAGTGGCTGTTCACCCAGTGCTCTCACGAGAGGCTGGAAGTTGTGTTTCCCCTGTGCCATCACCCGTTTTAAGAAGGTCCACAGTTTCTCTGTTATGATCCTCAGATGAAGTTTATGAGGAACAGGGAACCCTGGACATAGTGAGAAAGACAGCTACCAAACTCTACATATGTGGTCCCCACATTTCCTAGATCCATGACTGGATCCCAGCATGCCAGGGGCTGGGAGGCTCCAGGGACAATGATGCTGTCATAGCTCACAGGGCAGACATTCAATTCCAGTCCCCAACTGGGAACAAAAGCAAGTTCCAGCAGATCAAAATCATTTTCAAAATAAAGACATGTTCTTCCTCCGCATGACCCCTTGTTTTTTAGTAAAATTCTCTAATAATTTTCTTAAATGCTTAATAGATAACACTCAGTTCTCGCAACTTTGCAGATCTATTGAGGAAAAAATTAAAATCAGTCATGTTCATAGCCTTCCTCTTCCTGGAGAAGACCAAGAATATAATAAAATAGGACAATTTAAGTTAAGCTGACCAAGTGCTATAGAGAGTTTCTTGAAGCAGATTTTCAGACTTAAGCAGTCTTAGCCATGATCATTTCATACCAAAGGTGAACATCCAACGTGCAGTGATTTCAGATGGAGCCGAGTTACACGAGTGGGTTTTGAAAATCCCACCTAACTTCTGCCAAGCATTCAATAACCACTAATCCAGCTTCACAGCCTTCCCCTGAGACAAGCATCATTGCTTCACAGATAAACATTTTTCCAATCCAAAAGAAGTTTTGAGAAGGTATTTCCATCACCTTTCCATTGCTCAGAAGCTTGGCCTCAAACTTGTGGCGCCTTCTGCATTTTGAAGAGGTCAGCGCAGGATGCAGTGCTCCACCACCAGCTGTTCCTCGGGCGAATCCCCCCTCACTGCGATGCTCTTTATGCCACCGTGCTGCTCCACTGAGTGCCACGGCAGTTCCCAAGGATCTGGACCATGGCAGTGGATACACACTTGTCAGGCAGGGAGGGTGAAATACGTTTGACAATGAGCATATGACAACCTCGAATCACCTTCCTACCTCATCCCTTCTTTGAATTTTTACCTACTGTAGTGAAGGAGGGTGCTCTGGACCATGATTTTATTCAGGTTTACATGTACTCATGCCACCAGGCAGGCAAATGAGCACTTATTCTTCATTTTATTAGCATACAAACCTAACCCTGCAAGTCATGATCCCAGGACTATTCATATGTAATTCTTGCAATTTTACTGATATCAGCAAGTTGAAGAATAGCTATTTAAATCCCCGATACTTAGAGGTTCAGGGAGAATGTGGCTAAGAATATCTGAAATTTACCATCACATCCTTTTTTCCCACAGATACCTACACTACTGGAGCTCCTCATAAGCCTCAAGCACTCTAATGATTTTTATCAACTGAGAATTTTGCCCTTACACTCAATTATAGAAAGAGATATGTCTTCAGAGTATTAGGAAAGGGGAACATTATTTATCTTTCTTTACTGGTGGTAAAAGTTTCAAATAGTTCAAAGCATATAGGCTTCTGTTTATTAAATAAAGACAATACTGGCAATACTCCCAGTTTAGACACATAATTTAACATTAAATGAATCAGCTTTGGAATACAATCCCCAAGCAATTTGCAGGTTTAATTGTACTAAATTGGTCAAAATCAAAAGTTTATCTTTTGAAAAATACAAAATTATCTCCCCCCTCCATCAAAAGCCGAAGTGGTCCTAGCAACAAGAGGACCTGACACACAATTTCAGTTGATGGATTTGGAAAAAAAAGTGTTGGAAGAGTGTTGGAAGATTTCTTAGAGGTGAATCATTGTTTATCCAAACCTCAATGTTTAATATATCTGATTTCTCACGTGGGATTAGTAGGGATGTAGGAAAACAACAACTTGCAGGTGGAATGGGATTCAGGGGTTGGTTAGTTTCTTTTATTTTGCTCTTCACAGAAGCGGTAAAACTGGATGTGATCAAATGATCCATGTTGCTGATAGTAAATTCTTCAGCGATTCACTTCTGCTTGTGTATGCAATATATCCTGAAGCCCTCTCTGACCATTTGATTCAGCGCTTACGGGAATCAATTTATAGGCTGCCCCTTTGACTCCATTAAGCACAATCTGCACCCGTTGGAGGCACTTGGATGAAACCGGGTGTAGTGTAAATGTGTGTGTGTGTGTGCATGCAAAACACTCATGTCATACAGAGAATCTCTGCAACTCTTCTGCTGCCCTACAAACAGGGTAGGATGCTTTGCATACCTTGGGGTGGTTTGTGGGAGATGCACGTGTAAGGTAGTAAGATCCAAGACACAGCTGTAAGTACTTTAAGTTTTTTATTTTTAGAACTCAGCTCTCTCCTCCTCTGTATCCTGTCTCAGAGAAGTTAACGAGTGAGGAAAGATGAAAATTAAGCCAGAGTTTCTTCCAAAGTGTTTCGTCTTTAACCAAACATCACCTGCAATGATGATACAAAGAAAAATCCTAAGCCTCCAAACTTCAACACATTGTTACTCTTCTCCAAGGACAGCAATATCTCTCCTTTCATAGTAGCAAATACAGATGTTGTTTTAGTAACAAATTCTGCTTTAAAATCAATGCAACCACCTTTCAGAAAAATACTGATCCAAATGCTGACGCTATGATATAGCAGAAGAGCTTTTAATTTCTCACTTTTAACTTGGCAAACCTTTTTGGCATGAGATACTTTCATCGGTGCCTAGGGATAGGAAAGAGCAGGACAGAGTGGTAATTGGCCTGTGCTGTGATCAAAAGTAGTAACATACAATGCCAAAATCTCCCTGCGTTTTAGGCGTAGTTCTGATGGATTCGAGTACTGCTGCCCTCCCACGTATGTCAGCTGTGACACTGAATAGAGAAAGCATCTCAGCATATCAGGTCCTGATCTGTAAATTCTCATTTGGTTTGAAAAAATGGCTGGAGATGAAGCGTGGCTCTCGACTGCACACTGTGATTTGAGCTTCCCTGCAAAGTGTTCATTCCCACCTGATGTACCACACTACATTGCACAACTTCAGATGCCATTCTGAACTGCGGTACACAGTAGCTATGAGAAAATTAACAAATAGAGATAATATTTTCTGCCAGTCAAAAACTAAAAAGAAGCACAACCAGGGCAATTCTAGCAATTGCATAGTGCAGACACCACCGCATAGTAGCTACACGTTTTGGAAATGCAGTCTGGTTTATTTTTTGTTCCTAATAATATTGGTACAATACTTCCATTCAGTCCATTCCCGATGAAAAGAATTTGTCACATTTAGGCAGACAAAATATTACCTAGGCTTTTACAAAAATAACAGGATCCACTGAAGTTTATGTCCTGTTTATGTCTAAGTGAGGTGAAGCCATGAGAGAAAATACAGATCTGAAAACAGAGGAGAGAAAACTGAGGGTAAACAATTGCTTGAATTTTCAAATTTGCATCTAAGGTGAACAGTATGGGCTCATCAGGATATATTACATTGGCATTTTATTTTGATTTTGTGATTACTCATCTGGTTTAAGGTGAATGTCATATGTCTAAGATTCAGTTTCTCTCTTGCTGCACAGTTTGGATTGAGGGGCAGACAATATGAATGTACAGGGGGACAAATTGCCAACTACCTGTGTTGACATCACACTGTTGAAGGCATCTGGACACAAGTCCCTTTTCTGCTGAGACCTGCCATTCACTCTGGGGACCAAACTGTGAAGGCAGAGATAACCTCACTGGGGATTAATTCTGTCCTTGTTGCGACGTCTCACAGACTAGAAAGATCACAGCCTTCTTGATCACAGAGTGCATGTGTTCAGTGCACTCGTGGCAGAGCAGCAGTTAAAATGACTATCACGCTGTTTTTCAGGTTAGTAGTAGCTCTTTAGGGTAGGGTGGAAACATCCCTACCCACCCTGCCTCCCTGCCTTTGTATTTCTATTAACTGCGGTAGATCAAAGTAAGCTTTCTTATTCCATTTTGATTGTAACAGGACTCAGGAGCGAGTTGAGACAAAGGATGAATATTTTTATGTATAATATCAAAGTTTGAAGAACAATGGAAAATGTTAATATAATGCAACAAGGACACTTTAATAAAAACACACAAAGGAAAACACATGAAAGCAAACAGTAAATACATACAAATCATAAAAAATAGGAGAGGAAATGAGGTCATTTAAGGTGGTTCAAGCTCTAATATGTAGCACGGACCATTTCACTCATCCCCTGTACTTAGGAAAACATCCGCTTCGTTGGGTGTTGCAAGATGGATGGCTGTGAGCCTTGTTCAGGTTTAAAACAAGCCTCAGATCTCCGTAACAAAAGTGTTGCCTCTTATTTCAACAGGATTGCCTCTGATTCACCTTCCTGTGAGCAAATGGAACGATTAGCACCAGACAGCTTCACCACCTCATCTCGCATGGTTCCTGATCTTGCAGACAGTTGTGACATGACTCATCTTAAGCATGAGCCCTCCACAAAAGCTGTTTTCATAACTAGAGTTTTGCTTTGAACTAACTTCTGTCATCGTAGGCTGCTTCGTTAATTCTGTGAGGCAGGCAACAGCTGAAGTGAAAAAATTTCAGCATCATCATTGATGTCTTATCTAGGTTACTCTCAAACTGCTTGCAGCCTTTCCACTGCATGTTTAGGGTGGTTGTAAGATAAAGTGATGAAACAGTAAAAAGATCATATTTTAAAACCGTGTAATCATAAAATTATTTCTAATAATTTCTAATATCTAATAATAAAATATCATATCATTACAAAGTAATAAAAATGTAATAAAATTGAGTTCTTAAGAAGATTTAAGATGTAATTGTGTCTTTTAATGTAGTAATAATTATACAATTAAAATTACAAAATCACATAAAATAATTAAAACAGAATCTCCTGCCATGACAGCATCACAGATCCTCACTGCATCAGGTTTATTAATGAAGTCCCTATATACAAAAGACTAATATAAACTCAGTCCTCCTTAGTTGCCTTGTGGGGCTTGATTTTGACCATGCTTAGATGCAGTGTAAATCAGACTGCTGATTTCCGACTGACAGTGCATCCTTTTGGGTTGCTAAATTTGCAATCAGCCTCACTCAGCTTTCTCCACACCCTATACTGGAAGCTTGATCCTTTTTTTTTTTGTATTAAAAGACCTGCAACTGGATTGATGGGTGATGTTTGGGGACGTTCATAGATGTTTGTGGTATCCAACACTACATCACTTTGCCCTAGTCCCAGAATGCCTCCATTAACCAGCTCTAAGTCCTCCCAAAAATGTCACAGAGGTTAAAGGGCCAAAAAAAAAAAAAACCAAAGTAAATAAAAAAGGGCTGCAAGACAGTGAGATATTCCAGGTCGGAACCATCGAAAAAAAATGCAGTCACGGAAATATACTCTGTCATTTTCTTATTGAATCCTGGATAATTTGGACTTTCTGATGAAAAGGGAGTTTTAAGCCTGAGGTGGAAAGGAGAATGTACAAAAATGCAGCTATAGATTCTTCCTATCAGCTTCACAACTTCAGCAACTGCCTTTGATAGGTAAAAGTACACATGCATGCCAGATAACATATTCAGTCCATTAAGGAATCAGACTAGAAAGAAGCAGAACTGACAGCCCAACGAACAGAAAATGTTACAAATTCTACCCATTCTTGCATATTTCTTTGACCATTGTGGGACTCACAGGATGATTTTGCCCTTTTTATCCTCTGAACATAAGCTTTTAATCAAACACATAATCTCCATTATGTGGTTAAATCACATTTTAACTAGCATAATGCCTGATAAACCAGGTATTTTTTTCCAGTTACATGTAACAATTCCTTACATTTAAGTAGACAAACCACTGGTGTTCCCAATATGTGCTTCCAGAAATATAGCAGAGTTTAAAAACCCTAGAAGGATGCCTAACAACACATCTCCAGCTACATAAAACCACAGCGATGGAGAATACAGAAGGGAACTGGGGCTTTTGCATTTAAATGACCAGTTTTGTCAATGAATCAATTTCAGCAAGAGAAGTTAAGAAAGCACAGATGAAAGCAGCTTTAGGGACTATCTAAGATAGTAAAAACCTATTTGTTCACACCTTCTTCATACAGATCCTTTCTAGTATTTCATCTATATTCATTTTTGTGGCTTTTCAAAGTGTAGGTGTCACCTATTAAAGGGAGAAAAAAACCAAAATGTTAAAGCACAAGGAGGTGAGTTATATTATAAAAGCCAAGAACTTCAGATATTGAAGATCTGTGATGACATTCTTCCAGACAGAACTTGACTGTGCTTACAGATAGCAGCTTTGAAGTGGGGTCTGATTAAAATAAAACAGTTATGGGCTTCATAAGGGGATGAGGACAGACTCACAGACTTATTCGTATACCAGTACTGCAAAAGCAAAACCACAGTGAGTTGGAAAAAAGGATGGGTGGGAATTCACTGAACTTTCTCCAACCTTCCTGACTTAAGTGACATTTTAATTTGTAGAATGGTTTCTCATAAACTGCAGCAGCTATGTACGGACATAACCAGAAGACCAAGAGGTGTCGCGGTGGGAAGGCAGGCCAAAGAGAACCAGCTCTGAGGAGATTTAGCTGATGGCAAAGGGTCAGTGAGGAAGACAATGTGTTTACACGCTGCTCAGAAATTGCAGGTGCCGCAGCCAACATTGGGAATGAGCGGTGGGTCCAATACATACTATGGAAGACTTCCACAGATCTGCTGCAGTGTGCAAGCACTACTGCATTTTGCTTGTTTTGTACCATGCTTCTACTAGCTTCATTTGGTCACACTTAATTATTTACTGCAAGAGACAACAGATAGTGGATGCCTATCCCCGTGCTCCACTCAAGTCACAGTTGTTTGAATTTTTCCTCTATGCTCTACAAGTTTACTCTACTGCAGCTTGAAGTGTTGTCAAAAGTCATCCACAACTTTGATTACACATCAGGAAAATTTCAGCCATGGATCTTACTAATATCTAACACATATGACTAGCAGTTAAGCTATTTGAGCTCAGGATCTCCTGAAAGCATAAATGAAAGGAATGAGAATTCTCAGAGGAGAAGAATCCCAGTCACTGTGATTGTACAGCACTGTGAAGGTTGCATTGGTCGGCTTGACAACAGGCTATCTGTACACACAAAGTGGGGAAAAGAAACCCATCCTATGTATCATTTTTGTCTTGTGCTGCACCTCATTTACCTACTGCATAAAACAAAGGGCTGTTGGAACCTCACATTGATGAAATAATCATATTTACTGTCTTTTGGTTTTATTCCTCCTTCCAAAGTCTCCTTGGTTGGAAGATATGGGAAGAATTGTCTTGGAAATTACATTACTGTGAATTCTTCATCTCCAATGTATGCTTTCATCTAATCGGGGAGCTTTATTTCAGAGTATACTTTGGGCTACAAAAGATACAACATTTTATGATTACAGAATCCACGCCTAATCTCCCAATCAGCCATTCATTGCCTCACATTAAAAACAAACCGAAATCCCATAGTGGGGACGAAATCCAACCATAATTCTGCCTGATGCACTTGTTCTCTGGTTGAACCGTGAATGTGTTCTGTGAATGAATCACAGAGACTCAGCCTGCAGAGACGCAAACGTGCAGCTTTTCTCCTCACTGAGCTTGTAGCGAGGATTGTGCTGATTCTGCAGGGTGCTGAGACACACAACGCAAAAAAAGTTAGATCAACCAGTATAGTCAAGCAGTACCAAATGGGGAACTGGCATGCCTATGCTCTGTCTCCAGTTCTGCTCAGGACCTGCTCTGGCTTTGGGCAGGACACCGTACCTCTACATGCCTTGTTTTTCCCTTCTGAACTCTAAGCCATATCGTATTCTTGCTATTCTGGTGCAGTGCTTCTCCCATGGAATCTCAGCTTCAGCTGTGACTATCAACTACCATCATCCGTAATAGTAAATGCACACAAGTGATAACAACTCAGAATGTCAACTAAGACTTAATGCTTTGTGTGTTTGTGTGTATGTTTATTAGCACTTTTTATAGTGCTTGTTTCACAGGAAGAAACATATATTTTCTGTGAAAGAAAGAGTTTTGTCTGGGATGGAGTGAAATGAAATTAGTCATTTGGTGCTGTGGAAGCATGGGGAGCCAAAGCATAGCTGTTTTCTCAAAACATCTGACAGGATACAGAAAATCTCCAAATATGTTTACAGAAAAGATTGGTCAAGAACAGTCAAAAAAAAAACCCCAAAACCTGCTGTTTGTACCATGCGTGACTGGCACAAGAAGCAAAATAGATGCAGCTTTGAATGTCACGTAGAGATATTTCAGACTGCCTTGTCCCCAACACAAACCCACCTGCCTCCAAGCCACCATGACTCTGCTAGGCAGCTGGCAACCATTTCATTTTCTGCAGTAACTCGTCAGGGGAGCCATGCTAACCACTCACATACACAAGTGTTGGGCTCTTGACTCCTAAGGACGCTGGTCGTAAACATCCCAGCTGATGTCAATGGCGGTTGGGAGCTCGAATGCACACCAGTCATGCTCAGGTATTTAATGCTCCTCTGACATACAGCAGTGAAGTGGTGACTGCAAGGTGAGGGGTGGCACAGAAATGGCCAGCTCCCTCTGTCCCCGCATGCTTCCCATTCCCTCTCTGCTCCTGCACAGGACAGCAGCTTTCTGTTGAAGTTACAAGAGCACAACATAAGCCAGAGCCACCAACCCTCTTCAGCTATCGGGGTATCTTTTCAGAAGAGAACAGTGGCAGATACCGGGGACAGGGGAAGCAGACAGACACTTCTTAGTCCAAAAAAGCAAGAAGAGTTTTTTGTGGTTCAGATAAGCTAAACCTGGCAGAATCCAGAAGTATGGCTGAATACAGAAGTTTGATCAAAGGAACAAACTCTGAACATGGACAGAAATCTCATACAAGGTTTGCTTTTGTTCTGAGTGAAATAAACTATATTAAGATAGATAGAAAGGAGAAAACTAGAGCTTTATACGGTAAAAAAGCCTTACATTAACACAGATAAATTAATGGCTTATGACATCTTCCCCACCATGTGTTATGAACAGCAATGGAGAAATCCAAACAGAATTGGCCAGTTCTCTCTGTTCATTCACAAGAAAAAAGAAATCAGCAAAAGCTCGTTTCTCATAAATTGTAATTTTTCCAGTCAATATCTTACTGCAAGTCTAATCATCTTGAATACATACACAAGAGGCATTTCCAGCTCAGCCAATATGATTAAGTAATAAAGCTAGGCATAAGAAGTTGTATAGTGTTCCCCATCCACTAAGCATATTGGAATACAATTAATTCTCATTTTCAGGAACTGTATTTTTTATATATGCACATATATATTTTCCGAGAATAAGAAGCAACACTGTGTTATATTCTGGTTACTGAAGTCTTTCTCCTTAATTGAGAAAAATGTTAGAAAATAAGCTGATACCAGCCTGCCCCTGTGGCTACTGTTTTATTTAGACAGGGAGTAGTTTATTTTAATTTGTAATATTTAATGCACAGTGGGAGTTTAGAAGAGACTGCTCCGTCCTTCAAAGAAATAAATGGCATGCAGCAAAAGAAAATGTTTCTATGACTGCTTTAAATCTCTCGGGAAACGATGAATTGAAAGGTACTATTGTCCGAGCGTTGATATAGATTACCAACAAAGAGCTGGCTCCAGTAGGTCACCAATTACATCAAGGCAGCAGAAATGGCTATTTAAGTTTCAGTCACAACTTCACAGCGTGAGCTATCTCACTGTTATTTATTTACTCTAATATAGTTCTCAATCAAATACCTTTTACTTGTTGTATAGGTACTCATATGACTCCTGCATACTATTCTGCTGAATGGCCTAGAAAGACCTAACAAATAACTACAGGTCAATCATGTACTCTTGCCCTGGGGATCGTGATTTAAAAGATCGGTATCACATTTTGGTCTTTCTGCTTGGACTGTAATTTTAAAAGTAGATGACACAACAATGCATGAAATGAGTTTTTAAAATGGAATGAAAAATCATTTTCCAATACACTTTAAACTGCCTTTGTTAACTCCCACACTCAGGAACTTTAATGGCACAGTGCTAAGGGGCATATTCCTAGCTGATGCTAATCATTAGATCTTGTATTTGCTTCAATAGTGTTTATACCAGCAGTGGATCTGGCTCAGCAGTTGCAGTTACGATATATTTCCCTTAAATATTTCCCCTCATTTCCTCCTTTCTTATTAGCACTGAAATGTCATTTATTGAAGCAGGTTAAGGATTTCAGAGTCCTTCATTTGATATGGGTTAACTCCATGCAAGTCATGATCTCCTTGGCAATGTTTTTGATTTTCAACTTGCACATCAGCTTTCATGTGAGCTGGATAGCATGCACTCGGCTCTTTGTCACTTCCAGCTCAGGAAATTAAATCAATTAGCATTATGGGATTTTTGTGGCACTTAAAATCTCTGCTAGATCAACTAAAGTCAAAATGGCAAAGACAACATTCTCCTGAGAAGTTGTCTCCCCTTGGGCCCTAAGCCCATACAAAAATATGAATGTGTAGGCATACTCTCTCTTGTGAGGAGGAACTGCTGAACTTGATAGTCTCTGAGTAAGAAACTTCCCAGGATCATTTAGTGGGGACATGGGGTTTAGTTGTCTTTACTATGCCAATGATTCAGTCATATTTACCATTCCAGTTGCATTCTGTACCTTCTATTTATTGCACCTTTAGTCACTATACAAGCTGACAGCTGGCTACCAGATAAAACAGGACTTGAAGCACGTTTCATCCTGCGTGCCAAAATGTGCTGTCTTTATACCAAAAGGTAGGCAAGTCTATCAGTGCAGTCCTGGAGGCACCAAAAATGTAGCATCAGCCACACAGATAGATGCAGGACCTTTTCCATAGCGGAATGAGTACTAAGGATTTTCAAAAATGCGCTGTACAAAAGTATCATAACAGAAAAAAAGTACTTTATACAGAGGTTCGGATAAGAGTGTCTCCAGTAGCCAAAGAAAACTCTATTTACCTGAAGGAAACTCTATGACTCACCATGTTAGTACAGGGTCTTCTTTCCTCTCTGATTAGTTAGTTTTGATTTCAGGCAGTGCTTTCTGGTTTTGGTTTTTTTTTTTTTTGCCAAGGTTTACTTAAAGTTGTCTTTATTTGTCATATGAGCAAACCTACTGACTCATTCCA
The DNA here is from genome assembly GCF_028500815.1 of Rissa tridactyla. NCBI lineage: Eukaryota > Metazoa > Chordata > Aves > Charadriiformes > Laridae > Rissa > Rissa tridactyla. The sequence goes on from NC_071469.1 coordinate 62,051,405, forward strand.
ACAAATCTGTGGTCCCCTGTCCTGTTCCAGGGACAGTTCTCTCACTGAAGGCATGCAATAGAGCTATTTGATCTCTTGGCAATACCCTTCTTGATCATACGGACAGACAATCACCCCCTTGATAGCTCCCAGAAGACCAAACGCTCCTCCCAAACTCTGCTTAATCACCAGAGCCCTAGTTCAAGACCCAGAGCAATACGACAGAGATGGAGAAGTAATGTCTTTTATTATCTCACTATAGTTTTCAGATGCTGGGTATGAGGCTCTGACCAGCCAAAGCAGCAAACACTAGGTTTGAGAAAAAGGCATGCAATGAAATAGGACAGGCATTACTTCATTACCCAGATTAAGTCTTTTATGGGAGACATACCTACCACCCTGACTTTGTTGGGCTGATGCTTCTGTAAATAGCTCACCTGCAAACACCCCTCAGCTAGCAGTAAATCTAGAGCAGAGGAGCCCCAGCATCGGTCATGTGGGTTATATCAATGCTACTGCTCGAATACACCTGACTGGCCCTGCAGGCTTGGCTGTCCTGCCCCCTCTCTTCTGAAGGTGCCAGGTGTGTAGTGCACTCTTGGACATGGCCCTTGGACATGCCTGCTGAGACCATGCAGAAGCAGCCCATCGCCTTTTGTACTCACTGCCCTGGAGAGCTGCTGCAGACCCGCAGCCCCAGGAGAGCAAGGGATGGTGGGAAGCAGAAAGGGAAGGCAGTGGTGGCACCATGTTCAGCCTCTTCTCCCTGAGGAGTTGAGTGGGAGGTGATTGAATGGTGACAGAGTACATTTCTAAGTCATATTCTTTTACAAATGTTTTCCTAAGGTGGAAGGGGCTCACCCAGTCCATCTATTGCAGGAATCTGCTTTCACTAGGACTAGATCCGGGCTGTTATTGAAAACCTATGTTTATGGAAGATTTGGTTCCCACATCTGCCTGCAGAGGAAAATTAATGAAGTTCCACCAAGAAAACTGCAGAAGTACAACTTTTTCTGAAAATTTTCTGAAATAACCCCACCATGCTGGATAGGAACAAATCGGTGCTTTGTGCGTAACATCTCAATGAAAGCAGCAGCATCCACGTTTTGCAGAAGGGAGATGCTGTGCAGCTGTCATCTGGTTTTGATCCCCCAGTTGTGACCCTGTTGGCTGAGGAGTCATGTCTCCCTGCCTGGTGCTGGTGGCCAGCAGTGGGAGATCGCACTGCTTCAAGTCACTCCTGCACAGGCACTGAACAGGGGTGGACTGGCCCGTGATTTCAGTGTAAGGTAAAACCCGTGTGGTAGGCAGACATGCAGCTCTGGAGCTCCTGGCTCACTGGCCGCTCCACTGTGACCAGGGGTTTTGGTAGACATAGGAGGCTGGGTTTCTTCTCCATCAAATCTCCAACTACATGGGTCAGGTGGTGTTGCTGTATGTTGCCTGAACTCACTTTTACTTTAGAGACAGCCAGCCTCCACTAAACTTCCTGAGGTTTATAGCAGACTTTTCACAGAATTTCGTTGTTTTTTTTAAACTCCCTTCTGGCATTTTAAAGACTCTGGCAACTCAATGGAAAAGTCTTCAAGATATTGCTTAACAGCCTTTCACTTAACCTGTGCTCTTTCAGGGCTCTCCGCTGTTCTTATTTCCATGCAGAGCTCTTCTATGCCCTGAAGCAACCTCCAGATTATTATACACATACCGCTAATGCTAAATGGTTCTTTTCACTTGTGCACACATCAACTAATCAACGTTAGGGACCTGCAGTCATCAATCTGAAAGCCTTGCTTGCCATCATCACCACTGAGGCCTATAGATCAATAAAAAGATGATATTGTTTATATAAAACCCAATAAACAAGATCTGTCTGAGGCTTACATACGGTTTCATTCATTCTAATAAAGCAAGTGCATCTCTTATGAGCTTTAGCCCATCAGATTTTGTAAACTGCTTATTCACTTCAACAATCACTGACACAAGGATATTGTTGTATCCAAGTCTAGGTCAAGCAAGACTTACTTGATCTCATCCTATTTCCATAATAATCTCTGTCATTTCTCTAAGAATAAGAAGGTAAGGGCACTTTTATTGCCGCAATAAAAACAGCAAAGTGATCTTCTGATGGCACTTAATTAGATTCATTTTATCTTCTTTGACTGAGCATGACATACTGTAACCCTTATTTATGAAGTAAAAATGAATGTCTTATGGTTCCTAACACAATTGAAGAAGAAATTACCATGGTATTCAGCTTAATCTGTGTTTGTATCCGACATAAATGATCTTAAGATAAATTACAGGAAATTATTTTCTACTCCTGGTAACCATAACAACAGATGAGAATTGGTTCTAGTTCAACTTACTGACTGTTCCTGAACTCTTCCATAATGTGTAATAAAAATTATAAGACAAAAGAAATCCATGGGCTTTCATTTTTGTTTGTATAGGAATGATTCGTGAAGCACTGAAAAGTAAGGTTTAAGTTAAGCTTCAGTCTTTCAGCTCTCCGTCAAATGTAGGGTGAAATGCATTTCTGTTCCGAAGTGCAATGGCATACAGATCACGTTAGTGGATCTCCCCAAGGAAGGGACACATGGAAAAGCTTAACGAAAAGGATACCTCCATGAATTGTGTGGAAGTGAGCAAATTGTGAGTTTAACTGGACAGGATTTTAGAAAAAACTGCAGATCTGAGCAATCCCTACAAGTGCCTTTGAAGCAGGAAAGTAGGAACAGGTAGTAAATACATCACCATGACAAGCAGATACTAAAGAAGGGATCTGAAAAGCTTGGAGGCTTTAAAGGAGTTCATTTGAGCAGGGTAGGTCACTGCAATGAGTGAGTTTTCAAAATTGGAAAAGAGTCCTCAGTGCACAGGGGGTAAAGATAAGAGCTTTGAAGAAATTTTGAGCTTTTAATTAAACAGGTCTTTAAGTATCATACAGTCACCAGGTAATTTGGATTTGTAGGGACCTCAGAAGATCCCTAGTCCAACATAATGCTCAAAGAGGGGTCTGCTATGAGATAAGGAAGTTTGTTCAAGGCTTTATCCAGTCCAGTCTTGAAAATCTCCAAGGATGGAGACAGCAAAACCTCGATGGGAAACTTGCTTTACTGTCCTCATGGTGAAAGTTTCTCCGTATATATGGTTCGAATGTCTCCTGTTTCATTTTATGCCTGGTTTCTTTCATTCTCCCACCATGCTCCACTATGAAAAGCCTGGCTCTGCCTTTTCAATTACTTTCTCATAGGTACTGGGGGGCTGCTGTTAGGTGGCCTGAAACCACACCTCCAGGCTGAAGAGCAGCAGGTCCCCCATCATCTCCTCACAAGGAAAATGCTCCACCCCTGAGTATTCTGTTGGCCCTCTGCTGAATTTGTATGTCAATGTCTTTTTCATATTTGGCGCCCCCAAACGAGATAAAGTATCTAGATGTGGTTTAACAGGTACCAAGCAGAACGGATAATCACTTTGCTTGATCTCTTATCTCTTCTGTTGATACAGCCCAGGATGCTGTTGGCTGTCTTTGCTGCCCAGGCACATGGCTGGCTCATGAGTATATGACGATGCCCACATCCATTTCAGCAGAGTTACTTAATTCCTAGTAAGGCAGGCCCTGTCTCTGTAGCCAGCTATATCTCATACCATCTATTAGACCCGAGCTAAATCTTAGAAAGGACTGGTGTCAAAAAGGAGCCTGGAAAACAGCGTTGACTGATATATGCTACCTCAGAACATCCCTGTCCTCTTTTTTCCTCATTTTTCTTTTCATTTCATTCTTTTTACATAGCTTCAGAATGATGTTTCATGCAAGGTGAGGGAGAAGATGGTTTCACTTTTGTCCTTCCCCAGTGTGCAGAATGACCAGATATTGGCTCTAGGATTGACTGTGGCCAGCTAAGCATCACTATCAGTTGCTTTGGAGTTTATAGCTCACTGCTTACCTTTCTGTTAGCAGCACATTGTTGGAGCACAGGGTGTAACAGTCACCTTAGTTTTTTTCTACAAGACCAGTCATGCCTTTTTTAATTCATCTTCAATCCAGCATTTGTGTTGAATGGTGTAGTTCTGCCAGGTCATTGGTCTACTCAGCCATATGAAAATCAAAAACACAGATCAGCTCTCAGACAAGAGATAAGTGGCAGTACCCATGAGCCTTGCAGAAGAGGAAATGAAAACAAGGAGTTACCAACTCTTGTTTCCCCTCAGCTGAGCCTTTGGATGCAGCAATTTTGAGATGGGAAGAGGAACGTTTTTAAAAGCCACAGGGTCAGCAGCAGAAAAAGGACAGAGGTGTTTTGGGGGATCCTTGGTCAGAATAATTTGCTACCAAGCATGTGCTAAATTCATTTAAACACATATGTTGGTACAGGATGATGGTGAGTGCAACAGCCTTTGATGGACGTGAAGGCTAGTAGTACAGATAAAAAACAGTTCCCTGCGCCAGAAAAGTTGCATTTTCATGCATCCACAGGATACATTTACACATCATTGGACACTTTTAATATTCAGCCGGACAGGGTGCTGTTCCATCTTGTTTAGACCGTGCTTTTGCCAAGAAAGGTTGGACGAGATACTCCTTGAGGTCCCTTCCAACCTGGTATTCTATCATTCAGTGATTATAGTGAGAGAAATCAAGAACAACTCTTACCTGGACTACAATTCAGGGTTAAAATGGTGCATTGATGTAAAAGCACAGTGCCCAGGCTGAGTGGATGAACCTCTGATGTAAACAGAATTGTCAGGCTGGAACCAGTCCAGTCAGAAGTGCTACTGTTATATGGTAGAATCCCTTCCTTCTGCTGGGTACTATAAAAATCAATATACACGGGCACCTCCTAAGGTGATCCAGTTAGGAGAAAGAAAAATAAAAGGACAACTAACCCATATGTGTCAGACAGTAAGGTGAAGCAGGTACAAGAAGTCTTGGCTGTAGTGTGGAACAGGAAAATCGCAGCAGCTTGTGCATTTAAGGGACTATACAAAACCTTATTTTGATTGCAGGTTGTAGACTACAAAATGATTGCCTAGTGGCAGGCAGCAGAACAGTCAGAATAGATCAGAAAGGTAGCAGCACGGCAAATAGTTTGGATCTGGGTTGCCCTGATGTCATGTTATTGGAGGTTAGACCACAAAGAGCATTTTGGTCACACTTTCTCATGTGTTCTGCTCCTGTAAGGGAAATGTATAGCAGGCCACTTAAATCAGGACAGTCCTTTCAAGTCACTCATTTACATCAGCCAGGGACCTAACGCATGACTACTAAAAGTCAGTAAAAGCTAGATCAGTTTACATCAGTTTACATCAGAGCATTTGCAATGATTTCTTTCCTTTCTGAAAAACATTTTACAGATAATAATAAAATTACATAGCAATTAAGTAGTGAGTCATTACACCCCGTGGAAGCAATTCAATAGATAGTGAGGCAACATCCATCCTGCAGTGGTTAATTGTTTGGCTTAAGAAACAGACCTTCTTCCATGGAAGCATCTGAAGGTCATTGCATTCAGTCGGAATATGTCTAATCCCGGCAGATCAACGCACAGAACAATACAGTCTGTGTGTGCAGTCTTCCCTGCAGAAACAAATGGCAAACGATTGCAATAAGAAGGGAAGGAGGTTCAGCTAATGTCAGAGTAATCAGATTCGCTCTCCCTCCTTATACAGTTCCACTGAACAAATTCAAAGCCCACTACAGTCAGGTTATTTTATCCAGGTGATCTGGCTTAGTCCTCATACCTGTCAATGAGCACAAGGGTTAAAGAACTTAATCCTAAAGTGTGGTTAAAGAAACTTGTTTCTGTGTAGCATGCTCAGAGAAAAAAAGTTAGAGTCTCCAACTTTCTGACATCCAAGCAAGAGCAACAACAATATCACACTTAAAAAATTAAGACAGGAAATTCTTGATGATGGCAATGCCATTTTGTGATTTATAAGAACAGTTGCATTCCACCCTAATTTCCCAACTGAATAGCAGATGCTCTTCAGTAAAAAGCTGTTATCATTTTATCTGTTTTACAATATGTCATGTATATTTTGCCAATCATATTTTGGCTCTCATCAGAGTGTCTGCTGTAATGCAATTGTAAGCTTGTTTAATCAGTTCAGCATAATCTGATGCTTTCAACACTGCGAGCACGCACATGCACGCACACACATGCAGAGCATACATTGCCCACGCTATTCCCTTTTGCCTTGTAAAACAAAGATGCATCGCTCCATCCATTTGTTAGGCAGAACCTGCCTTTGAAGGTCTGTGTGAAGTTCTACTTAAAATGGATGGCACAATATGGTACACGGTTTTTTACCTGGCTGAGCAGCTATTCATTAAAAAACATGGCCTTAATTGGTGTTGCCTCACATTTGTTTTAAAGCAGATTATTAAGTTACACATAGCACACTGCATGCTGCTGTTTTGTAGTTCAAAACTGTGAATCAGAAAAAGGTACTTAAACTTTGTACCTGTGCAAATAAAGACTTTCATCTTCACAAGCTTAACAATTTATCCTCCCAAAACTCATCCATCAATCTGTAGACTTATTTCCCTTGAAAATGCCTGCTATTCGCTCGTTGTGTTGCAAGCTCTGGTTATTTCCAAGGCTGCTGACACCAATTTACATGAAAATTTCACGTATCTATTCACAAAGAGGCACATCGAGCTTGAGCTGAGTTTGTTCTGCGGTACAGAAATATTACAGAAGATGGCAGCTGGGGTTTTTGCCTTCCCAGTTCTTCATTTCTTTGCTGCCACCCTGTTACGGTTGTTCCTGTTGGCCCCCAGCTGAACTGACCACAAGGGTCCATGGTCAGTAGCTTTTACTGGGCCTTGCACATAAAAACACCAAGCCAGCATTAATAAAAAGCAGTCCTCAGCACTTTTTTATACAGCCATTACACACTGCGTGCTTTTCATCAAGGGAGAACTAGAAGCTTAGCCTTTCACTGGATATCACATCATCATGGTCATGGGGTGTAACAGCTCCAGCAAAACCACTCTGATCAACAGCACAAGGGGAGACGATTTCAGGCATCTTCAGCTCTGAAGGAGCCAATACTCTCACACTAACATATTAAGTATCCCTAAAAGAAAGTTTTCTGGCCAAATTTTTCACTGTGATAGAAGGTAATGGAGGTAGAAGCTCTCATTGCTGTAACACGGGCTGGTGCCCATGTACGTTGTAGGACACTAGCTTTGCTTGGACTGCAGGGGGTGGAAATCTGCTACAGTCTATGTTTAGGTGATGCATCCCTCACCCCAGAATATGCCTTCCTGAGCTCTAGAGCACTTTTTTCAATTCCTGATCTATTCAGTCATGGGAAGCCAATAGACGTGGATTAGGAGTTGGCCAGGAAGCATGACAAAATCTCTCCAAGAACTGAAAATCCATGACATGTTCAAAAAGGAAGACTTTTGCTAGAAACACAACTTATTTGAGGACATCTCCATCAGTCAACTAAGGTGAGAAGAAAGGATTTTCTTTAAGTTAGTGATGCAATGAAATTGCCTCATGGCAGAGGTCACAAGAAGTCTCTTCCTCCCACCGCATTCCTGAAGAGAGTCTATGCCTATGGTTTGTGCATCCATAGTTCAGACAGAGATGTAAAGCCTCAAATAACACCCAGGGATATAGCTTTGAGAGGGTGCGATTGCTGCTCTATCCATATGAACGTATTAGGGAAGCACTGGGGAAGTGCTCCCTTTGAGCGAAAGGTGCCCACACTTAGTCATAGAAGGATTTAGAAACAAAACATTGCCACCAATGGCCATATGGGAAGCAAGAACAGAGATACTCAAGAGGAGTATCAAGCTCAGAGCCCAAACGATTTTTAGAAGGTGAAGATGGGAAAATAATTTTGACTACATCAAAAGACAAGAGGGCACAGTACTGAGACTTCTAGAAACGGAAATGAAGCTGGGTGAGTAGTAATAGCAATCCCATGCAATTTCTTTTGCCTCCCAAGAAATGTTGGTATAAAAAAAACCTAGTGCTGTACACACTTGCCTGTGAGGCAAATTTTAAAGTAAACCTTATATTGTTCTTGAAGTGTTTATTAGCTCAGAAGAAAACCTTCCATGTGATTTGTCTCATGAGTTATAAAAAGCTCTTCAGTAGGTAGAGAATGAAAAGTAATCTAAGGTGATGCTATCTGCAATGGAGGGAAAGGCACAACCGCATAGATTTCAGTGGGTCAGGAATCTGATTCTCCTGACAGAAAGAATTGACTAGAGCAAGTAAAAAATGTCAGTCAATAAAAATAAAATTATTTACTGTGATCTTATTTTCAAATTTCAAGCTAGTTAAAAAAATTATTACCAGTTTTTGCCCAAAGACATCATATATATATTGTTATATTAGACTATAATGTAAGCATACGTATATATAGTGCATAGTACTTGTGGAGACCAAAACCAATATCAACACTTCTAACCTACTGAAGTCTCTGTAAGTGAACAAAAAAGGTTGATAATTATTTCTCTGGCTGTTCCAGTGGCATTTTAGACAAAAAGCTTTCCCAAGAAATTCCACTTCGAGTGGGTGTGTTTTCAGTTCTGCAAAATAGCAGTGATTTCACAATTTGTTATCTCTATAAATGATAATTAAAAGTTACAAACCTGTAGTTTTTCATTCTTCTGTTTATTCAGGCTTCAAATCAATAGAATACCTTGGAGGCACCAGATTCACCCACAACCAGCTCTCACAGCTATACAGAGTGTTTTGTGCTGCTCGATGCCTGGTGAGATGTCATCTCTTTTTCTGGGGCACTGAGAAGGAGGAGGCATATTCCAGAGCCTGAGAAAGCATGTTAAGAGTACATGCAAAGATGTCAAATAAGTAATGTATTGGGGGAAGCAGATGGAGGTTCCTTTATCTCAGCCGTGTTTCACCTTTTGAAACAGCAAGGAATTTGGCCCAAAGGCAAAAGTGCCATTTCTTGCCTCACAGACATTTGTTCCCAAACCGCTGAGAAATGCTTTTATCTTCCCTGTGCGATAATTGCAGTGCATCAAAAGGCCAAGAAGGCACTGAACTACACCTGACTTGTCACTGGGTTTTGATATTTTAATGTAACGTGTTCCGTTGTTGCTTCTTTTTTCGTTTCATCTTTGCACTTCAAGTGCAGTCATCTTGGGTGAAGCACTGCAAAGCAAGGCTATTTATCTGCATGCTGGAGGAACTCCACCAGGATCATCTCTCTTCCTCACCCTTCATAAAAAATTGGCAGAACACTAAAAATAGGTCAGACTGACCCTTTCAGCTATTTACCGTAGCCTCTGGAGGCTGCTGGGCTTTCCTCTCTGCTCCTGACACTTTGCATTTCTTTTCAGACTTTCCCAATCATTCACATTTCTGAATCTGCATGCCATACCAATTTCCAATGAGTTATTGCTACACCCTCAGTTACAATCAGTACAACAGCATACTCCCATCAAGACTTTCTCAGAGGGCTGCAACGGCTCCTGCCTTTCAGTGGGAGCTTCCTAATCTTTTCTCATCACTCACCCATCAGTCCTAGGATTTACTCTCCACTGAAACAATCGATGCAAGCCAGCCTATGCCTGCACAGCCCATGGAGGGAGTGCACACTCTGCCGCTGTTCCCTGCCTGCGGGGCACGTGCCAGCGGTGATAACATGGTGGGTGAACATGGTAGCACAGATCTCAGTCCCAGCGAATACCCGCGGCTGTTTTGCAGAACTTATCAGCCCAGTTGCAGCAATTTATGGCAGTGTGATTTTAGGTCAGCAGAGGACATGCTGTCTCTGAACCCACTTTCACATGTGAATAGCGATGTGGATCAACCACCTATTGGACCAATGACTTTGGGAAAGCAGCAGTGTCATTACCACAGGGACTGCCGATCCCTCACAACCCTCATGTGGGCATGATGCTCTGCTTCAGCATCATCGGGGAAAAAGCAGGACTCTGTGTATCCAGCAAGAGGGACTAGAAGAGTATGTCAAACAGACAAGGAAGCACAAGGCACAGTGATATGACTATAGTTTGCGTAAGAAGCAGAGCACACCAGCTGCGTGGACACTGTCAAGGGTATTGTAGGAAACTTAGAAGAAATGAACTATAGGGTTTTGCTATTGTGTCTGTGAGCTGACCTGAGTCACGCAGCCATAGTGTTTCCCAGCATTGCGGCAAGAGCAGCACACAGGGCTGCTTTGTGCTTCTCATAGATCCTTTCCCAGGGAAGTCTGCTGATTATTTAATTAATTGTAAAACACTGTTAAAGATGAGGATGGCTTCTGGTGTCTGAGAAAACAATAAAATCAAACCAATTCCCAGTTTATTGGTCTACTGGGTTATCATAATCACTAGAAAGACTAGTTGGTGGGTTGTACGTATTGATTCTTTGTAAGTGTGTGGAAGTGCAGATCTAGACACCAGCATAATAAAGTACCAGGCTGACACAATATATTCTCAAGCTATGCAGCAGCTACTGCAAACACTGTCTGCAGAAAAGAGGAACTATGATTGATAAATAACTTTTAATCAACATGCTTGAGGAATACTTGATCGCTCAAGGAGAGAATAAAAACAAACCTGGAAGCAAATGTGGTGAACAGCCAATTAGAAGGATTTATTCTCCGTACCACAGTTTATATTTTCATAGAATTGGAGACAGATGTGTATCCTTGTGCATAAGGCCCCCACATATTCCAATATGGTGGAGTTAAATCTGTAGAAAAGCTTCTTAATGACTTATTTTGCTATGAGAATCTCCTCCTTGTAAATCTCTTAACTGAATGAAATAGCTGCATGATATGGCCTGCTAACTATTTCACACCCAAGCACCTTGCAACTTGTAATGTGCCAGGGAAAGGTCCTCATTCCCACCATGCAGGTGGGAGTTGGGGCACAGGCAGCTGAAGGCGTGACAAGTGAAGGGACTGTAAGTCCTGCCATGGAGGAGAAGCCCCTGCCCCCGCACACTGCTGCGTGTGCAAGAAATCAGACATCAAAAACGATCAACGGGATAAGAAATGCATGCTGGAGCTCATGAGCAACAGTGAAGCTTGTGTAGAGATCAGCTTGGGTAGTTTGTGTATTCAGTTATGACATTATCTGTATCAATGACCTGTATTTGCAAACCATGTTAACAATCCCGGAATACAGTCAGAGGGCATCTGGCCTCTCAGCTACAGCAAATTTTGTAGAAGAAGGAAAAGGCTAAGGACATCAAGCTGCGTTTACATTCATGTGGGAAGAAGTACTCTGGCTCTGTTAGCGAGCCAGACGGCTTCGGTTCTCACATCACTGCTCATACTGCTGGCTATTTTCTGAAGCAATCAGAAATGCTGTTGTACCATATTAGTTCCTCAAGACAGACAGTCAGCTGCTTTCTAATTATAAGATACTGCTTCTTATTGGAACAGGGAGATGGGTTTTTCCCAAGCAGCAAAATGCCTGATCTGATCACTCCTGTTTTCTGTAGAATCAGGAAGGGAAGAAGGGGAAAGATTAGAAGGGCCAAAGCTCAATCAGAACTCAGCTTGGCCACTGCAGTTAAAGATAACAAGAAGAGATTTTTCCAGTATATCAACAGAAAAAGGAAAACTAGGGAAAATATAGGTCCACTGATGAATGAGACGGGTGCCCTAGTGGTGGAAGACACAGAGAAGGCAGAGTTACTGAATGCCTTCTTTTCTTCGGTCTTCACTGATAAAGCCGTCCCTCACACATCCCATACCCTGGAGGCAAGGGGGAAGGTCTGGAGAGAGGAAGATTTTCCCTTAGTTGAGGAGGACCGGGTCAGAGACCACTTGGCCAAGCTGGACATTCATAAATCCATGGGCCCTGACAGGATGCACCCGCGAGTGCTGAGAGAGCTGGCAGATGTTATCGCTAGACCACTCTCCATCGTCTTTGAAAAGTCATGGGGAACAGGAGAGGTGCCTGAGGACTGGAGGAAGGCTAACGTCACTCCAATCTTCAAAAAAGGCAAGAAGGAGGACCCAGGGAACTACAGGCCGGTTAGTCTCACCTCTGTCCCTGGGAAGGTAATGGAGCGACTCATTCTGGATGTCGTCTCCAAACACATAGAGGAACAGGAAGTTATTGGAAGTGGTCAGCATGGATTTACCAAGGGCAAATCATGCCTGACCAATCTGATAGCTTTCTATGATGTTATAACGGGTTGGCTGGATGAGGGGAGAGCCGTAGATGTCATCTACCTTGACCTTAGCAAGGCTTTTGACACTGTCTCCCATAACATCCTCATTAGGAAGCTGAGGAAGTATGGGCTAGACGAGGTGACAGTGAGGTGGATCAGGAGCTGGCTGAGTGACAGAACTCAGAGGGTTGTGATCAGCGGCACAGAGTCCAGTTGGAGGCCTGTAATGAGTGGTGTCCCTCAGGGGTCAATACTTGGACCAATTTTGTTCAATATATTCATTAATGACCTAGATGAGGGGACAGAGTGTATCCTCAGCAAGTTTGCTGATGATACCAAGCTGGGAGGGGTGGCCGACACTCCAGAGGGCCGTGCTGCCATCCAGCGTGACCTGGACAGGCTGGAGAGCTGGGCAGAGAAGAACCTAATGAGGTTCAACAAAAGCAAGTGTAGGGTCCTGCACCTGGGGAGGAAGAATGCCAAACACCAGTATATGTTAGGGGCAGACACGCTGGGAAGCAGCTCTGAGGAGAAGGACCTGGGGGTCCTGGTAGACAGCAAATTATCCATGAGCCAGCAGTGTGCCCTTGTCGCCAAGAAGGCCAATGGCATCCTGGGCTGCATAGGGAAGACTGTGGCCAGTAGGTCGAGGGAGGTCATTCTCCCCCTCTACTCTGCACTGGTGAGGCCACAACTGGAGTACTGTGTCCAGTTTTGGGCTCCCCAGTTCAAGAGGGACAGGGAACTACTGGAGCGAGTCCAGCGTAGGGCAACCAAGATGATTATGGGACTGGAGCACCTCCCTTATGAGGAAAGGCTGAAAGAGCTGGGACTCTTTAGCCTGGAGAAGAGAAGGTTGAGGGGGGACCTGATTAATGTTTACAAGTATCTAAAGGGTGGGTTTAAGGAGGACGGAGCCAGGCTCTTTTCAATGGTTCCCAGTGACAGGACAAGGGGCAATGGGCACAAGCTAGAACATAGGAAGTTCCGTTCAAATACACGGAAAAACTTCTTTACAGTGAGGGTGACAGAGCACTGGAACAGGCTGCCCAGGGAGGTTGTGGAGTCCCCTTCTCTGGAGATTTTCAAGACCCGCCTGGATGCAGCCCTGAGGGATGTGGTTTAGGCAATCCTGCTCTAGCAGGGGAGTTGGACTAGGTGATCTCTAGAGGTCCCTTCCAACTCTGAAGATTCCGTGATTCCGTGATTCCGTAATCCAGACAAACGCTTTTACTCATTTTAGGTATATTTTCCTTTTATATTGAATTGATGTGCCATAATCCCACCTGGCTCAGCTTTGCTGTCATGGAATTAAAAGCAGAATTGTGCCCTCTGCTGCTAATATTGTATGGATACCCTATAAACTCATTTTAATCTCCAGTCCACGTACCTTCTTTGCAAGTTAATGTGGCATGTTTCAAGGATAAGTGAACAGAATCATTATGCTCACAGAATTCTCCTGAGAGTTTCCACATCAGATAAGAAAATAAAGACCAATATCTTGGTCCTGAGGTCAGTGACAGGTAAATCATCACATTCACCATCCTCCTCTTGACCATGCTGTTTGCCTTTTGCAGAGTGAACTGAACTCACAGAAATATCCCAGTGGATGTCCCTGAGAGTTGGATCTGATCCATAACTGTTTAAACTACACCTGTGAATTAAAGATGCTTTACACACAACCTCTAAAAGACTCTAAACCGCAGGAATGCAAATAGATGATGGTGTATGATGACTTTAAATTATAGTAAAGTGATCCATGGAGAGGAGAAAAACTGCTATCAAGAGAGTAAATGAATGCAAAGGAAGACATCGGTAACCTCGATTTGTGTGCTTTGCTGATGCACAGTTCCTCCCCAAGGGAAAGAAGGGAAGCAGGATGCAAAATAGAGTGCCAGACTCATGGGATATAGGCACCTGTACTCTGATACATATAAACATGGGTATAACTGTCTTTGATTAGATCAGTGGTGACTCTAGACTAGTATCTAATTCAGCATCCCAGACTCTGCAGCTAGCTTAGCTGCCTTCATGCAAATCCTCAAGTTGGAGGGTGTCCACATTTTCTTCCCCTCCTGTGCAAGGAATGTACTCCTACACACAGCAGTCCTTGGAACAGGCAAAGGATTTCACAGTCCTGCTGCTTTGTCATTGCTTCAGAACACGGATGAGGAGAAACCCAAGACAGTCTGTGGAGCCATAACCAGGCATCAACTTCTGAGACAGGCTGGCTTCGGGATTTAATAACTCCGTGCTATGGGCATTAACAACAGCATCTCTTCAAACACGATAATGTATGCGCTGCATTGGTGGCTGACAGCATTCAAGCAATGGATTCATTGATTAGTTGCTCCCACTTCAGAGAAAGGTCTCTTGTGGCTTTTCATCCCACCACCATGAATGCAATAGCATGTGGAGAGATTTTGCTAAGACAACTCCCTTCTCTTTACCAAGCAGCTGAGTTAGGGAAATGACAGGCTGACCTCTAAATGGAATTTATATCATCCTTTTCTCCACATCAGACAATGTAAATGTTCCTCCCTGCCTTGTTTTCCCTTTAGGATAAACCTTGCTGTTCCCTTCAACTCTCATGTGATGAATGTAGTAATGCATTTGGAGTCTACATTATGCATATCATGTCTATCTCATTTCATTCTTCCACCAACAATCAGCCGATTTAAAAGACTTATAGCTAATGTTTGAGCCTTTTCAAAAAAGCAGCGTATGCTCCTAATTTCCTTTAATAGTCCATTTTCATTCAATTTATATAGTTTTCTCCGTTCTTTGTAGACTAAAAGATTTCATTTATATTCAGGTTTTCCTCGTAAAGAGAAGTTTATTTGGGGGAGGGGGGCAATAACTTTCTTTGACTTCAGGCAATTTGTTTTAAAGAATTACTTGCGTTAAAAGAACAAGATCAAAAATGTCTTTAAAAATTCCCTGTCTTATTTGTGCATCATTTAAACGGAGAAATGTCACTCTTCTATTATGTTAATGATTTTTAAAAAGGGGTAAAAAAAATTTACCTGTAAAGAGCAATCAAACATCTCTTCTAGCAACAGAAAAGGCATCATTAAAAAAAAAAAAGAAAAGAAGAGACAAGTACATATTTAAATGAATGATCCAGTGTGAGGATTCATGAGAGTGATTTGTGTCTTGAAGCTCTGCTGTCACTTATATTATGCCTGATGAGCATTTAATGAATGTTCACAGGAAAAACATCTACTTATTTTATTTGGGAACAGGGAAGGCAACAGCCATTTTTAGGGGACAAAACTTAATGGATTTTCTTTCAGCTCAGTAGATACATTGATACTTGTAAATCCTTTCTAAGTGTACCACTGTAATTATAAATCTTTTAGCTATATTTTTCATTAGAGAACATTAAGGTAAATATTCTCTCCAAGAGAAGATATATTTGGCATATAGGTTTTTAAAGCTGACATTTAAGTACTCACTGCAGCATTGCAGCTGTTCAATAACATTATTCTTATTATTCATTATTTAGGGTTTGTACTCCTGGATGCGCCGTTCTTTTGCTTTAAAGCAACAAGACCCTTGATTTACCAATTACATGTATTCAGTTATTATCTGGAAGAGAAAGTGGATCCTGCAGGAAAATGCATCTTGTCATTCTCTGATCTACTCTCAGCAATCCTTATCCATTTCCCCAGAAGCACAAATGATACCCCATAACCTTAACCAGCATGGATGCTTCCCCAACACAAGGGGACAGAAGAGAGTGCTGTTCAGGGGCTTCCTTTGCACTGGGTTTATGTCTAGCCCAGCTCAGCCATGGGAGGATGGGTGGGTAACAACCCAGCCCTGCAGCCAGCCTACCTCTCTTCTTACTTTCCAGTTGCTTCCACTGTTGGACAGCCCAGGACCTATTTCAGAAGGCACACCTCTTCCCTTGCAAAAGCAGACCCGTGCCATCTTTACTGCCTCGGTAACAACCAAAGCCAGAGCAGTGGTGAGTGATTTGTCGCAGATATCAAGACTGTGTAATGATGTTGCATGGTATAAAGTCTTCTTTGGCGAGAGATGTATTAAGAGCTATCTGTAGCCTGGTAATAAAACTTTCTTGCTTTGCCATCTTGCTGTGTGTTACATGTTTCACAGGAACCTGCCTTAGGAATCCTGCAGGATTAAGTTTAGCAGAGCCCTAGAGCATGCTAAGCTCTAAGCACACATTCAAATGCTGTGGGAATCAACTTGGAGCAAAACGAGGAGAACGTTCAGAGTCCCCATTCATCGTATTCAGTGTCAGGAGATTATGTCCAGCATGCTCTGTGTGTTAACAATCAAGGGTATATGTAAATCTAATAACACGAACAGAGTAGCCTATCCTCAATTAATCATGGAGTTACACTCACCAGCTTTGATCAACTCACCTTGAGACTGACCAAGGTGAGCTGGTGTTTTTGGATCCTCCATATCTACCCTGAAATGCAGCTTTGACAAAGCTCGTAAGAAAACATCAGAGCAGAGAAGCTTCTTAATTAACTTGGTCTAATTTTCACTTGTCATTTTTTTCTAATACAGCAGTTTCCATGTGTAGACCTCTGAGTGAAGTAGTGGAACACTCATTTGACAGGTAAGTACAATCAGAACAAAATCGATCACTAGTACAGAGAAGTGAAGTGATTTACTGAGAGCAGTAGACTGCTCACACGAGAGCATCCCTTCCCCAGACAAGGTGGAGAGGCTTGATGCCCAGCCATGGGCAAGCAAACCTTAAAAAGAATCAGCAAAAGAAAGCTTTTTTAGGTAAATTCCTCTGAAATTTTTTTCATGTAGCACAGCATGTGAGTTCTTAAAATTGCCTACAGAGTGGAAAAGTAAGCAAACCAAAAAAGCCATCAAGAATTTTCCTCCCACCAAGGGAGGAAAACTGCATAAAGTGGGACTCTCCTTCCCCATTTCACACAGCGTCGGGCCATTGGGGAGAGCCCAGAGCAGCTAAGCCTTGTTTTGGAAAATGTTTTGTTCTCAGCTGTTAAGAAAACACAGATTTTATTCCAAACATTAAATGGAGCTTTTAAATACAACTTATTTCTTCATAGTACAACTTGCAGAGTCCCAGATGGTACCCTGTGCATTTTCATGTTGTTTAAAATGCTAATGTATTCCAACTTCTTCAGATGTTGTTTAACACACACACAAGCGTGGCGTACACCTTAAGTGAAAGTGCGAATAAAGAGCAAAATCACAAAGCTAGAATCTGGATATTTTGTTAAATGCTGCCACTAAACCTCCTTCTCCTCCCTCTGCCCCCTACCCCCACCCCCAGCAAGAAAGAAATGGAAGCATAACATCACATGGTTCAAGGCTCCTCTTTAGCAAGCTATAATTTAACCTCAGGTTATCTTGACATTCACATGCTGAAGGGAACACTTAGCGCGTGTCATTGTGTGAGAACAGCTAAATGAGAACAAAAATATAGAGAAAGAGGTCAGAAAGGAAAGAATAATAATATAAGCAATTTACACATCTCTACAAAGTGTGGGCAATTTTGTAACAGGCTGTGCTGTGTCAATACATTCGCTCAGGACATTTAACGTTTGGAGAAATGCTAAAATGAAGCACTAGCTACAGGTAAAAATGCAAATATATTCAGGGAGCTCTGAGGATGGAAGACACACAAATATTCACACAACCTACTAATGATCAACTAAGGAGTGGCGGAAACCTCATATCCCTTCCCTTGCAGACCTAATATTTCTAGAAGCTCTCATGCTATTTCAGGCCTTTGCCCATGAATCTCTCCCACCCCAAAATCTCAACTTTACTCATCAATACATCAGAAATGTAAACATCACAGATACTGTGTTGGCAGGATGAGTATTTTGGCAATGAATTTCACGTTTCTACCCCTAACATCCCATCCCTTGAGGTAAATGATGAAAAATTAATAAATACTGAAATGAAGAACAATTGCAAATGGGACGGCCAATTACTGGGTATGGCCAAGTAAAGCACAGTATTAAGGCTCCTAATCCTTGGAGATGAGGTAATTGAGGGCACAAATGCTCCTACTCGTGTACTTGCATGGTGCAAAGGAGGAGCAGATTAGCTTAAAACAGTACCACCCATGACCACATCTACCTGTGGTAGAATACGGATCCCAAGGCCAGTCAGAACAACTAGACCCAAACTGAATTTCACTTTGCACTATTTGTATTACCACACAGACACAGTTTTCTGCCCTAGTGGTGCAGAGATTTTATGTCCTCGCTTATGTGGGTGACAGCATCACCTATGGAACAGCTCTGACATAGTCCCGTGGAAGTCCAGCTTCCTGAGCTCACTAAAAAGCTTGCTCTCGAGGTTCTTTGGTTTCCATATAGCGCATCCTTTTCAATAGGATCTCAGAGCTGTGCAGGGGCATTCACCACCCTTTGCAGGTCTGGGAGTCATTGTAAAACCCTGGATTACAAGTGGAGCTCACAGCTCTCACAGAACTGAGCTACTGTAGAGCCGCCACTGCCAGCTGCCACCTTGAAATGCGTACCCCTCAGCATACCCCTGATGTATATAAACTCTTTGGTCTGTCACTGGGTGGAAAAACATTAGAGGGCTTGCGCTGAACGGTACTCAACAGGACTGCACCAGCAAACCCTGATTCTGTTCCCTGACACCTTTTCTCCAGCACTTAATTCATGAAAAGGGACTAGGTCATGTCCTGCTCTGCATGGACTTGTCTGTGGGATTAAATATGAAGGGAACCATCATATTGTGCTGCCTGATGTTTTCTTCAGCTTCTGTTTGAGACGCTGTGGAAGACAGTATAAAAGACCAGCAGATCATGATATATACCCCATCAGTAAAGCATGACTGTATTATCAAAAATACTAAAAAAAAAAAAGGTAATTATTTTCTGTTCACTTTATAGTCTCCCAGGAGTAACAGACAGACACTCCCACTCACACAACACTCTAATATTTCACCGATCAAGGACATAACCCTGGTTATTTACAGACTGTAATGAGAGTGCCCGTACTTTGATGTTACCATAAATAAGCAGGTAAAACTGCTGAGTTTCAAGAAACTCAGCTTGATTGCCTGGAAGATGTTATTATTTTAATAAAAAAGAATGGCATGTATAATGATTAAATTTATATCAAGTGCACAAGCAGGCTCCACTCAAGGAGGCGTATACAAGCCTTTCCACACAGCTCATGCTTTAGAGAAACTGCTCCCTGGTTTTCATGAAAAAGTGGATCTTTGTTCAAATGACATAAGGAAACTCTTCCCGGAGATTGCCTGAAAGCAAAGGTATACCTGGTTGTGATGGATTTCAGTAAACTACAGGTTCAGTACTTCTCAGATTGACAATTTCTGTCAGATAAACTTTACTACGGAAGCCATAGGAGCTACAAAAGTGATACAGCTCTCTTAACAGCATCAGTCCTGCCTGGTAAAACCACGCCTCAGATCTCTTCTCTAACCTTTACCTTTTTCCCATCTTAAATATCACCTGTATACACATTTCAAAACATTATTTAGGCTTACCTTATCAAATGGTATGTAATTATTTTTTGATTGGATGGATGAATGATGACAGATTTGAAGAAAAAGTGATCTAAATCCAAACAGAGTGTCAAAAAAAATCCTAAACCAACCAACCCTAAACCTCTTCAAACCACTAAACAAGCAATTTCTGTACCTTTTTTCCCCTCAATGACTTTTAGAAGTTGTTCCTGTTCTGGGTAGGTTAATACTGGTATATTTTCAGTACGGCTTTCAAGCCACATGAAGTTAAGGAAAAATACCTGCATTTTGCAGTGCTTAGCTGGGCTGAAGGATTTTGAGAGGTTCATCTGTTTTTACGATGGGGAAAGATCAGCTTCATCTAATTCCAGTGTTGAGCATCCCAAACCTTAGGAAGGGTTTAACAGAAAGACTCTTCTACATCACCAAGTAGTGCAGTCCGGCAGGAGTTGGTCTGCAGAATTAAATTTCTGGTGCTGAGCACCCAGTGATAGCCACATTACAGTGGTGGTGTAAGGGCCTTTCATTCTTGAGGAGCTCCGGTGTCCTGGATTGAATTCCCATTAGCAGTCGCATACTGGTGCACATATGGAACATATCTTCCAGGTTAGTTTCAGCCAAAAAGAAATCCAATTTGTGTGCTTCAAGACTGCTCTTTAACATCAGCCAAAGCATGGCAAGTAGGAAAAAAATCAGAATACGTGCTTCAAAAGAACAGCCTGATCCAAAACTAAAAAGCTGAAGAATATACATGCAAAGAATCAGGATCAAAATGTTAATGACAGCCTTGAATGTACTGTAGGAAAGCCAGTGTCCATCAAAGGTAGAAAGGAGAGACGAGAGTCTCGCTTCTTCATATCTTGGAGAAGCACTTGTTGTTATAAATTGTGCTACATATGTTACATATTACATCAACACCTGTACCTGTTATCTTTCAAAATTGTCAACATAAAGAGCCCAGCTCCGACACTGCAGGTTGGATTTATGTTTCCTAGTTTCAGATAGATATAAGCTAGGTGCATAAGTCTGAGCCAGTCACCCTAGGAACCCTTTATAGTCAAAAAACAGATTTCACACTCATGGGATGCAATTTCTCTGAACTCTCCTTGACACTTAGTTTGGTCTGAGAGGAAACCACAGAGAAATAGATCTCTCCATTGATTATAAGGGAAGATTATCACAATCTGCTTAGACATCGTGTTTGAACATCCAGGTGGTGAACGCTACCTTTCCAAGTATTTCTGTCTGTTTCTTGCAAAAGCTATTTTTTTTGATGAACTATGCATATTCATTAATGAATAAGGGCTTCATAATTTTTGTATTTGTGACACAATGAAGTGTGGATCTTAATACAAAATCAAGATCTATGCAAGGGCCAAATGACAAGGAAAACTGCAAAGTACTTTTTGAGGTGGCTGTATTCACAAAGGTACTTTCAGTGACTGAAAGATAGGAGGGACATATTTTACATCAATGCATATCTGCTCAAAACACCTTCTTGCAAACACTGTCTTTTGAGACCGGTACTGAGACGGGTACTGCGAGGAATGAGCGTGTACTGCCAGGAGTGCTGACTGATTTATATCGCCATGTCCTCCTCCTTAACAGGGGTTTGAACCTACTGCTCCTTCTTCCCAAGGGGAATTAAATATGAAGGCAGAAGTTGTTCTGAGATTCAGGGGAAGTAAAGAGGGAGACAAACAGAGCAGAACTCTTCATCCTTCATCTCAAGAGTGGATCATTCTGCAGTGAGAAATCTGGGCAAGAAGGAGCCTGTAAGTCCAGCTTAACGTTTGTCTTTCCACCTCTTGGAGATTGTATATAAAGGTCTGCTTTTTGGGTTTTATTTTACGTATGTTTTTGCAAAGGCAGCAAGTAGTAGAGACAAAATAGTGAGCTTTCAAACCTGACACAGGTCTCCCAACAGCCCTTTTGACCCTCCTACACAGAATGCTAGAGGAATAAACAGACTGAAACAAATAAATTCCCTGAGATTCCCTCTACCCCAGGTTTTCATAGTTTATCTTCTGACCACCACCCATTATGATTAAGCAAGCTCATAACTCCTTTATGTTCAAACATGAAGTCGTTTATAGCTTCGACTACTTTCCTACACACTAGTGTCCTTCCTTTTTGATACCTGACAGTGTTCATAAAAGACATTTTTCTTCCTTTAATAAGGCCTCCCATGCACATATGTTCCTGTAAACAGCTATTTCTTTCAAGAATGTCCGAAAAGATACTTGAAATTAGCTGCCTAATTTTTAAACATGGGCTGCCATCCAAAATTTAGCAGAATTCTAGTTAAAAAAAATAAATCCTTGGAGAGTTTTCACTTGTCTCTGATCTTCAGGACAAGATGAGATTTGGAGAAATCTTTTGATTAAAGAGGGGTTTTCGGTTCTGAGTCAGCCTTCTTAAGAGGATTTGCTAACACTTACTGACCCTGTTTTTTCCTTGCAGGGTGCAGTCTTTAATTCCTCCCTAGGACATACAGAATGCGTTGTTAAACCTCTGTGCCTTGCTATGCCATAAACTTCAGACATCAAAACCGAAGTATGCCATGCCTGCAGTCAGGCACTCAGGGGATCAGCTACAAAAATTCTCAGGAAAGTCTCCAAGCAGATGTTTTTTGGTGTGGTTTTTTTTTTTTTTGCAATAGAAACCATCTGCTGCTTTTTTTTTTTCCCCTCTCTGAAAATGATCTGAATAACTCATCAGAAATGTAGAATCTTCAAAAGGCACTCACGGACAGAGCAGGTTTCTTCTGCCTGTCCTGCTTATTATAAACCAATAGAACTCTGTCCTGAGCATCTGCTAAAAATGTAATTCTTGAAAGGCTCAGTTTCAGTTCTGGACACCTGTTTTCCCAGCCTACCACTTTCCTCCTCATAAACCCAGAGCTTCTCCAGTTCTTTTTACCTCAATAGGTAATACATACTATTCTGTGAAGCCTCCATCAACACAAGGGAAGCTTCAGAGAGAACCTATCCCAAAACACATGGTTTTCCCTAAGGAGCAGAAAGTTGCTTATTGATCCCACTCTATAGATAGATGATTTGAAGGACTGAATCCTTCAAGGATGGCAGGGGAGGCAGGCACCAGTCTCACAACCTTTGGTTTTTAATGTGGCAACTTCTGCTGCTAACATAGAGAGAAGCAGCTCTTTCAGGCATACCTTGCTCTGCCTGGTGTGTAAGACCTGTGGGTGAGCCTATCAGTTCCCACACATAGTACCTCTCTTAGCTGCGTCCCAGCTCTGTTTCAAGCTGAGATCCGAGATTGCATCAGATCCTAAACTTGCTTCCACGGGAAGGAAGCGCATCTGAAGGTCACTTTACCTGCAGCCTATGCGTCCCCTTTAATGTATCCATGTTGTCTGAAGGTAGGTTACACTGACTTGCTGTGCAATTACTTGAACATGGAACTACAGCACATCTGGGGTCATAGAGGTCACAAATGAGCTGTCTTCAATTGTCACGTGTATGACGTATGCCTGTCCAAATCTTGAAGAATAATTCAAATAATAGTTCAACAGAACAGTTCTCAAACTGAGTCCAATAGGTAAGACTCAGTGGAGAGATGTCTCTCTAAAGATATGTCTCAGTGGCAGTTGGGTAGCTTGGATAGCAACATTGTAGATATGTCTGTAGACAGACCAGCTCCCAGATACCAAGGGCTTGAAGTGAGGTGACACAGTGCTGGAGATGGCCTCCCTTAGCACCATGCACTAGTGCTAGTGGGAGCTGTTCTTCCCTCTAAACATGCCTGCGCCCTTCCTTCAGGCAATGGGAACCCTCCAATTTCTTCTACAGTTTGTACTTAAGTGGCTGAGAATGATGCACCTGCAATTCACAAAGGATTCTCTGAGGTGCAACAAACCTTGAGTGCTTCTCAGCAGGAGGCTACCCCATGGTGTGCAGACTCCCCTCCTGCTGATAATATCCATGGCTCTGCACCCAGAGCATAGAAGAATTTAATCCTGGTTGAATATCTAGTGTTGCTGACAGTCATATTACACTTTTGCGGATTCATCTTCTTTGCCCAACCCGGAGGCACATGCAGACTGTGCACTCGGGAAGCACAGGCTTCTTCCCCACAGTCATCTCTAGGAAGGCAAATTGCACAGCCCTGGACTGTAACCCTTCCTTCCCCTTCACACAATGTACATCTCCCGCACCTTTGCTGACATGTCCTCCTCTGCTTGGCATTCTGCAGGCAACTGAGGCAGAAACCAGCTCCCTTGTGGCGGAGTGTCAGGCTTGTCCCCTTTCGGATGGAGTTGATAACTGAGCAACTTCACAAAGGCATCTTTTTGATCTGTGAAGAAGATGAAGCAAAATATATCAGAACTGCACGCTACTCATCTGTGTTTCTGCTATGGCATATACCAATCAGCAGTGCGAGTCCACAACACAGGGTGAGAGAACTCATCCAGTGACAGTCACTGAGTTAGGGACACTGAGCATGTGTGCTAATGAGGAGCTCCACCATGCAGTGTTCCCTTGTGATACATCCCCATCCTGAGGATCCTAACATCTTTTTTTTTTTTTTTTGGTTGAATGTAAGATTTTTTTCAGCAGAGGCGTTGACCCAAAATACCACCTTGCCTGCTATCCCCAGTTCAAGTGCAGGTTCACTGGGGTGGCCAGAGAAGAATAGCAATATACAGATGTTACCAACCCTGCAATGCAAAAGGTTTAAGCACTGTCATATAGCAAGCTTGGGCAAGTAGTGGAATGAGACAAAGTGACTTTGTAGACAGATGGTTCCATAGATTCAGACTTTCCTTCATTCTATGCAGGGGCTCCAGCTACTGCCCCTGCTGTGATGTGATTAAATGGAACTAAATGGTTGTTGAGCCACTTGACACTAACATGTGGGACTGAAGGTAGAGATATCTAGCTATTGCCTCTAGCCCAATTCTGCAAAGACAGCATGTGGTCTTCTGATGCTTGGGTTCAGGGTTATTTCCCAGCGAGGGCTGGTCCAGATAGGTGAACATTTTGAATGGAATCATAAATATTATCCATTTCTCATCCATTTCCAAGATTTCCTCAGCTTTGGTAATTGGAAATGGAAATTGCAGAATGAGAAATTGATTTCTTCGTCACTTCTGCCACACAGAAAGAAAAGAAATGACTAGCAATATTTGTGAAAGGCTTCCCAGCCCACCCAGATCCAAGATAATGAGCTTTCCCAGGCACTAGGTAATTCCCTCTCTCATGCTCTCTCTTTTTCTTTTTCCATAAATGCAGGTCTTGCTGCAGATAACAGAAGATTAAACTCCTTGCTCTGAATCTGAACTACACATGACTCACACAGCAAATATAATTGAAAAAAAATCCCTCTTTTTCTTCTTTATTAAATGCCATCACTTAATTCAGAATGCAAATCAATATATTAATAAGGAATGTATAATTTTTAATGTCATCTGTGCGATCACCCTCCTAGATTGATTCTACCTCAAACTCATTGTGTTATTGTTAATGACTGAAATCTCACACCGTACTTTATCAACCAAAGTCTGTCTCCAAGAACTTTCTAATTAGTGCTACTAATCACTTATTCCTTCTCAGTGAGACTAATGCATTATTACAAAGACTTGTGAAATACGTCCAACAAGATATACATCTTGTTAAAATGACACTCAGGAGATACCATTACCCACATCCATCAATGACACTTAATCCATCACATGGAAAAATTGGTTAAATACTGCTACCACAGTCAGCTGGGTGCAGGCATCTTCAGTGAGACCTGCTAGGCACAATGCCTCCCTGCTTAGGGCTCTGGCATGCAGACAACTCTCTTACATCATATAGCAATTAATGTACCCTTACTTAGATAACAAGAAGTTAGAGAGGCAGTGGAAAGTAGCAGCGAAGTGGGACAACTGATGAAATTAGCTGCAGGAAATCTATTTTGTAATAAAACTGTTCATAAAAGTAAAATGTCATTTAAAGGCACAATTTCCATGGGGAATAAGTTTTTATGTCTGTGTTCATCTTTAAGGCAAGGAATTTTTTTTTTTTTAATACTTCTTTCATTTAAATGACTTTATAGAAGCCCAGAATATACAGAGACGTTTTTAAACCCATAGGAATCTCATTATGTTTTGTGCATGACTTTTTTCCTCGTTTTTTTTTTTTTTTTTTAAATTCAGGATGATTCAAGATGCTGCAGTCATTTAGCTGTGAGAAATACTTAGATCACCGGAGTGAAGATAATTAACTATACGTATAAATGAATACACCAATTTCTTTTTAAGTGGAAGAAAAGATACCATTTTAAACTGATAGGTTACACTGATGGAACCTGATTATTTCCCTCCTTCCCCTGTGTTTGAATGCAAAACCAACTATAAAGTCAACTTTACAAACACATAAAAACCCACAAATACTCCAAGCTCTCTAAAGCTAATAATGCAAAGCTCCTCCTTTTGAAGTGATCTAAAATGAAATTCAGATTCCTATTGTATCAAAATCTCATGAAAAATTCTTGTATTTGTACAAAAATGCTTTGAAATCAAAGTGATTTATGAGTGTTTACAAATAAACACAAGCTTAGTGCTTGGACCAAAACACAAGCCTTCTTGAGCAGTTGAGGGAAGCAGGAGCCAGATGGTGTCAGATCACAAGGGAAAGTGAAAATTTTTCCCTCAAGGCAAGGAGAATTTGTGAAGATCCCTGCTGACCAGAAGTCAGCGTGTCATCTCTCACCACGCTTGGGATTTTTTACTTCTATTTCTAGAGGTTTTTTTAGTGCTGGTTCCTGTATCCTGATAATGTTACAAATTAATCAGCTAACCTATGAAACAGAAATGTTACCGTAAAATAAATCTCCTCCACTGTGC
This sequence comes from Rissa tridactyla, assembly GCF_028500815.1. NCBI lineage: Eukaryota > Metazoa > Chordata > Aves > Charadriiformes > Laridae > Rissa > Rissa tridactyla. The sequence continues at coordinate 62,077,859 of NC_071469.1, forward strand.
GGATTAAGGGATGGGGAAAAGTCCCATTGCTACTTGCAGTACCTGAAGAGGCTGAAAAAAGTGTGCAATGAACCACTCCTGAGACGACAAAACAACAATAATGGATCTACAAAGGCGGCTTAAGGATATTAAAAGGTGACTATTACAAAACAAGGCTTTGCAGATCTACAGCCAATACTAACCCCCCTGCTCTCCCTGTGGTAAAACTCATCTACAGGCTACAGACAATGTGACGAAAGCAGCCATCCGCAAGCATTCCAGTTATTTCAGTTATTTCCACAGCTGCAAAGATGAATTTATAGTAATGATGAAGATAAAACTGCAGATATGGGCAGGTTGAAGAGAGAGTGGTAACTCTGCACTACTGTTTTTTTCCTGTCAGGATCAAGCTTTGTTCCTGCAAAATATCAGACAGCTGCTTAAGCTTTGTGTTAATATCTCATAGTCAATAGCAGCTGAATTACACCAAAATGGACATTGCTTCTCCCATCATGCTCTTTCTTTTTTCCTGTCCCCATGCCCCACATGCTCTTGCCTGCACAGCAAGGGCTTCATGAAACAGGATTAAAGGTGTTTCACTCTACTTCAGGGATAGCCTAGGGGAACGTGGCTGCTTTCCCTATGTCACTATATCAGACACAAATTTTCCCTCTGGTACCTACAATTGTGTGCAGACTCTGTGCGTATTTAAAGCAAACAGAGGGAAACAAATTCACATACAGATAGGCAGACCTGCTCAGAACAGTCCTGCAGGATTACAGAGAAAAGAAGTTCTCTCATCCTAATTAAAACTGAAATTCACTATCCATTATGAACCTAATTACATTTCAAACAGATGCACTTTCAGCATGTGCAACTGTTCCAGCATTGTGAGAAGCTAAACAGTCTGTGGCTTCAGCTACAGAAAGGTTAGACTCAAGAGCGAGACATTTTTGGAGGAAATCATAGAATGATTCTGGTTGGAAGGGACCTTAAAGATCATCGTGTTCCAACCCCCCTGCCATGGGTAGGGACACCTTCCACTAGACCAGGTTGCTCAAAGCCCAGTGTTGTTAGAGCCCTTGACTGTGAAGACTGAGGTGACAAAGTCATTCAGTATCTCAGTCTTCTCTATATGCTGTGTGGCCAGGTCTTCTGTTTCCTTTCAGAGAGGACCCACATCTTCCCTAGTCTTCCCTTTATCTCTGACATACTTATAGAAGTTTTTCTTGTTGTCCTTTTCTTGTTGTTGTCTTGATGTCCCTGGCCAGATTTAATTCTATCTGGGCTTTAGCTTGCCTAATCTGGTTCCTGGCTGCTCAGACATTTTCTCTGTATTACTCCCAGTCTACCTGTCCTTGCTTCCACCCTCTGTAGGCTTCCTTTTTGCTTTTGAGCTTGTCCAGGAGCTCCTTGTTCAACCCTGCAGGCCTCCTGGCTTTTTTGCCTGATGAGCTCTTTCTTGGGATCCTTGAATACTAACTAGCTTCCTTGGCCCCCTCCCCACATCATCCATGGTTTGGCCTACCTCCTTGAGAGCCTCATACCTATTGTACAGAGGCACCTGGTTAGGGGAGGTGGGCAAGGAGGGGGTTCGCTTGCCACCCCTAGCACAGACTTGCCTACATTCACAGCTCTTTTTTTGGCTACTGCCTTCAGTCTGGCAGGGGGAGGGTGCAGGATCTCCTTTAACGTGGATTTTTTTTTGGCGGCTGTTCCAGTTTCTCTCTCAGGGAGGTCAGAGCCCAATTCCACTAATCTATTTCTTTCTCACTCTCCCTGATACTCAGTATCCTTCCTGCTTCCTCTTTTAGCCCTGCCACCAGGCTGAGTAGATCATCCACCTGATAGCACCTCACACAGCTGTTCTCCCTACTACCTTCCATTAGCCCTGAGAGGTTGTGGCACCCCCTGCAACCAGAGGCCTGGGTGGCTGCATGCTTCCATTAGAGCTCTGTCTGTGTTGCTACGACTGCTCTGGCAAGTGCGGAAGACACAGCCTTCTACTGGGTAGACACCATGGCTGAGCTCCCTCTCACCAGATGAACTCCCCTCTGGAGCTTTACGCCCCACACCCTGGTCCCTCGCGCTCCCAGGGGCTCCTTTGAAGGGGGTGGGGGGTGCTGCTCCACTGTGGGCTCCTCTCCATGGGGCCACAGGTCCTGCCAGGACACTGCTCCAGCATAGACTCTCCACAGGCTGCAGCTTCCTTCAGAGCACATCCACTTGTTCTGCTGTGGGGTCCTCCTCGCGCAGCAGTGTGGGTATCTGCTCCATCAAGGTCCTGCATGGGCTACAGGGGCATCTCTACTCCAGCACCTGAAGCACCTCCACCCCGCCTTCTTCACACCATGGCTGTGGGGCTGCTACTCTCACATGTTTTTTCACTGCTCCCTCTCACAGCTGCCACGCAGTGCTTTTACCATTTCTTAAATATGCTTTCCCCTCTGGGAAGGGACCATCTTGGCTGAGGGGCTCAGCTGTGTCCTGTGGTGAGTCTGTTGGAGCCATCTGGAACCAGCTGGAAGTGGCCATGTCTGGCACAGGGTGGCACTGGCCTTGCCTCACAGAGGCCACCCAACAGCTCCCTGCTGCCAGCACCTCTGCACAGATATCAGATAGACTGAAATGCAATCCTAAGATAGCATTAAGTTCACTAAGGGTAATGACATTTAATGGATGGGCAGAACACTTTGATGGTGCTAATGAACTGCCAGGAGCTGCCATTAGGATCCCTTCCCAGTGTCATCTCAGCATCAAGAACTGGCGGGCCTCCACGCACCCTGCAAACAAGCCAAGAGGCAGCTCCTCCTCCCAGCATTTCCCATCTGAGCTCTGCTTTCCCTGAGGAGGGGCAGGAACCAAAACTTTACCAGAGGGGTAAAGAGCCCTGCCACAGCTGGAGGGCTTTGGCTTCTGGCTAGGTTGAGTTATAAATGTTAAATGCTTCTGCCCTGGTGGGTTGGGTTGGTGTCCTGGTTTGAGCAACACAGGATTAATTTCTCTCTCAGTAATTCTATATTTCAGTAAGGTGTCTTCTAATGCTTGGGAAAACTGCATGTTTAGAAGACTCTAGTGTCTAAATTTGTGAAAATATTTACTTTATAGCCAGATATGGTATGCAGGTTTCAAGGTCTCAGTGTTTTTGAGCTCACCAAGTGCAGGGACAAGGAGAAATGAGACCCAGGCACTTGACCCAAGATGGGCAACAGGATTATTTCATACCATGAACATCACATTTGATATAAATTAGAAAGTTTGATGAGGGGTTCTCTCTCTTCTGTGATGGCTGTGATTCTGAGAACTTCTTGCCCCAGTGCCAAACCCCTGAGCCCTTCCCTTCCTCCCAAAGCTGTAGCACTCACAGTATCCGACATTTGCTGTCCATTGCTGGGAGTGCACACCTTCCTACTGATAGAATTGGCTGAGTATAATCCTTGTATATCTTATATTGGTATTGGGATCAATACTGCTTCTCTAGTATTATTAATGTTAATTATTTGGTATTAAATCTGTTTATATTTCAGTCCTCAGGTTTCCTTGTTTTTCATGATTCCACTTCCCAGGTGGGGAAGGGTCTTCAGGTAATAGAATAATTGTTGACAATAAATTGTTGTGGGTTCTTCAAACCATACCAGTTGGGAAAGCCCTGATAGGTCATATGGATGAGAGAAAAGCCTAGTGTGCGTATTTGCAGTGAGAGATAATAGGGCCTTTCATGTGGGCAAGCACAGACCTTTTACCAGACCTATGGGCAAAAAAAACCCCGACCTCTAGTCAACCTACTCACACAGACCTTAAAATTTGCTTAATGCAAAATATTTTCACTATAATCATCCTCATGTCTCCAGATTTTAAAGAAAGAAAACCAGCAACGCTTGAAAAATGTTCCTTGGAAAATCTTTGTCAGCTACACCTAACTCATTTTCTCTCTCGGGAAAATAAAATCAATTGTTTCAGCAGTGCTTGAAGGGGCAAACCTCTGCTGCTGGAGCCAAGCCAAGAATTTCAGCTCTGCACTGGGCTACCAAACTACAAGGCTCTTTATCCATGGCTGCTAATAAGACTTGCACAGTCATTGCTATCCTGCTTTAGGAATTGTGAAGTTTGGGTGAGCAGTAACTGTGCACTATTTGGGGCACGTTAGAGGGAAGGCAAGAACAAGAGTAAATAGGAAACTGTTCATATTACCTCATTTCTTCCCTCCCCTTCTGCCCACTTCTGTAAAATGAAAACCAGGAACAACCCCAATCTTTTTGTTTACTTGTAAATATTAGATATCTTAGGTAGAAACCTTTGTAAAAAATTTTTATTATCTTCTATCAGAACTGAGTTTTTCTTATGGGAAATAGTGCAAGTCCACTTAGTGCCCTATGGGTTAAAAGCAGTTATTTGAGTGTGAAAAAATTATTTTAGCTGATAGTTCCAAGCTATGCTTTTGTAACTTCCCTACAACTGCAAATAAGACCAACTACTCAAAAAAGTTTTGAAAGGCAGGCCAGTGATTTCTTAATTAAGTAGTTAAGTTAAAAGACTTTGTTGAAGATTTGTATGGGTTTTGGAAAGAAGCTTAAAGATACGGAAGAGAGCAGGAGTGTTGAGCTGATTTGCTCAGGAATTTTAGCTCCATGGTAGAACTAGGAGGAGTGTAGCAAGAACATGATGATTTAACAGAAAAAGTGAAAACTTCACAGGTGTTTAGAAAGCCTGCCATAAAACCAAAGGCAACACAGTGGATCAGCTGTAGATACCCTGAATCAGCTCTGGCTGAAACTGAAATTCTACCAAGAGGAAAACATATCACCATGGACCAAGATAATACCAGCAAACTGCGGAGCCATCACTTTTGGAAGCAACATAGAAAGAAGAGGGGTGGGAGAGTAAAATCTCTCTGAAGAGGACAAGGAACCCTTGGCCACACTTCAACATCCTTATGCTCCTCACACTTAAGACATACTGACCCAAGGGAGAGCAAACTGGGAGCCAGCACACAGAATGGACCATCAGTGTGCTGTGCTTCTGTGTTATCAGGGGATAACTAGCCTCGCCTCATCCTCCACCAGCACAGTAGCTGCAGGTAATTAGCTAAAAACCAAGGATATGGATTTTGATCCTTGATGGCTTCCCTTGTTAACCAAAACAGTAGCATCTCCCCCTGCCATACAGAAATACTGCGCATGCAGGATCTGTGAGCACATGGAGGGGTAAAACCAGACTGCATTAACTTTATCATGTTTTACCTCTATTTTGCATAGATTTTAACAGACATGTCTCTCTGTGCCTTCATTAATCACATATCATCTCTGCACCTACTGAAGCGCTCAGAGACATCAATGCTGTTGCTGGAGTCACAGGGAGGCTGTGACCTGCCTACAGTCAGCCATAAGTGAAGATGGACATTATCTAAGCAGTGGTTACGTTTTGTATCCCCAAACAGTCTGACCTAACATACAGCAAAATTAAGGTTTATGAGCAGCAATAGGGAAAGTTGTAGGTGGCAAATGGGCATGTTTGAAAAGTATCATATTGCACTTCAAAGTTACTGTGAACTTTCTTGATTTCTCTGAAATGCACCTATTGAAATAATAACCACAAATAGACACCAAATCAGAAAGGGTCAGAAAATCCCCCATGATTTGCCCTTGACTAACATAAAATTGTCTGTTAAAAATGTACTACAACAGCTTGTTACATTGGAGTCGTCTTCTCTTCTAGGCCTTTTCAAGTGCCCCTTTTCTGCTGGGTTACAGTACCTCTCAGTTTACTAAGGTATCACCTTTACCACTGCCTTGAAGGACAGGAATGCATCTGGGGATCTCAGGTCCGCACGAGTTAAAAAAATTCCATAAGGCTGTGGAGAAGGACAATGCACTCAGCTTCCTTGCTTGGAGAACCAGGCACTGGTTTTAGTTATTTCTATCAACACCTGGAGCTCCTTGGTGGTTGAGAATTCAAGCAAAGAACTTCTCATGAGCCCTTGGGGAAAAAAGCTGGCTTAGCCGATAGCTATTATATGCACAGTCAAGTGGATTTTCTTGCCAGCTATATTTCTTTAGAGGTGTGGCAGTACAGGTAATGCTGGGGCAGCTTGTAACCAAGGGGCATTGTCAGGTTTTTAGTCTTTTAAAACTGCAATTATTGCTAGCTCTGTTAATTTTTTCCATAAAATTTCTTAGTCCCCATTTGTAAATCTGTAAGTCTTTAGGCAAGTACCTGTGCCTCAATAATACAAGTGTAGTCTGGTCTCTTGCTTTTCATACAATACTGTGGGGGCAATGCATTTCTCACTCTCCTTGCAAAAAGCCCTTTTGCATCTACAGGTCTACTCTGCAAGGGGGAAGTGCTCCTTACCTAGTTTTACTCAGACCTGGATGGCATGTATGGGATGGAGGCTTTTTCTTCCCAGGATATTCTTCCCCATGGGCTGCGATGTGAAAGTTTGCAATTCCCTCACAGGAGATAACTTCAGCATCTTGCACAGCTGGTGGGATTCGGGCAGGGGGAATCATTCCTTTAGCATTTTCCTTAAAGCAGTCATGTTGAAGGAGCCATCATATCCCAACTAAAATAAGACCATTTCCCTCTTCATGCTGGATCAGAGCCTGCTAAATCCTATTCCAGTACGGAAAACTAAAAACCCTCCTACTTAACTCCTTCAACACTGTAACAAGTAGTCTATTGGTGAAATAGTAGTGTTTGGGGGTTCTGTGTTCAAAGGAGACTTTTAAGGAGTAATTAGAGAGATTAACTTAATATAAGTTTGTGGATCAGTGGATAGGGAGTGAAAAATAAAGTATTGTCTGGCAGTACAAACAGAAGTTATCATAAAGGGTGAATCAGAAATGGGAGTTGACCTCTTCATACTGAATGGGAGACAATAGAAAAGATGCAGAGAGCTCACAAAGAGCTGGGAAACAAAAAAGAAGCAATTAGAATCTTCATGGTTGGAAGAGGCGTTTGAGATCATAGAGCGCAAATCCAATGCAAATCAAAGATAATGTAGTGAAATTTTTCAAAGGGTCAAAGCCATGGGTCTGGGTGAGACAAATATGTGTGTGTGAAGCTCAGAGAACTTACATTCTCTTTATTCATTTTCACAACAGCCTGGCTGCTGGCACCAAGTGGCAATACCAGCTCAAGCTCCAACTGGGTTAATGCAGGCACACAGAGGGTATAAAACCAGTGAGCTTATTAACACAGTGGTCAGGCTTGGAAACCACAAAGGCTGTGTGAGGGTAGACGCTGACCCAAGCACAATTTAGGTAACACATTATTAATACAGCTGAATTCACAATTATTCATGCACATGAACACCCAGACTTCCCAGTCACATACTGAGCTCACTGTGATTAACAAATCTATGTTCTTCTGAGTACCAATATAAAGCTCTTTACAGTGACCTGTGCTCTTAACCAGTAAGTACCGTCCTGGCTAACAGTTAACATGGCTGCTCCTCTGGGCTGATCTTCCTGGACTAGACTCCAAGAGTTTTTTAGCAAATCTTGCACATAGTTTTACTTTCTGTGAACTCTGGTCTGTTTCCTTAAACTCTTCATCACACTGAGCCTTATGTGATAGAAGGATCAAAATTCTTAGGGGTGTTTTAGAGAGGGCACAATCAGACTAAGTAGCTAGCAATAATCGGGGTAATAAACATCTTCATTCACCAATTTACCACTTAAAGGCTTTTTACTTAGCCTTAACTGCAGGACATCTCATCATGACACCATATTGTTAACTTTGGTCTAACAGCTTAATTAATCCCAAAGCCATAAACTAGAAAAAGTCATTCAAACACTCAGATAGGAAGGAAACTAAAATAGGCATGATTTGATATTTGTGGTCAGCTTTGTGTCTATCATTAAGTTTATTCAAAGAACGGCATAAAATACAGTTGGCTTCTACTTTGGCTATAATTATGATTTTAATTAATCTTAAAATTAATCTAGATTTTGAAATGTAACTGTTTGCAAGTAATGCAAAGCATTTTATGTTCTTTGACTGAAATATTATCACTTTCTAGCAACCAGAAACAGGAAAGGGAATAAAAGTGACACTCAGCTTCAAAGGAAGAGGTTGATTTTTCAAACGGGAGATGCAATTTCGAAAAGATGTCTCAGGAAGAAATGTCGCACCTGTCACGTGCCACCGCCCTCGCGCGAGCTGCCGGCGGGTCCCTGCCGCTGCCCGCGCTTGTCCCAGCCTCAGAAAAACTCGGGAAAAGACCCTTTTCGCCATGATCGCCCAGCTCCGCTACGGGCGGGCCGGCACTCTCCGCGAGTGACCTTTTTTGGGCTCTGAAAAGAGCCGTTGGGTTCGAGCTGAGCTGAGCAGGTTTCCCGCCTGGCTTGGTTACTTGGTCACACGCCTCATTTAGACTTCACCTATGCCGGCCTCCATGCAGTGGATGCCTTGCTTGTCTAGGACAAAGCTGACATTGCCTGTCCTGGCCTCTTCTCAGATGTCATGCTTCTCTTTGGATCCACTAGGACAGGGAAATGGAACCCAAAAATCAAGAGACAAGTCAATGATTCCCATTCCTCTTTAATATACTTTAATATGACTTTAACATGACTTTAACATGACTTTTACATAGCCAGATGCAAGTATAGATGAACTGGAGAATTAAAGTCTGGGGCACTCAGATCAGAACCTGTTGAGAACTCAAGTCTAAGGCATGACAGGCTGAGGGAGCTGGGGTTGTTCATCCTGGAGAAAAGAAGGCTCCGGGAAGACCTTAGAGCAGCCTTCTAGTACCTAAAGGGGGCCTGTAAGAAAGCTGGGGAGGGGCTGTTTGCAGGGGCATGTAGTAATCAGACGAGGGGCAATGGTTTTAAACTAGAGCAGGGTAGGTTTAGATCAGACATTAGGAAGAAGTTCTTCCCAATGAGGGTAGTGAAACACTGGCACAGGTTTCCCAGAGAGGTGGTGGAGGCCCCATCCCTGGAGACGTTCAAGGCCAGGCTTGATGAGGCTCTGAGCAACCTGATCTAGTTAAAGATGTCCCTGCTTACTGCAGGGCAGCTGGACTAGATGACCTTTAAAGGTCCCTTCCAACCCAACACATCCTATGATTCTATAATTCTATGTCATGGTGGATTAGGGAAATATTCCCATCCCTCCCCCTTCTTTTAATTTCAAAGTTATAAACAAGCTATTCCAAACTACTACTATTTAAGCTCTGAAGGTCAGAGGTAATGGAAATCAGGGAAGTTCTGTATCTAAAGGCAATCGACCGCATTTGATAAACTCAAAGATAGTGTCACCCCTAAAGCAGCGGTGACTCTATGACAGAAGCACCCACCTCTCACCACGTTGAAGGGCAGCTTCTGCCAGTTCAGCTTCTTCATTCTCAGTGTTGGCGTCTTCACTGTCTTGGGGGGAGGCCTGCCCGAGCCAAGAGGGCAGCTGAACTGGGAGGCCACCACGGCTTCTATACGGTCTCCTGCTGTGCCAGGCAGGAGAGGTGGAGAGGGAGGGATGCCACCCACACCAGGCAATGGGGGGGGAGGGGGAGGGATACCCACCATGCTGGGCAACAGGGGTGGAGGGGGAGGGATGCCCCTCATGCCAGGCAATGCAGGTTGGGGTGGAGGGATGCCAGGGATCGGAGGGGCTGGAGGTGCATTCATCATGGGGGACATGGGGGTCACCGCTGCTGTGCCAGAGGGTGGGGGTGGAGGTGGTGGAGGCGGGGGTGCTGGGGCAGGAGCAGTGTTGGGTGGAGGGTTAGATGTCTCTGGCGAAGCAGAGCAGGCTGTGAGCTGGGAGGATGAGATCTTCTTTTCATTGGCGGGTGGCCCTGAGGGAGGTGCTGGTGTGTTGGAGGGGTTTGATGATCCCGCTGGGCTCCGAGCTGCACGTGCACATGGTTCTCGCTCAGCCTGGACTATCAGACCTGGTGCTGTCAAGCATTGCCAAAAGCCACAACTGATTATCTGCTTTCTGATACTACAGTAAAGCGGGTTATCTCCACTGAAGATAAGCGGGTTTATCTAAGGGTAAAATGAATGGGAAGAATCACTAAGGGGTCTTGAACTCACCTGAATGCTGTAGGAATGGCCTTTGTCCTTCTTCTGTCTAGTCTCTTCACTTGGTTTACTGCAAGTGACAGGGAATTGCAACAGAGCTGCTGATGCCAGCAGCAGTGCAAATGGGAAATGAGGGGCTTGACAAAAAAGAACAGACAGCCTTACCATCTCTGAATGCAATAGATAGCAAACTACCACACCACAAATGCACAGGAATTACTTAAGGGGGCTAGAAAACAGCGGAAAATTTGCTGAAAGCAAATGCAAAGAAGACACATTTTCAAAAAAGGGTGCAACAAGTGGAATTGCAAATTCACTGCCGGCTCATTTTTGTATCCACTTTTAAAAATGTTCCCTTTGCACATTTTCTCATCTGTGTGGCCCGTGTTCTGTGCCTGTGTCATCATCCTATGCTAGCAAGGATTAAGGAGTTGACAATATCATGGAGATGGAAGGCACAGCTTTTTAGCATGATTCCTCGTGGTATCTTTACACTAATCCCTAGAATGTGCTTGTGCATTCAAGAAATGTGTTTTCAGGTGCTGGATATCCAGTGGGAATAAGTACTATGAATAGCATCTTCAAAGATCATGACATTCACTCTGAAGCTGAATCCAGTAGCTAGTTCAAGGAATAATGTCTTTCTTTTTGTGTCAAATTCTTCAGACAGTACAAAACTGTCCTGATACTGTTTAATAGCAGTGGAGGTGTGCAAATTTTCATCAGGATCAGATGAATTAAGGGTGGGGATCTGTCAGAGATTGTGATTAGTTATAGAAATCTTAGTCAAAAGAAATCCTTTTAGACAAACAAAAGTTTATGGTATAAGATCATCTAATATGGTATAGCTCTTGTTCCTCTTGGGGAATAGAGCTACTTAGATTGTGCCCTCAAGTAGCCCTGGAGGAAGAGGAAGGCTTCTGGGTACACTTACACAGGCCATCCCTTCCTCTGTCCATGCAAATATCAGCCTTGCATATTAATGTAGGGTCTAGTGGGTCACACTTCATTTTGTCACTGGTCCTATTGTGCCTTCAAAAAACTTAGCTCTTTAAATTCATTTCTTCCATTATAGAGCACTTACTTGGCAGTGTGTTTTTCTCAGTAACTGCAGCAATGACCATTGTTAGATAGGTATAGATAGATACATACTGTCTAATCCTACACCTGAAGTTATATTGCAGCCAATATGAGATCAAGCCAGTTTCATAATTCTAACCATATGTTATAAGGATTTGCCACATATTTTAAGGTAAGTGCTACATATGTCATCAACTTTCTGGTAAATATGTCTATTTTTCCTCCTGGAATTACAGAAGGGAGAGGTTAGTGTCTGGTACATTCCATTATTTATTGTCTCAATTCAGTGCAATTCAATATATTCTGTTAATTTCCTTTTCCTTTTTTAAAAGAAATAATAATCTGTCACTGAGGTTGTAACAGCCCCAATGTTAATGGAATTGTATGAGACAATGTCATTGAAATTGGATCGGTCCAAATGGAATCATTACTGTTCGTCCATTCAGGTCTTAATGGCTCCATCAATCGATGTGTATAGGACAGAGCCCAAGGTGTTTTGAGGAAGCTCTCAGTACGCTGAGCCTTTGTGCACCTTCAAAGCAAAATAACATGTATTAAAAGGTACAGTTCCAAAATCTCCTAGTGACGTGTTAACTGCAGATCACACGGCAAAAGGCTCCTTCAGAGTTAGAGTGACCCATCACACGAGTGTACAGTTTGTGAATTGCTGAAACAGTCAATGACAAGATCATAGAATCATAGAATGTGTTGGGTTGGAAGGGACCTTTAAAGGTCATCTAGTCCAGCTGCCCTGCAGTAAGCAGGGACATCTTTAACTAGATCAGGTTGCTCAGAGCCTCATCAAGCCTGGCCTTGAATGTCTCCGGGGATGGGGCCTCCACCACCTCTCTGGACAACCTATTCCAGTGTTTCACCACCCTCATTGGGAAGAACTTCTTCCTAATGTCTGATCTAAACCCACCCTGCTCTAGTTTAAAACCGTTGCCCATGGGTCCATGTCCAAGTGGAGGCCAGTGACAAGTGGAGTCCCTGAAGGATCAGTACTGGGACTGGCCTTGTTTAACATCCTCGTCAGCAACATGGACAGTGGCATAAAGTGCAGCCTCCGCAAGTTTGCCAACAACACCAAGCTGTGTGGGGCGGCTGACACGCTGGAGGGAAGACATGCCATCCAGAGGGACCTTGACAGGCTGGTGAGGTGGGCCCATGCCAACCTCATTAGGTTCAAAAAGACCAAGTGCAAGGTCCTCCATCTGGGTCGGGGCGATCCCAAGCACCGATATAGGCTGGGTGGTGACTGGCTTGAGCACAGCCCTGAAGAAAAGGCCTTGGGGGTGCTGGTGGACGAGAGGGTCAACATGAGCTGTCAGTGTGCACTAGCAGCCCAGAAAGCCAATCGTATCCTGGGCTGCATCAGGAGAAGCGTGGCCAGCAGGTCAAGGGAGGTGATTCTCCCCCTCTGCTCCACTCTCGTGAGACCCCACCTGGAGTACTGCGTCCAATTCTGGAGCCCCTACTACAAGAGAGATATGGACGTGCTGGAACATGTCCAGAGAAAGGCCACGAGGATGATCAGAGGGCTGTAGCACCTCTCCTATGAAGACAGACTGAGAGAGTTGGCGTTGTTCCGTCTGGAGAAAAGAAGGGTCCAAGGAGACCTTATAGTGGCCTACCAGAATCTTAAGGGGGCCTACGAGAAAGCTGGTGAGGGACTTTTTAGGATGTCGGGTAATGGTAGGACGAGAGGGAATGGATTAAACCTAAAGATGGGTCGATTCGGATTGGACGTTAGGAAGAAGTTCTTCACCACGAGGGTGGTGAGACACTGGAACAGGTTGCCCAGAGAGGTGGTGGAAGCCCCATCCCTGGAAGTTTTTAAGGCCAGGCTGGCTGGGTCTCTGAGCAACCTGATGTAGTGGGAGGTGTCCCTGCCCATGGCAGGGGGGTTGGAACCAGATGATCTTTAAGGTCCCTTCCAACCCTAACAATTCCATGATTCTATGAAAAAACTGATGCAAACTCACTCAGAGATGCAGCTGTTGTTCAAACACACCGTTTATTGACAACTTTGTACAAAATAAAGCTCCCAGGAGGAAGGGATGCTCTCGAAGAGGTGCGGGCAGTCTAGGGGACACAAACAGAGCTCCGTTTGTGAAGATCTTTCAGACGCCAAAGACCTGCAGTCTTGTGAGCCGATCTTGCAGTTCCTCAAACTCACGCAGTGCCTTGGCGTGGGCAGCTGGATCCTGCACCAGGCACTGGAAGAGGTTGATCGGCTCAGCCGCTTGGAAGGCTGCGGGCAAGATGATGTCCTCAGGCATGTTCTCATTCCCAAAGAAGAAGTGGTGCAGGCATTTCTCCTCCAAGCAGCCATGCAGGTACCACATGATATCCTGCAGCAGCATCATGAAGTCCCACCTGCCCCAGCTTGACGGGGGTATGGTGTTGAGGAGGTGCATGACAACCGTCTTCCAAGTATAGGAGGAAAAGCCTGCGCTCACAAGGATACTGGCACAGAGCTGCAGGCAGTTGAGGTAGAGGGTGTCACGCGGGGCCTGCCTGGCCATACGCCTGAAGAACTTTGCCTCTGCCACAGCGTAGGTCTCTGCCCAAGTTGTGCTTGGGGTAAAGATGGCCTCTGTAGTCTGGCTGCTGAGGAAAATGTCCGAGTTGCCTTGCTGCACCCCAAACACCATCTCAACCAAGAGGGATCTCCCAGAGGCATTTGTCAGCTGCAGCTTGCAGGAGCGGCTGGAAGGCAGCATCTCCATACTGTAGTGACGCGACTGAGTCATCTCCCCCCAGGCTGAGATCACCAAGTTCTGAAACCAGCGGGCAATTTTCTGCGCATCGAGGTAGGAGCCAGTGCAGAAGGTGCTTAGAAGGGTGGAATCCTGATTGCTCTGCAGCATTTCCTCAGGGTGGTGGAGGAAGCACAGCGTGTTCTCCACACATTGGTCCCTCGTGCAGGTGCACTCCAGCTCCACACGGATGCAGATCTTTGCCGGCATCTGCCCCGCGGTGCCCAGCTCCAAGTGGAAGGCATGGCCATGGGGAGGCTTCAGGGGCATGAGCAGGTGGTAGACAGCATCATGCCCAGTGGGACTCCAACCTTCAAAGGCGCTGCCCACCCCGATGGCTGGCTGCAGCGCCGGGAAGAAACTATTTGACAAGCGTTCTTGTAAAACAGTGAGGAGGTCGCTCGCCAGCTCTTCCACCACCTGTCTCCTGTAGGCCATGCTCTTCGCTGACAATTGGATGCGCTTTGCATAATCCCTGACCAGACGCCCCTCTTCATCAGAATCTCCTCCTTCACACGCTTCCTCCTCCAGCTCTGTGCTGCTGCTGGAGCTCTCCTCTTCATGGCTGATCTCTGGCCGTTGGCTCCTTTTCCGGAGCCACCAGCAGAGCCTGAAGAGCAGGACTGGGACTCCAGCAATCGCCCAGAACTGCCACTGCTGCAAGGCAGCAAAGACCAGGGCTTCCCAAAGCTGCTCCACTCATGCTCCTGCAGCAGCCGAGTCATCTCCAGGGTCAGCTGCTCCACACGCTGCTGCACGCGCTCATGCTTGCCATCATCCTGCTCATCGCCGACCATCGGCAGGAGCTGGAAGATGCTTAGCACAAGCAAGGCGAGGACCCTTATTGCAGCCATAGCCTGTAGGAATAGGGAGAGAAGGGGTTCAGTGGGGCTGGGAGGGAGGGAGCTGGCGTCAGGGGGAATGGGGACGGGAGCCGCAGGGAGCTGGGGGCAGGTAGGGGAGGGGACGAGGCAGCGGGGAGGCAGCAAGGCCTGTGCCCAGCAGAGGGGCCAGCAGTTGGGCCCTCGATGCTGGGTGAGAACCCACCCCGCGGGGGCCGGCGTTTCTGCCCCGGCCCTGGTCCAGCCCAGCCTCCCCCCGCCAGCCCACTCACCGCTAGCCCAGGCCGTACTGGGGCAGCGCTGCTGCTGGCGCCTTTTATAGCTGCCCCCCATTGTGACGCGTCCCCTGTGGTGTCCCAGGCGACAGAGCGCATCACAGGCCGGCAGCCAGCCCTGCCCTTGGGCACCCCCCACCCCGGCTCAGCGGCAGCGTTTGATGGTCAATGCGACTGTGTTTCGACAAGATTCGATGGCGAGGTGCAATCGGTCATTTACTGCATGGAGGGCAGGGTCAGTCAGAACTGTGAGGGAGAGACTCCCGTTGAGTCAGGAGGTTCAGAGAGGACCCACTTGCTTTCCAAACTCCTTCTCAGAGAGGAGTCCAGGGGCAGCTGTATCCAGTCCCAGACCTGGTCAAGGGTTTATGTCAAAAGGACTGTATCTTCCCAATCAATCCTTTGTATCGCTTAGCTGAGATTTCAGAGTTTAGCGTGCTGTTAGTCACTTACCCAGGATCTGTTGTGTCAATGAATCTCTGCATCTCGAGAAGTAATCTTGAGAGGTGTTGCTACTTAAGGGGAGATGCTGCCGTGCAGGAGAATTACAAAGGCTCTTGGGGGGTTGACTATTTATGGGGGTAAGATGGTTGCCCTGTAGCCCTATTTGCATATTGACCACAGCACCAGCATTGCTTAAGTTGGTCCTTGGCTATTGTGTTTTTATCTGACTCCCCAAAACCACCTTGGAGCCCCGGATGCCACCATCATGACCAGATGCACCCATTGTGACCACCACAGGTGGTTATTGCTTGGGCAGGGTTATGGGCTATAAAGGTCATGATGGTGCCTGGCGGGGACCACACCATCACAGAAGCAGCCCCAAACCCTTAGCAAACATAAAAAGGGGCATTGTGGCCTGTGGATGCTTTACTTGCTCCTTGAGATCCCATCCTGAGTGATGGAATCGGCTGCCTTGGTGCTGGCCTCTGAGCTTGCGATGGTGGGTGTGCTCTCGGTGCCTTCATGACACTGATGGGTAGGTGGTGGTGCATATCCTGGTGGTGGGATGGGGCCTGTCAATAGCAGGACCTCTGTTCCAACTGTGCCATGGCAAGAGGACACTGCTTCCAAGGAGCCATTTCCCAAGGGTGATGTTGGGGGTGCGGGTGGAGATTTCCCAATGAGCAACTCCCTCTTTGGGGGTTGCAGCTTCTCCATGCTTCTCCAGCTTCTCCATGTCCAGCACGTTCTGTTCTGTGGCACCAACTCCCCAAGGAGTGTCTGGGATGGGCAGATGCTTTGCCTTGATCCCGGTGAACACATGGAAACACCTCAGCGGTTCCTCTCACTTGGTCCCTGCCCAGCCAGAGCTGCCAGGGAGTTTCTTGGCCCTTGTCAAATCACCACCACAGTCATGACAGTGTGAAGGGAAAGCAGTGCAAAAATCATCTTTGCAGCCGCCACGGTCTTCACCGGCTGCTGTGCTGGGGAGACCATTGCGAGGAGCACGCTGCCGCTGTTGGCAGAGGGCTGCTGCGCAGGCATTTCCCTTTCCTTTCTGTGTCGCCCATTCTCCCCTCTTTTTCCCTGCAGTATGAGGTCAGGGGAATGCCATCAGCTCCCAACAGATCCAGCTTCTCCAACATTGATCCACGATCACAGGAGCCAGCAGCTTTTTCTGTGATCCACAAGCACAGAAGCTTGAGCAGCAGCTGTGCAGCCAGGCATTCACCTGTTCAATTTGCCTCCTCCTTCCTGAACCCCTTCCTCTGACTGGGAGGAGAGAGGAGAACACCACCTCTGCTCCTCATCCTTTGAACATTGCTCCAAGGAACATACAGTCTCTTTGGATGGTTCTAGGTTGCCTCGTCACAGTGTCGTCAGACCCTACATCGTGTAGTAGGAGTGGGTGATAACCTGCAGGGTTCAGGTCTTGGCAGCCTCTCAGTGACGTCCCGAGTGTGAGCTCCTGGTGGGCAGCAAACTTCTCTGGAGAAATTGTCTGGACAGCAAAGAGCTGCTTCAGCGCCTCCCAGTAAGGAATCTCCAATTGCTAATACCTTGCGTGCTTTCCTAGTGGCACAGGTTCTAATGCGGGTGGGTGGCTCAACTCTGCCGGCTTGACTTTTCCTGAATCCTGTCCGTTACTCCCATGCCCTGAATTCCCCAATCCCGGACTATCATGTCTGCATCCTAGCCCCTCTACTACCACCGCTGTGAAACCCTCCCCTTGCCTGGCACCAGAGAGAAGGAGCTGTAGCCAGACCAACCCCAGGGTCGTGCAGATCAAGACAGAAGCAGATGGATGGCGACGCCACAGAATCAGAGCTGCTTTGAAAATTGTAGTATGCGTGTGTTAAGTAGGGATTGGCCACATCATGTTGTACCTGAATGGTAGAGAGAGGTAGAAGAACCTCATGTAAAATGGCATTCAGGGTGCGCCAATTTGAACGGGACACCTCATGCGCATGAATAAAGCGTTACTCTTGAATTTCTGTACTTTGCATCCCAGCCTCTCTCCTGGCTTGGCACAGGCCAGTTGTGAAGGTTTCCAAACCCCTCCCATGGTTGGAAGGGGCTGCGGGGACAGCCAGCACCCCCCAACTGCCTCAGGACCTGCCGACCTGCCAGTCCCTCCCACACACAGCCCAAGGGTGTCAGGGGCACAGAAATGCCCTCAGACACCCCCCAGAGCTATCTTGCAAGCCTGAGATCTCCTGGCGGCAGAGGGAACTGTGCAGAGACCCTTGTGAAGCAGTATGTCAAAGGCGGTGGCAGGCTTTCAGTGGCCGAACCCTGTCTGCAGGACATCTTGCCCCCAACGCGACTGAGTTCCAGCATGAAGCTTCACAGTGACAGCGCAGAGTGCTAGTTCGGGTGGCTCGTTGATCCAAGGCAGCTGTGAAGGTGTCCACTTCTCCAGAAGGCACATCAGCAGTGTAACACGGGCAGTGATGGCTTGGGCAGACACTCAGTGACTCGCTGCACCTCTGGCTACACCCTGGGGCGGTGCTTCTGAGAGGAGCTGGCATTTTGCTCTCAGATTGGGCTCGGAGGAGAAGCTCAGAGCCCGGGGCCAGGAGAGACAGACAGCAGAGCTGGCCCCAACTAGGTCTGCTGTGATAAAAGGCAAGAGTTGGTTTTAAAACAGCACGGCCCTCGCAGAGCCCGGAAAAGCCACGTCCCTTGGGCTGATGGGCACCAGGCACCCGTTGGGCTTCTTTAGCACTCAGACACGGGCAGTTCTTTTGACGTGATAACTATCGAAGATCTTCCAAATCTTCTCCCATAGACCATCCTTGGATTTCCACTAGAGGTGTCCCAAAGACAGGGATGAGTGCAGCTCTCCTGCCGCCATGGCTGCTGCCAGGCCACTGCTTCTCAGAAACGTGGCACGGACTGCGCCAGTGCATGCCTGGAATTGGAGGCATCTCAAAAGCTTTCTTTAACCTTGCTGCACGTGTTAAGTCTCCCGTGTTAAAGTGGTGGGAACCCAAGCTTGAGGTGACGAGAGGGTGTGGAGCATGAGTCTCATGCTGGTACAGGAGCCAGAGCCGCCAGAGCCCCACTCTGCCGTCGTGGCACTTGTCCCCCGTGCAAAGGGCTCCCCACTCGGCCTGCGTCATTCCCACCTCGCTGGGGTCACCCGAGGGCAATGCTACGGCGCTCCCAGGGCTTGCTTTGTGTATGGCCCCCAAGGAAGCCACGTCAGGCTCCCTCCCTGCGGAGCCACCCAGGCAATGTGCCCAGCTGTGGAGGGTGACAAATTATTCCCATTGCCCCAGTGCAGGAGCACAGGCAGGATGGGGAGCCGTAGCTAGAGAATCAGTGAAACCAGAGCCCACCACATCAGCACTCAGCCCCCTGTGCCCGCATTCCCCAAAAAACTGATGCGCACTCACTCAGAGATGCAGCTTTTGTTCAAACACACTCTTTATTGTCAACTTTGCGCAAAGTAGAGCTCCTAGAAGGAAGGGATGCTCTTCAAAGATGCACGGGCAGTCAAGGGGACACAAACACAGCTCTGTCCGGGAAGACCTCTTTCAGTCTCCGCAGAAGACCAGTCTTGTGAGCCGACCTTGCACTTCCTCAAAGTCATGCAGTGCCTTGGCGTGGGCAGCTGGATCCTGCAGCAGGCACTGGAAGAGGTTGATTGGCTCAGCCGCTTGGAAGGCTGCGGGCAAGACGATGTCCTCAGGCACGTTCTCATTCCCGAAGAAGAAGTGGTGCAGGCGTTTTTCCTCCAAGCAGCCGTGCAGGTACCACATGATATCCTGCAGCCGCATCAGGAATTCCCTCCTTCTCCAGCTTGACGGGGGTATGGTGTTCAGGAGGTGCATCACAACCGTTTTCAAGACATCAGAGGAAAAGCCTGTGCCCACCAGGCTACCAGCGCAGAGCTGCAGGCATTTGAGGTGGGAGGTGTCACGCGGGGCCCGCCTGGCCACATGCCTGAAGAACTTTGCCTCTGCCACATCATAGGTCTCTGCCCACGTGGTGCTTGGGTTGAAGGCAGCTTCTACAGTCTGGCTGCTCAGGAAGATGTCCGAGTCGCCTCGCTGCACCCCAAAAATCATCTCAATGAAGAGGGATCTCCCGGAGGCGTTTGTCAGCTGCAGCTTGCAGGAGCGGCTGGAAGGCAGCACCTTCATAGTGTAGAGACGCGACTGAGGCATCTCCCGCCAGGCTGACCTCACCAACTTCTGGAACCAGCGGGCAATCTTCTCGATATCTAGGTAGGAGCCGGTGCAGAGGATGCCTAGGAAGCTCAAAACCTGATTTCTGCCTAGCCCCTCCTCGGGTTGGTGGAGGAAGCACAGCACGTTCTCCATGCCTTGGTCCCTGGTGCAGGTGCACTCCAGCTCCACGCGGACGCAGTTCTTTGCTGGCATCTCCCCCGCAGCGCCCAGCTCCAGGTGGAAGCTGTGCCCCCGGGGGGGCTTCATGGGCACAAGCAGGCGGTAGACAGCATCATGCCCAGCGGGACTCCAACCTTCAAAGGCGCTGCCCACCCCAATGGCTGGCTGCAGCGCCGGGAAGAAACTATTTGACAAGCGTTCTTGTAAAACAGTGAGGAGGTCGCTCGCCAGCTCTTCCACCACCTGTCTCCTGTAGGCCATGCTCTTCGCTGACAATTGGATGCGCTTTGCATAATCCCTGACCAGACGCCCCTCTTCATCAGAATCTCCTCCTTCACACGCTTCCTCCTCCAGCTCTGTGCTGCTGCTGGAGCTCTCCTCTTCATGGCTGATCTCTGGCCGTTGGCTCCTTTTCCGGAGCCACCAGCAGAGCCTGAAGAGCAGGACTGGGACTCCAGCAATCGCCCAGAACTGCCACTGCTGCAAGGCAGCAAAGACCAGGGCTTCCCAGTCCAAGCTGCTCCACTCATGCTCCTGCAGCAGCCGAGTCATCTCCACACGCTGCTGCACGCGCTCATGCTTGCCATCATCCCGCTCATCGCCAACCATTGGCAGGAGCTGGAAGATGCTTAGCACAAGCAAGGCGAGGACTCTTGTTGCAGCCATAGCCTGTAGGAATAGGGAGAGAAGGGGTTCAGTGGGGCTGGGAGGGAGGGAGGGAGCTGGCGTCAGGGGGAATGGGGACGGGAGCCGCAGGGAGCTGGGGGCAGGTAGGGGAGGGGACGAGGCAGCGGGGAGGCAGCAAGGCCTGTGCCCAGTCCAGGGGCCAGTGGCTGGGCCCTCGATGCTGGGTGAGAACCCACCCCCCGGGGGCCGGCGTTTCTGCCCCGGCCCTGGTCCAGCCCAGCCTCCCCCCACCAGCCCACTCACCGCTAGCCCAGGCCGTACTGGGGCAGCACTGCTGCTGCTGCCCTTTATAGCCACCCCCCCAAATTGTGACGTGTCCCCTGTGGTGTCCCAGGCGACAGAGCGCATCACAGGCCGGCAACCAGCCCTGCCCTTGGGCACCCCCCCGGCTCAGTGACAGCTTTTTGTAGTAAATGTGAGTGTTTTTTAAGAGGATTCGATGGCGAGGTGCAATCGGTCATTTACTGCATGGAGGGCAGGGTCAGTCAGAACTGTGAGGGAGAGCCTCCCGTTGAGTCAGGAGGTTCAGAGAGGACCCTCTTGCTTTCCAAACTCCTTCTCAGAGAGGAGTCCAGGGGCAGCTGGATCCAGTGCTAGTCCCAGGCTTGCTCAAGGGTTTATGTCTACAGGACGATACTTGCGCAATCAGTCCTTTCCATGACTTAGCTACGATCTCAAAGTTTAGCATGCTATTAGTCACTTTTGAGGAGCGACTCCAGATCACAGTGTATATTTAGGGATCGCTTACCCGCTATACTTAGGGATTGTTCATGCACAGATCTAGAACTGTGTGCTGGAATTTCCTTAGAACATTTTTTTTAAGCAATAATTAATGTACATAGCTACTGAATTCTTTCCCCTGTTTAATGTTTCACACACTTTTTGATACTGCTTACAAGTTCCTGCAGGTGCCGTATTTCATTACCCATTTGCAAGCTTGGATACATTGAACGGCACCGAGTACAGGGATCTTCTGGCCTTGTTTTCTGACTGCTGTAAAAGGAGGAGCCGTTTTGGGGAGAGGAAGGACGAGTGTCATTCTCCTCTACAAGTCAGGACAATGCTGGAGGTAATTCAGTTTGATATATCAAACTACCTCAAATTCCAGCAGTAATAAACGTTTGGCAGCACACTTGCCTGCAGGATGACGATGCTGAGTGGGTCTAGTGTATTGTGCTGAAGAAACTTGTGCTGGTGCTCCCAAAAGAGCTCAGTCCCTGAGGCACTGGCCTGGTGTCATTGTACAGCATGTGGGAACTGGATAACACAGTTAATAAGTTCGCAGGAACATATTAATTTCTCTGTAAATAATGAACATGGGCACCCCCACAAGCCTTTGGTGGCAGTTTCCTCAGCTGATTGTGTCATTATCATCCCCAGAATTTTTGTGAAACAGTTTCTCAGTAGGGATTTAGAAAGTTGAAATGATACATATTAAGCTAAAGCTAGTCTTTTTATTCATTGAGAAAAATTCCCAATTTCAAGAAAATTAAACATTTTAAAATAAAAGTTAATGTGAATTTTAGAAACCCAAGGTGTATCCTCTTGGTGTGGTATGTCCTTCCTCCTCTTTTCCTTAGAAATCCAAGAAATTTCTGTCTGTACTTACAACTCTCTCCTCACAGAAGTTATGGTCTCAGTGCCTTGTGTTCCTTTTCTGGCCAGAGAAAGAAAGCAAAGTAAAGGTAGGAGAGAGGCATTGGAGTGAAAATTCTGAAAGGAATAAAAACGCAAAGGTTCCCATCATTGGAATTGTTTTCTAAATTTTTTTCCTTAGATAGCCTCAATCAGTTGGATTTGCTGTAGTGAAAGTGTCTCATATTAATT
This sequence comes from Rissa tridactyla, assembly GCF_028500815.1. Taxonomy (NCBI): domain Eukaryota; kingdom Metazoa; phylum Chordata; class Aves; order Charadriiformes; family Laridae; genus Rissa; species Rissa tridactyla. The sequence goes on from NC_071469.1 coordinate 62,100,144, forward strand.
GATACATGTCTGTTTGCTCTCCATTTGCATAGTCTCAGAACTAGAAAGAGCTTTGCTCAGACACCAGCAATGATGCCATAGTCAGCTATTGCTCAGAAACTCCTAGCAACCAAGGACTGAAACTCCAGAGGAATTGCCTGTAAAAAGGCGTATAATGAATAAAAAAAAAGGAAAATACTCACAAATGCAAATAAATTACTTTTTTGAAGCTCAGATGTGTCCTGGTTTCAGTTGGGAAGGAGTTAAATTTTCTTTCTAGTGATTGCAGTGAAAGGAATATCAGTAATGCATATTGCTTTAGCTGTTGCTAGGTGGTGTTTATACTATTCAAGGACTTTTTTCATCTTCCCATAGAAGCTGAGAAGGAGCATAGACAGAATGGAATCGCCAATGGATTATTCCATACCATAGGTGTCATGCTCCATATGTAAATAGGGGTTGGCCAGGAAGTGGTGGGGGGAATCGGCAATCACTGCTCATGAAGGTACCAATTCACCGGGTGGTGAGAGTGACTTGTGTCATTATTATTGTTATTTTCCTTTTCTGTTATTGTTCTATTAAGCTGTCTTGAGTTGTCATGAGTTGTTTTTTTCTCCCTCTTCTTCCTGTCCTTCTGTGGGGAAGGGGGAGAACTGCATGAGCGGCTGTGTGCTCCTACCTCCCACCTGGGGTTGAACCACCACAAGATGTGATGCGAGGCCATACACTCATGTGGGGTGTCTCATCCAGGTGCCATGTGTACACATCAACCAACTGCTTGGGAGCCTGTCTGTCCAAGTGGGCAGAAAGGTCATGTATACTGCAGGGCATCAAAATCCCCCTGGTTATTTTTATTTATTTCACTACCCAGTAATCACTCTGTATTAAATCCCGTGTTCTGCCTCATTGCTATCAGATAGAGAAGGGAATGAATTGAGCTTTACATATGACTGTAAATACCTGTGATCAAAAGGAATACCACTTTACTCTCTCAAGTAGTCTTATCATGTGTATATCTTGTCAGTCAGCATTATGGTACATCAAGGATAATGCTTATGTTCTTACACTGACACCTTAAGAGAGCGTTTGTAAATCTCCTTGTATGGCTGGCCCAGAAAATTGTGGAAGGCAGCCATTAAGTAATCTTTTCTTTCTATGTAATACAGCTGCCACTGCTGTTTCCAATACAATACTCCATTTCTGTTTCATTGCTTGATGGTATTCTCATGAGTCTTTGGCTGACCAAAAGGACAAGACAAATAACTGGAAAATTAAAAACATATGCAGTCCTGCATCTTGGTATGTGGTCTGACACCACGATATCATCTTCAGTCCTACACAGCTAATAAAGCCAACATTATTGTTGGCAAAACTTCAGGAACAAAGTACAGACAATAAAGGGTCTTTATTCTCATTTAACTCACAAATGTAAGAGAAAATTCACCTTCTCTGTCATCTTATCAATTAAAAAGGAGCATAGCCTGGCGTGCTCCTGGTGTGCCTGTGTGAGAAAGAATGAGAGAAGATGTGAGACAGACAAAAATTGCAAAGGGCTGTGTTGGAAACTAAGCTTTTTATGGAAAAAAAAAAACCACCCTGAAATCAAACTGTTTCAGACTGGAAATGGAGCTACCAGGCCCCATGGGGGCTGTAGTCCAAGCTCCTGTGTGCCCATTTGCCTGTAGCTCATTTTTTCAGTGAGCTTCTGCCACCCATGAGCAGTCACAACCTCCAGTTTAACAACTGGGTGCATCGTGTGCATTTAACTTGTGTTTTTGGTCTTAGGCAGCAAGTGCAAGTTGGAATAATTCAACTTTCAGATGAAATTTCTCAGTTTACTCACTGAGTTCCATGGGGTTTTTTTTTAATGTATAAATTTTACCCCCAAAATTGTGTTGACTGTTAAGCATACAAAAGGGGAAAGGAGGCCCCTACTTGTTTATAAGCCAAATATCCTAATTTCTCCTTTCCATTTACTTCGCAAATGAGAAGTTATTAAGCAGTTTTGCTTCTCATGGTATTAAAACTAAAGAGAAAGCTATTTCAGCTATTTCTAGGCATTTTTAGAAGGGCCATCAAAACCAATCAGTGGTAGCAATTGAGAGACAGAGAACAGATGGTATGTGATTCCAGATTCTGCCACATTCCTGTAAATGTATTAATTTACTGTTGAAACAAAGTAGGTTTTTTATGTCATTCATAAAAGGAGAAGATGACATGAAAGATTTGATCAGGGATGATAATGTTGTTTCTTTGGTAAATGCTACTTTCCACAACTTTCACATTGTTACATTCACCACATCTGCAATATAGTTAACTACAAATTCTTTTCTATGGTAATCAAGCTGCTACCTTAGTAACACTGTATATAAAGTAAAAATATTAATCAGTAAGCCTTTCTTTATTTCAATATGTTCTCCTTCAGAAGTAATCCAACTGGAGCCTTTTCAACCGTGTTGTAATTTATGAGCCAGCTGGAGCACAATACATTTTTAATAAAAATTAGGTACAAGCAGATACAGCGGATTAATAGTTGTATTATAATTTTATAGTTTTCAATATACACTGCCATAGAAAAGACAATCGAATATGGGGTCCATCTTAAGGATATAAAATGCAGTATTTATTTTTAATGGAAAGAGAATTTCATGAATTACTGAGCCATGAAGAGCTGATGAATGTACTCACTAGGCAAAACAAAGGACAACTAGAAAGAACAATTCAAAACAATGGAGCACTACTGTTTATTTGGGATGTGGACACCTCTGCTTTGGAATCTCAGCTCTACCAGTTTACACAGGTTTATGTACAGTTTCAGAAATAACCTCCTTTTCTCGGCAGCCTATACAGGCTGGGACTTTATTTTTTTCATGTGTTCCTGACACACACTAATTAACAATTTATTACACAGGGGAAAATAGGAGTAAAAGCAGTGTTCGTAAATTGATTAAACCATTAGAAGAATTATATCTTTCTCAGATCTACTTTAAACTATATCGATAGGACTGAGTAGTGGAAGTGAAGCAGCTAGAAATTTTAGCAGTCCCTGCAAACTTTTAAAATATGAATTCCAGATGTTAATGTATTATTGTACATCTCTTTCCACAAACAGCTACAAAACAAGAAGTTAGTCGGTGTTCCTACAGTCTTAGCAACTCCATGTGATAAGCATTTTCCTTTACTTCTAAAAATCCTAGACGATTTTGCTCTGACATTCTTGAAAGCACCTTTAAATCCATCTAGACTTATGAGTGGGTGTCTTCTTGATCCAAAAACCTTCCAGGTGAATGATGAACTCACTGAAGAATTACTTATTGTTCAGCATTTAATCTGAAAAATGATCTGGCAATTGAATCAAAGCACATCAAAGACAGTTCCCAGGAAGGAAAAAAATTCTAGGAAAGGGCAGCTCTTTTCCTCAGAGATGCTAATTACTCTACAGCAACTCCCTAAATTTGGTGTACACTGTTCCTCTCCAGGGTTCAGGGGTGTGACATGAAATTGCTTTGAAGAGGACACCAATGATATGATTTTCTTGTTCTTTTTCCTTTTCTTTTTTTGAAAAATGAAATGAATGGGTAACAGAGGGCAGGAAATCTTCAAATGCAGCATGCCAACAATGAAATCTTTGAAGGAGTACATACTGGCAATATAAAATCTCCACTGGGACCATGCCTTCATCAATTCGAAAGGGAGACTCTCTGTTTGAAAGCTTTGAAGAAACCCCCTCCTTCTGAAGAGATGGGAAATCTTTGAAGTTATTAAGCATGCATTAATCATTTTAGATAGGTAAACTCTGGAATAAAGCTCATCCCAACCTGTAGTATTCTTTCTCAGTGCTTTGCTAACTAAATCATGCAGAACGTTTCACTGTGGAGGAGACGGTAATAGCAGCCCAGAGTGAGACTTTTTGCAGTCTGGGAGCTGAAGTTTAGCGCGACGTGTTAAGTAGATTTTGTCAGCAGGCTGAAAACACCATCTAGTTTAGAAGATATATAGTAGGTATGAAAATATTCTTCTCCTGGATGTTCTTTTATCCATCCTTTCCGCACACTCCTATTCCTCAGAGACTGGCAATAAGGCATTGCCCCATGACAAAGCCTCTGCTTGGCCAGCTCAGCTTCGCAGGTGTTAATGATGAATAAAACCCATGGAGACCCAGGCAAATCACCACAGGAAAGGAGAGGCATTTCTCAGGAGGACCAGCGGGATGTCTGCACTGCCTCAGCCTGCCCTTCGGGTCACGGCTGGATGCAGGAAGATATGCTTGAGCCACGCACAGTTTAGCTGGGTCAGTGCAGGGTTAACTCAGCAGAAACGGATGGCCTGCAAAGCTCAGCAGGTCACAGTGGGTGGTGAAACGGCTCCTTCTGGCCTTGGACAGCGTGATTCAGTGAGTTTGCAAGGGAGGAGAGGCTGGCGAGAGGGGAAGTTTAACTATTAGTAACTTATTTCTATCATTAGTTAGACTGTGATTTTTCACAGCTGGTGTTATAACTGCCTGTGTGCTTGCACAGTGCTGACTCTCTCTTCATTGCCAAGCAAGTTACACAAATGGTTAGTTACACAAATGACAAGACTCTCAGTCCCATTGCCAAGGCAAACATGAAGGAAGGCAACCAGGAGGACACACTGCCAAAATGGTTCAGCTGGTCCGTGCTCACCCTCAGCTCCCATGAGATGGGTGGAGAAGAGGAACCAAGAGGCAGCTGCAGATGCAGAAGAGAGAAAACATTTAACTTCATCACTTAGAGATATGTTAAGGCAATTCCTTGCAAATTGGCATGTTTGAATCAATTATCCTCCTCTCACCAGAGATACTGTAATTCTGAGCATGAACTGCTAATCCCTTGACTAATTTAAGGAAACGTGGTGTGCTTTTGCACAGCAGTGGCCTCACAGTGCCCATATGGTCTCCTCTCACTGCCTCAGCCCTCCAGCCAGGGACAAGAAGCTGAAAAGCAGTGAATCATCATAGATGATCATCAGTCCGTAACCTCAGTTTACTGCCTTGCCTTTCTACCCAGTGCAGGCCTGAGGAAACAGCTTCATGGGAAGGCTAAGCAAGAGAGATCCTTCCATACCAGGATGAGATGGAAGCAGGCAAAACCAAAGAACAGGGATATATCTGAGATTCAATTTCAGATTAGGTCATGTAAATACATGTGTCTACTTGTAAGCACCTGAACATTAATTTGCAATATCTGGGTAGCAGGGGGAGACAGGTCTCTAAATATGAACGTCTAGCACCACTTCAGATATCGTAGAATCATAGAATGGTTCGGGTAGGAAGGGGCCTTAAAGTTCATGTACTTCCAAGGTACTCTTATGGTTTGGGCCAGGCTGGCCACTGAAACAGATGACAGATGCTTTTCCCCACTTCTCCTGGAAGGGGGAGGAGGAAGAAAGAGACTTATAAGAGACCCAAGACATCTGGGGGGTAGATAAGAGAAAGGACCTGCTTGGCAGCAACTGGAGGTCAAGCGGATATTTTAGGTCATCCCTGAAGGCAACCAGAGTGAGCTTCTGCTGACGATAACAGGTGTTTAGATGACTAGTTTACAAGCTGGCATGTGCAAGGACGTACCTATGTTCAAGTGTCTTATTCTGAAGCTGTATCCCACTCCCAGAGTCCAAAGAAGTAGCTGACTTATGAAAGCTCAATAGATATCCCATGGCCTCCCTGTATATCCCTGGGATTGTCTAAAGAACACAATTTAATTTTTTTTTTACTAGAAAAAAAAAAAAGAATGGGGGCTTCAAGCAGAAGTGAGAATATCCACCTTGGAAACATATACGTCTGATGTGTCCTGGTGAGCCTATGTCCATACCTTAACATGAAATGTAACACCATGGGGCTATGTTTTGTACCAACGCCCAGGGAGAGTTTGTAAGATAATAATGATGAATCTCATTAATACCTATGGAATGCAGGTCTGTGGTTTCTAGAAGGACAGATTAAGAAAGCTGTCTTTAGCCTTCCCCTAAAGAGGCCAAAAAGATTAATTCCTAGTATTCATATTTAGTTTTCACAAAATAGCTGAAAGTTATCTCTCTCTGGCATCAGGTAGTCAATGCAGGCCATTGCCCTCAAAAAAAGCAGAAATTTATGTCAAAGAAACAACCATGGTTCCACTAATAGCATCATCATCATTCTGTGACTTGCTAGTGAAAGAATATCATCACCTCTAAGAGAGAAGTAGTACATGCCACAATATGCAGCCTTTGATTATCCCCCTGTGGACAGTCTGAAGGACCTTATTAGCAGTCAAACTATCATTGGTGTCCCAGAGCATCCAACTTATAGAGCCAAGAAACAGGGAATTAGAGGAGAAATAAATTACAGTGGCTGGATGGGAAAACCTTGTCTCTTCTTCATAGCCAATATATAAAATGCATATTCTTCACAAGTTAAACTTTAGATAGTCGATATTTGATATCAGTGCAGTTTTGTAATAGAGCCAAAAGTCACAGATTCAGTCATGCAGGTTTCCTCACTGTTCATACAAAACTCCCATGCCCAGATGCTGAAGGTTAGGCACCAGGCTGTGTCTGCATCAGTGTGGGCTCTGAGCAATGCTGCTCATTTGAAGTGAATCCCCTGTTTCACTCCGCTTACTCTAGGCTGCTTCAGTTCACAGAGCAGTTTTGATTCATGCCCATTAGATTCCTCCCGGAGAAAAGCTGCCTTCCACGCGTGCTGCTGATGCACTCCATAATGGGGACATCTTGGCTTGCACCAGTACATAGTCCTTTGGGTAACCTTGAATCACAGGTCTGGTGAGGATGTCAGCCTTTGGGACCAGACAAAATCTAGCACAAAGTAAGAGCCCTGAACCAAATATAGCACAGGTACAGGGGCCTCAGCACTACTTGTCTGCTCCTCTGCCGAGTCAGACATAGCCAAAATCCCTTCTTTTTTTTTTTCTTTTTTGTTTTTAAATTATGCATGCAAATACTAGTTATTTAACTAAATATATTTCATGAGCTGGCCTTAATGTCTCTCTGTGTATATTCAGACAGATAATGGGGACGTTTAAGTTCAAGAAAATGATGAGCTATTCAGATTGCCTTCATACTGAGGGCTCCCAGCACAGCCAGAGGAGTGTCAGATGTAACCTCGTCCAGCCCTCGCAGGCAGCTGCAATGTGGCTGATCATCTCTCTCCTGACTACCTGCTTAATCAGGGTACTGCGGCCCTGACAGATGCTCACTTGTGATCAACTGAATTTAGATACCTGCACCCATCATAAATCCACTCTGGGTGCCACAACATCCAGGACATACCATCTGAATAAAATCTCTCTGGGCTTCATTCTCCTGCTGTGAGAGCAAAGTCCTACCATCTCCTTTCTCCCTCCCTCCACTACTAGTGTCAGTCACTTCAGGGCAGGACCTGGCACACACGGTTCAGTCTTTAATTCGTACTCCTATTTACAATGGAGTGCTGGGCTCTTAAATAAAGCACAGCACTAAGTAGGACATTAATAAGTGACAATTTCCAATGCACCTCCCAACACCCTTCCAAATGGCCTAAACAGAAAATACATCTGTGGTAGGGAGTTAAGCCAAAAGTTCCAGGTCCTGAGTTAATAACAGCCAATACAGCTTCACCGCAGCAGAGCTTTGCCTGCTGAGATTTGATTTCCCAGTACTGTCACAGGTAAACAAGACCCTGACAACCTCAGTAACTTCTAGGAATACTTTCAGTGAGGTCTGTAAAATAGGTTTTTTAGATTTGCCTTGTAAATAACTCTCCTGTGTGATCAACGATCTGAGTGTGCTCCATAACATTTGCCATTTGATTTTTGATCTTACATTAAATTAAAGAATAGCTGTGGTCACATATCAATTTGTATTTTGGCACTTCTGAAAAGCATGATTTGCAATGGATCATAAGCACATTTTCTTTCCTCATAGATTTTTAGCATCCAGGCAGAAAATTTGCTCAGATAGCCTTTTGGATGTAATGAAAAGCTCACGGTATATTGTATCTTGTACCTGACACCATTAATTTGTTCATATTTGTCTTGTATGTCACTTGTTTTACTAACTAATAGATCATTCTTATTACAGGCATACCTTCGCTATTGAGTTATCTAGAGAAAGACATGGTTAATATCAATGAGCTCCTCATGGAACATGAAAATATCCTGGGAGAGAAAGCAATGCTACACCTGGCAGGAATATAGTTTTGCTTTTAAAAATGGGGTGTATATCTCAGACAGACACAGAGCTTTGTGCAATGCTGAATCCACACCTATGTGCATTTTTAAAAGCCCTCCCTCATGCCGTGTCTCTTTTTCTTCTCAGAAAGGATGGACACAGCCCAGCATTTAAAATAATTCATTTTGTAATGCAAACATACTCCTGCTGCTAAGCTGCAGATTTCAAACCAGTTTAACAAATTACAAAAGTCCCTTTTCAGAAGACAAATTATTTGGAATTATCAGCTCTGATGCGCTGTTTAATTATGCATGCTTTTGTGCTAAGCATCTTTAAATATTAACGAGATATGTTTTTGCACTTATGACCTAAAGTAGATGTATAGTAAACTCACATGTCTGTTGGCAATAAGTCACCACAGGACTGCTGTACAGCAACAGCTCTTTTTGGACTAGGAGCTTTTCTGTGGTCGTCGTCTTTTTTTTTGGTTTTTTTTTTTTTGCTTTTGTATCATTGCCAGCGCTATGGAAAAGGAATCAGGAAAATCACAACCCTGGCAGAGAGACCCTTCTCAGATGCATGGGGCTGAGATAATTCCTGCAGTCGCTTTCTGTCTCCCTCTCAATGTGAGAAAGGAGGATCTGAAAGCTGGTAAGAGCTTGGCCCCGGTGATGGGCACAGGAAGGTGCACGGCAGAGAGGGGCAGCCGGCTGGGGATGGGGCAGTGCTGGCCTCACCCTGGGATCTGCGTGGGTTCAGACAGACCTGGCGCTCACGTGTAACAGAGAGAAGGAGAAATCCTGTAAAAGAGTTACAAATTATAAGAGAGAAGACACTGAGAGTATCACATTACTGAAGATTAGCTTGACTCCATAGACTGGGACAACAGTAGGATCCTGGCCAGGATTAGCTGCATCTCGACCGCCTGATCCTCTCAAATCAAATGCAGATTTCCACTGCCTCAGTGAACTTCTGAATAGGTGCCTGACCCATCCAGACCAGATTCATTTTAACAGAGTATAAGTATGGCGTTCCTCAGGGGTCAGTACTGGGACCAGTGCTGTTTAACATCTTTGTCAGCGACATGGACAGTGGGATTGAGTGCACCCTCAGCAAGTTTGCCGATGACACCAAGCTGTGTGGCACGGTGGACATGCTGGAGGGAAGGGATGCCATCCAGAGGGACCTAGACAGGCTTGAGAGGTGGGCCAGTGCAAACTTCTTGAAGTTCAATCAGGCCAAGTGCAAGAGTCACGGCAATCCCAAGCACAAATACAGGCTGGGCAGAGAATGGAAGGAGATCAGCCATGAGGGGAGGGACTTGGGGGTGTTGGTGGACAAGAAGCTCAACATGAGCCAGCAGTGCACTCCCGCAAGCCACCCCCATCCTGGGCTGCATCAGAAGCAGGATGTGCAGGAAGCGCGGCCAGCAGGTCGAGGGAAGTGATTCTACCCCTCTACTCTGGTCTGGTGAGACCCCACCTGGAGTACTGTGTTCAGCTCTGGAGTCGTCAGCACAGGAAGGACTTGCTCCTGTTGGAACAGCTCTAGTGGAGGGCCATGAAGATGATCAGAGGGCTGGAGCACCTCTCCTATGAGGACAGGCTGAGAGAGTTGGCATTGTTCAACCTGGAGAAGAGAAGGCTTGGGGGAGACCTTATAATGGTTTTCCAGTACCTGAAGGAGGCCTACAGGAGGGATGGGGAGGGACTCTTTATCAGTGATTTTAGCGATAGGACAAGGGGTACCGGTTTTAAACTGAAAGAGGGGAGATTTAGATTGGATATTAGGAATAAATTCTTTACTGTGAGGGTGGTGAGGCAGTGGAACAGGTTGCCCAGGGAAGCTGTAGATGCCCCATCCCTGAAGCGTTCAAGGCCAGGTTGGATGGGGCTTTGAGCAGCCTGGTCTAGTGGGAGGTGTCCCTGCCCATGGCAGGGGATTGGAACTAGAAGATCTTTAACATCCTTTCCAACCCAAACCATTCTATGATTCTGTGTCATTGACCTCCTGACCACTTCCAGTATAGTCAGATCATCTTCTACCATCATCAGGCCCAAAGGTTTTGCCTGATTCCCCATGAAACAGGGTAAGAACCCTGGTGTACATGAACTGATATTGGCAAAAGCAAGAAAAGGAATAATTAATAGCCAAGATTCCAGAAATAACATGGATGTTGATTGGCTTGAAAGTGCCTGTCTGAGCACAGAGCCCTGTCCATATAGCTCCTGAACTGTGAGAATGTGTTTCTGCTCTTGCTCTCATCTGGTACAGAAACATGAACCATCCCAGTGGCTAGTGAGAGCATCACAGGGGCATGGGAGCTGCCTCTCTTCAGCCACAGGCCCTGTTACCTGCTGTCTGATCACCCTTGTCCTACATGCATGCTCAACAGCTGTGCGCTAAATCCTGTGCATCCCCATAGAGCTGAAGAAGAAATAGCTTTACCATATTTCTCAGGGCAGCTCCTCACTGGAGAAAGAGGAGAGGGTAGAGGATCTGCTGGCACAAAATCCTTACATCCACTCTACCTGTAAAGGCTGTTTCTGGAGCTCACCTCCCCGTGTCACCGCACCATGTCCATGGTTGTATTCAGAGCTGCCTGGTCACAAGATAAGATAAGCCGTCCTTTCTTCGACAAAACCTGACAGCAACACATGCCTCACATATTAAAAACAACGTCCTTTCCTGGCAGCAGATAGCATCTTTGCTGCTGACAAACCACTCACGGTAGTTAGAAGGTGCCTTGTATGTACGAATGTTGTTGCCTGATATATTAAGCCAATACACAAGCTCATTACCACCGCTTCTTCCATGAAGCTTACCTATATCGAAAAGCTGTCAGACAGCAAAGCATTAAACAAATACAGGGGCTGCCTTGTTATTAATGTCTGTGGTACAGCAGTGCTTGCAGAGCAAGGCAAGGCAGGGGTCTGGCTGTGCTGGCACTGGATGCAGAAATGGGGTCGGAGGCAGTGTGGCAATCAAGAGGTAGCACGGGCAGATGGGTTTTACCCTGTTGCAATGAAAAGATCACCCATTTCTCACTGCCTAGCCCAGCTGAGCAGGGTATTACTCACTTTGTTACAAAGCAGTACAGCACTGGAAAATAGCCTTGCCCCTGAAAACCCTTTTTTGAATGGGCAAGTCACAGCAGAGACAGGGCAGCAAGTACTCTGTCAGGGCATACGGGTCTCCAGCATGTCATAGGGGACCAGGGCAGGGACAGGAAATAAACGATTTAGTTCAGGTCCTGCAGGCAGTCTGCAGCAAAACAAGGAGAAAACCCGGGTGTCCCAAGCCTTCAGGCGGATGATCTGTTCCTGAAACACAACTTCTTCCATGTTAGACTGACGCCTCACTTGGGTATGCTCTTTGAGGAAGGAGCCTCCAAACACTCCTTCCACCATCCAATGGATTTGCTGGGAAATTAAAAATAATGTGATGAATTTTTCCATGGGTGCCTGATGATGAATAGCTTCCGCTTATTCTCTACTGTATCAGAGGAGTGGGTAACCACAGGGAGCTGACACAATAATGCAGCCCGTTCCCTGCCTATTCCCAAGGGAAAGGGGACAGGCAGAAATAGGTGTATGAAGCAGCCTGGCAGCACTGGTTTGCCCCCAGCCATCCCTTGCCAGAGGTTTGTATGTGCGCAGGGTTGTGTGGCAGGCAACCAGCGTGCGGGGCACACGTGGCGCTCAGACTGACCAGGCTAGGTCAGAGAGGGACTTGGACCTGCTGGCTAACAGGATGCAAAATGGACAGAAAAAAATGCAGAGAGCCCCAGAGAAGGAAAACAAGAATCTGCAATTCAAATCCATTCATCCCTGAGGGACTGGTGAAACAACTGCTTGCAATTGCATTAGTGCATTTTAATACGTTAACGGACCCCCAGCTGCTGGTAACTGCCCCGTCAGCTGGAGTGTGGTCTACTGACCATTTCCTTCTGCTGCTCTGCAACACAAAGTCAGACAGGTTTCCTCACGAGGGTTGAGTAAACAAAGTTTAAATCACACAGCAACAGACTCGGAGCATACTGAAGGCCAGTTATGATTATCTCAGCGCTAGGGTGGTAACTGGCTTGATGTGTCGTCAGGGATTTTTCCTTCAGATGTGATGAAATGCACAGCAGCGCTGCCAATGCTGCCTTCTCTTAAAAAATTTGCTTGCATAATTTACACCAGGTGTCATTGAAGGTAGAAAATATTGGGATGTTAAGGAAGTCATAACATTGGCAGATGATATTTTACATAGTAATATGCGTGCTGAAGACAATAGGGGTATCTCCCATAAGTGAGTACCACTCAACATGAATAATGTCTGCAAGGTCAGGCCCCTAATGAACAGTTGTCTAGCTGTGAATATACACACTTTTCCACACTGTTGTAGGCAGTGCTCTCTGCTATCTAATTAGGTTGATCCGTGAATGTGATTATTCATTACCTGGAGTCTGAGAGTACAGGATTATATGTCCGTGCAGTGTGCCTTAAAGAACAAGCATGTGAAATTCTAATGTCAGGTAAGGCGACTGCACGATGAATGAAAAAAGTACACTGCCAGTCTCAGGACTTCCCATGGGATCGTGTCGATTTCCAGAAAAATTCACCTGGGGAAAAAAAAAATCAAACCAAAACTTTTTTGATAAGGTCAAAATCAAAGATTCGAATCCTCATTTTAGAAGAGATGTTGCATTATTAATTACAAAAATACAAACAAAGAACAAAATATTTTTTTATTTTATAGAAATGCAACTTTCCAATTGCATACAAAGCAATTATGTGGAAATCCTGAAATACTGCAATGTCTACTTGCATGGGGTCTCCAAAATTACACGAGTTAATTCCACCAGACTGAGCTCCTGCAAAAGAACAAACAGTAGCCTGCTCCCATGACCCTCCTGCTATCCAGTCTCACAGGGATTCCGGTGCTGCCCTTCCTGCCCTGAAAGGTGATTGCCAGGACTCAGGAGACTCTTCCTCTAATGAATGGGAAATGGGAGCCCTGGGAGAAGCGACCTGGGCGCAACAGCCAAGGCTGCCAGGAAGAGCAGAGTGCCTCAAAAGCCTGAGACTATCAGCACCAGAGGCACTAAGGTAAAATAAAAAAATGACATAAGGCAATGACAAAGGCTAAAGGAAAAGAGAACAAGCTATAGGCAGAGGGGTGATGCAGTTTTGATGTACGCTGCGCTCTTTGTACCCCTTCAGCCCCATTAGGATGGACTTGTGAGAAAACCTTACCCCAAAGAAAACATTAATTTTCTAATATTCTTTGATTTCTGATTCTCTCATACTGACATTGGCTCTGTTCACGCTCCCAGCCAGCACAGCTTCTCTGAGAGTCTGTCCTGGGGAAAGGAAAGAGAAAGGAGAGTTAACAGAAAGGTTAAATATTTGAACTGGCTACTAGAAGAAGAAAAGAAAAAGAAGAAGGGGGAAAAAAAAGAAAAAGAAAAACCCAAGATGAGAAAAAACAGGTCTCCCACCTTCAAAAGGCACATTAGGAGGCAGGCAGGCAGGCAGATCTGCAGAAATAGAAACAGATTCTCATCTAGTGGAAGCAGCATTTTTTTGTCTGAGTCTCTAATTCCCATCTAATGCTGGGATGTAGCTCCTGGAAACTGGATATGAATCTGAACCAAATCTCTAGATACCAATTTGGAAAGAAATCTCAGTATAAAATTGATTTGGGCTCATCCTGCTTGCTGCAGGTCAACATGTCTGTGAAAAGAAGCTCCCTGAAACTCTCTGGATATTTCTCTTGTAATGCCAGTGCTCTGCTCCCCTCCAGCTCCTACACCACCGTTTTCCTTGCAGGTGTCTGGCTATGGACCTCTTGGCCTTCACCTGCACCTGATCCATCCTCGCTCAGGGAAGCCGATGAGCCAGGGCACGCACCACAGCGACAGCCATGTGCGAGAATTGTTAATGATGAAATGCGAAAGGCGTTTCCCCATTATACCCTTTCTCCTACGCCAAGTTTTTCCTTGTTAATTAAGAGGAAAATTTCACAACTTTGCTGCCGTATAATTAAATCTTGCAATTAACATGTGCACTTAAGCCATCGTTTTGAAAATGAGACTTATGTAGTGAAATCTACGTAAGGGAAAGCACCAGGATGGAGGGTGAAACTGCGACACTGTGCTAATGATCCAGAACACCGCTGGATAAATGATAGGTCTTACTGACAGCATTCTGCCCGGCTGACATGTACGGGAAAGGGCATATGCTTACGGATGCTAATACAACACGGTACCAATAAAAGGGGAGTGGGAGGGGGGGTGAAAAATGCAGAGGTAAATACATTAAGTCTCAATTAGAGTGGTGACACGAGAGAGAACTAAGGTTAATATATTTTAGGAGAAAGCCTTTCTGTGAGCGAGGGGTTGATCTCTGTGGGATGATGTGACAGAGGTGATGACAAAGGAAAAGGGACGAGCTTTTCATTTCGTTAGACGCCACTTGGAAATGGCAGTGCAGTCTCAGTGCTTTATGGTCTGCCTTGGCCCATCTCTTCGGTTTCCATCACCCTCCGGGCACGGGGCGCTGGGTGGCTTTGGAAGAGCTGGATTCAGCCGCAGCCTTGATCTTTTTTTCTACAATGCCATGATAGCTTGGGGCATCTGACGCGTAATTTGCATGCTGGCTCCAGTCTGGCTCAGACTCAGCGGCTGGGGGGAGCACAGAGGTACCCATGGGATTTTACTGCACCACAGACATTCCAGCGCTGCATCTTCAGCGTGATTTTACAGCACGGGTGTCTGTCCACACACAAGCCAGCACGTGGCAAAATTCAGAAACCAGCATACAAGTATCTGGATGGAGGGTGCAAGTTTTTGTTGGGTGGTTACACAGCAGCAGGCGAGCAGTCTCAGGTCTCATTTGGTGACTTGACATATATAACAGCACAATTAAACCAAGCTTCAAAGAGGAAATTATTGCATCCTAGTAGCATTCTACACTGTAAGCTGGAAGAGAATATAACCCAGCAGCTGACCACCTACCACTCACCTCTCTTCTTTCTATGTACATTGGGAAAAATCTATTGTCTCTTTAACAGCAATTTACATTAATATTTTAATTGCACTGACTGAATCTTATTCAGCTGCTACCGCTTTCCTCATTCCAAAATAATCCTTATTCAATTAGCAAAGGGGCAGACAGTATCATGAAACAGTCGCAGAAGCCCATCAGAGAAACAAAGCATTATTTTCTTCTATACCGCCTCACACGCAGGCGTACACCACCACACTTATTAGGATGACATCCAGCATTCAGGCATAAAATCTGAAATTACAGAGTGATTGGGGCTTTTCAACTGATCCATAAAAGTATGCACTTAGCAAAATCTAAGGACAGGTAGAAGAGATGGATAACACCCGATGCATCGTCTTTTCAAGACAGCCACTGAGGCATGCGAAAATAAACATATGCTGAGGTGAATGCAGTGTGCTATTTGTACAATGCAACATGGCAATGACCTCAAGTAATAAAAATATCTGCAGATTTAAGCCCAGAGGACTATATTGCATATCAATAGCAATAAAACCAGCAGAAATAGAAATGTATTATTTATAGACCTATTTATAAAACCTAAATACCTCTCTAGTGGACCTACTTCTGTAGAATGAATTGCCTTCCTCCCCCTCCCTCCTTTAGTGGTTTATAAGACAAGGTAGCACAGGACTGTACCATTAAGACAGATCTTTGTAAAAGATATAGAATTGGAATCAGGAAGAGATGCAGCTCCCTCCTGCATAATCTTCCCAGTGACATGGCCTGCATTTCAATTAAGCATCCCCACTTTACCCCCTTGGAAGTGGGAAGGGAGGGAAACCCCACGCCCGTAGCATCATCTCCCTAAGAGGGCCGATTCTGCCTGATAAAGATGAACAGGATCTTTGCCATTAATTTCAACAGCAGATTATGACCTTCCCTTCCCTTCCCTTCCCTTCCCTTCCCTTCCCTTCCCTTCCCTTCCCTTCCCTTCCCTTCCCTTCCCTTCCCTTCCCTTCCCTTCCCTTCCCTTCCCTTCCCTTCCCTTCCCTTCCCTTCCCTTCCCTTCCCTTCCCTTCCCTTCCCTTTCTCCTCCACAATGCAAAGCTTTTTTGATTCAGTGGACACACTGAAATGCCATCAGAGGGAAGGAGGGTGTTTTCACTATCTCCTGTCACTCAGATCTCTCCTTAAAACACTCATGTTGTTTCAAATCTCATGTTACTTTTATCTCACTATCATTTATAAGACCATTACAAATAATAAATCCTTCCTGGGATGCCCCGTTTTATGGACCAAAGCAATTCTGTGTTCACAGGGACAATTTTCCTTCGTTATATATCCCCTAGAGCAAAACTGCAGGTGCTGAAGTTACTTCACCAATGAAAAAAAAATTACCAGAGACTTAAAAGATTAGGCTGGCGAAGCTAATGGATTATACTGATGGACTCAATCACCTACATTTATGTGAAGAGCCTAAGTGTCTTCAGATCTGGCCATAAGCTGCTGAGTAACACACCGAGTAATTTAGACACTGGACAAAGGCCTCTAAACAAACCGATAACAGGCTACAGTAAAGCAGCCCTAACTTTGTCTCCTGCCTGTTGCCTTTTTTACAGACCCGAGCACCTACCCCCTCCATGATGTGTCCCCCGTGGGGCAACATCAGAGCCTCAGAGCCAACCTGTGCAAGCGGGAGGTGGTGCCGCGGAGATTCGACGCTTCCTTTGTCCGTTCTTGTTGCTACTTGCCCCTTCTAGTGAGAAATCTCTGCGTTCATCTTACTGCAAATTACTCAGAAATATCTTTTCACCTCCTCACAGCTGCTGCGTAACATGCACCACCATCCAGGTCTTTGCTGAATTTGACCCATAAACTTCAAGCAGAGTTTTGTCTGCTCTTTCCAGATCTTCTTTTGATGTGCTATTTTCAGAAGTATTAGACTGAGGTACAAAATCCTATCTTTGTTTCTCCCCCTTCACTCTGGATGCTTTCAAATGAATTAACTGTGACTCTGGCCCCTATTATGCTGGTGAGTTAATATGAGCAGTGAGTTAAATGAGTTAAGATTAATTTGATCCTGATGTAATGTGCACTGGTGCGAATCTTAAACTTTTACTTTAGATTTGTTTGGGCTATAGCAATGTAAAAAAAAAGGGCTAACAGCAGCTGAATTTGATCAGTACTTCCAAAATACCTGGATTTTAATCTCCTTTGTCTTGACAAGTGACGCCTGGTCATCCCACCACTGCAATTTCTTTTGAAATTCTGGCAGTTTAGTTCCAAAGTGTGAGCAGAACTTGTGAGCGGAGAGACTGAAAGCTGAGTGATCTAGTTTATAACATCTGCATGAAATACAGTTTAATTCCATGTGTGCATTACAGAGGGGACGAAAAGGATTCTAGATATATTTTTCAAGACATACACATTGCTGGCCAAAGAAGTTTACCAGATGTTCCAAATATATCTTTCCTGATGGAGATGTATCTTTTTACATACGAATCTCACCCAGCTCTCCCACAGACTTGAAGCTAGCCCAGTTTTCCCTAATGGGAAAAAGATCACGTTTCCAATGTCTTTCATAAATTTTACGCCTAATTAAGTTCCCATTAATGGGGTTGAGAAGGGCATCTTTATTTCCAGCACTATTTTTGCATTTGTGGGTTGTTGGGTTTTTTGGGGGTTTTTTTTGTTTTTTTTTTTAAAAGGTTACTTGGACCTCCGTGGCTTTCTGAATTTTTAGAGGGTTTTTTTTTCCCCGCCTTTTGCCCTTTTGCAGCTCACTTGTCAGGCAGAAGTGTCACTGCAAAGCCGTGTGCCATTACCCGGTATCATTTGGGTTTCTGGTCTACGCAAATTTGTTAGCTTTTTTTAATCTGGGGAGTGACAGAAATGACAAAAAAAAAAAAAAAATCTTTCTCACCAGCTGAAAATGGGCGATGCTTTGCAGCCAGCCAAGTGGCTGACAACAGTGCCACCCTGCGTCCCAGCCGGCTGCGGGACCCACCGCCTCCCAGCCCCCGAAAACGCATTTATTAAACCCTTATCAGACACACCAGTCTCCTCCAGCTCTCGTGCATCACACGCACTAGCAAGACTCCTTTCCTGATGCTTCCTGGCAATTATTTACTTTCTGAACCTCCTCTTTAACTTTCTGCCCGGAGGTGAATTTATGGCTGCCTCACAGAGAGCAGCCTTCGGAGCAGCACAAATAATCATTGGAATAAGGCACCTTACCTCAAACAGTTTGATTCTGTAGTTTGGGTAGAAATGGTTTGATGGAGCTGCAAATCAATATTACTCTGTAAATTTTTAATGTTCACACCATGTGAAATGCTGTAAATAAAATAAGCTAACCACAATAGGCTATTCTTTGTAGTTCATTTAAAAAAATGTCTGTTCAGCAGTATGGCTAACTACTTGCTGTAGATATGGCTTTAAAACTGTCTAGGCTAATACATCAAGACCAGAATTTGAATAACCTCTAGTGGCAGGCAATTTTTCAGAACTCCCAAATACTACAATAAGTAACACTAGATTTTTTTTTTAAGTTATGTGCTAATATGGACAGGACTGAAAATAAGTAAGATGAGCATGAGATTCTTGCACTGGCATGTTTATGAATCCAGCAAACGCTTGTTAATTATTAGAGATGAGTTCAGAGTGGAGAAATCAGATCTGGATTTCAACCCTGGACACACATATATGGCCTGGGAGTTTGGAGCTATGGGGATTCATTAAGTGAGCCCACTATAGAAATGCATAAGTACCATTATTGCTACCTTGGATCCAGGCTTTAAAAATTTGTCCCAACCCATCATCATAGAAATATTTTACAAGAGAGAAACTAGTGCACAAAAGAGGAAAAAAATAACCTAAGTATATATTGCAGCAAGACCCATTTGAAAAAAAAAAAACAAAAACAAAAACAAAACCAAAACCCAAAACCAACACAAACCAACACAAAAAAAAGCATAGAAAGCAAACACAAACAGAATCTGCAGCATAAGAAAAACACCTTTTATAACTTTGATTCTTGCCTGTACCTTGCCCAGAAGATGTGTCACTATGGAGACAGATTGATGACTTTTCCACTGGTGGTATGTCACTGACTGATTTGATGCTCTTGTCATAGATGCTGCCACGTGGGGGATATCGGTACAGTATTTAATCTTGCCCAGCTAGCAGATCAAGCACTGCTCAGAAGCAATATGCAAGAGCCTGGCATAGAAGGACATATATGATTATATGCCACCACATTTGAGCACCCTCTTCTAATTCAGAAGAGACCTCATGTCTGTCTCTCTTGGCCTTACACAGAGTTCAGGGGGGAAAGAGAAGTACGGAGGCTTGCTTTGGCCTGAAGCTGGTTAGGAGGGAAAACAAAGATGAGCAAAGATGAGCTGGTAATATTGAGAAGGTGGTGAGAAAAAGCGATTTTCCTTACTTGCATCCTAACTCCATTGTAAAGTTGCTGAATAATTCCTGGTACGTCCTCACTCTCCTACTGGGAACAACACCCTTCGGGGTCCCAGTCTGGCTGCTGCGGTGAAGTGAGTCCCGTTTCCACAGGGTCGTGGGGACAGTCCAGGCAGCTGCTGCTCACAGCAGGGTCAGCTCTGAGATGACACGAGGTTGCTCAGGGCTTTGTCTAGTCATGTCTTGAAAATCTCCAAGGACGGGGACAGCACAGCCTCTGTGGGTAACCTGTTCCTCTGTTTCACTGTCCCCACAATGTTTTCCTCATATCCAGTCTGAACTTACCCTGTTTCAGCTTATGCCCATTGTCTGTTGCTGTGAAGAGCCTAGATCTGCTTTCTTGCTAACATCCTCATAGGTATTTTCTATCAAAGCAGCTCACATTTCCTTAGTTGTCATTTGCCACAAGGTCTCTGTGTGGCTGCAGTATTGGGAACAAATTGCTGCTTTGGTCCCATTTCATGATTTGAGACAATTGCTCATAAAACCCCGGTGTCTTATATGTTAAATCCTCCAGAAAAAGCCCCTTCTCTAAATAAGAAGTACCTGCAAATGCAATTTATCTCTCCTTTAATACACTTTATCTTTTAATACACAGTTAATAAAGCTGCTGAAGATGTTCAGCCCTCCTCTGTGTTCTCACATTATCCCAGACCAAGTAGAAAATTTATCGGTTATCAATTAATGATGTTTATCGTGATGTCCAAACCACACGAAGAGGCTGTCTGTGAGTGAGACGGGTAGGAAAGGCAGCACTGTACTTAGACTGTCAGCACAAGCGCAGGTTCAGTCCTCAGCTCCATCACTCAGTAACCAAATGCCTTTACACAAATCACTGCACCACTCCAGTCTCACTTCCCCATACATAAAAAGAGTATTTTAATACTTCGGGTTTTGCCTTAGGGGTGCACTTCACAGCTTATGATGCTCCTCCAAAAATATCAGGGGCCTTATACTTATGAGGTAGAGCACTCTAAAAGATATTTTCCTAACATATTATCTGTAACAACTCCACAAATTACATGTTCCAGCAGAAAATATGAATTAAAAGCCTGTCCAGCTGATCCTGCCATATCTTTTAAGCCAACCATGCAGAGGGGTCCTGGTCAACCTGAGTGAAAACACCATCGTAAGAGTGAGTGTTGGTGCTGCTTTTTTTGTTCACAGATACCTTGACAATGAAGCTTTCTTCCAGGCAGGAAACAGATCCCCAGTCTGCAGAGCTTGGAGGATTACATGCTTCTCCTTCTGTCCCAGCTCAGGACCAAAACAAAGTCTCAAAACTCTTGAAATCATATTCAAAAAATGAAGATAGTCTCTTGGTATGTGTTGCTCATATCTAAGAATTTTACTTTCATTAAAATTTTTTACAATACTTTAAAAGTCAAAACAGGACTTGTTTCTTCTTCTCTCCCGAGTAGGAAGTCACTCAAAACCAGTTTTTCCTTTGACTCTTTGATCAGTTAGATTGACTGAAAATCCTCAGGTTTTTTACTTTCCCACCCTTTGCACAACTGCCTGGAAAAGGCTGGTCCTCCCTAAAGACCATACAAAATCAGTTGTTCAGCCACTGGTAGTTGTTAATTTGAGACCTTCATGTCCTGCCACTGGCTTAGTGACTAAAAATGCAAAAGTTCTTATTCTTCCAGCATGGTCATACTCTGTTAGGATTACAATGACTCTCAGCCAGACACAGATCTAAGGAGGGTGTGGGAAAGGGATAAAAGTTGATGGACGTTCACAGTGAGCACATCCCAAGTTTAAGGAAGAAAATATGAAGCTTGTTTGAAACTTTGGCAAGTGGGCAATGAAGTCCAGTGTCTTGGGGTCATTGAGGAGTCAGTTATCAGCAAAAAAGGACACTAGTGTATGGATAGTTTGTGAAAAATCTTGAAAGTGAAGACAGAGAAGGAGAGGGTAAAACAGCAGAATAAGAAAATCATCTTGACACTGGAATTCAGATGAACTGTAATGTGACAACACTGCTGAGGAACAGAGAAAAGTAATACTACAGGAGGGAAGAGCTGAAGGGACGGTGCATGAGGGGTGTGGGTGAAGAGAAAACATTGCATTAAATGTAGTGGGGAGAGATCTGCAGCACGGTGTCCAGATGTGAGGAACAGAGAAGCAGCCTGAGCAACAGGTAGCGTGGGTTGTTTCAGCAGCCCCTGAGAGTGAAGGAAAGAGAAAGTCTCGGCTGCGTCCAAGCTGTATCCTCCACATCCTTGCATGCTCTGCCTCAAGATTGTAGTCTCCCATTGCAGGCAACATGATCGCTTAGGGCAACAAAAGAGACGAGAGGCCAAGTTTCCAAAATCCTCTGGCTCACGGGCACCCTCAAGTTTCTGGCAGTGGGTAACTAAATGACTGAAACCAATATTGGAGCACTGAGTTACGTGCTTATCCCTGAGACAAGAATTAGAAGGGGATAGCATTAGAGAGAGAAGGAAAAGAGTGTTCGAGACTAGAAAATCTTAATTTCCTCTCTGGTACAGGCTATGGCATAACAACAGTACCAGCTCTTCTTTCATGGGAACAGGAGCAGAAAGTCCCTAGACACTAAAGCTCTGCCTGCACTAGGACAGCAGCTCTGGAGAGAATGTTTCTAGATATTCTGTTATGAATGTTTATGGATGTTTTAGAATGTTTCTGTTTTGAAGGAAATGCTGATAGTATGAGCTACGAAGATATGACAGCCTGGAAGCAGCCTGAAAAAAAAACTAAACACCAAACCCTCCAGGTTATTATTACTTTAATCTTCTGATATTTATGGACTGTATCATGAATTTTAAGTGACTGGACTTAGCAGCATTCCTCCCAGGGACAGGACTCCTCAGAGGCCAGATACTTTTGTCTTTTCTTTCTTGAGGACTTTTCCACCACCAGAATACCTGAGATGGAAACACCACAGAGAAAGAACTAAGCGTGAATGGATAATGTATGTCTGCATTTTCCATTATTTTAATTGCTTTTGTTAAAACTGTAACGTCACAAGGAGTCTCATGACTTTATGCATTGTACACCACACCAGTAAAAGCTACCAAAATGCATGTCAGACAAGATCACCTTGCTGCTGTCATAGGAATGCCTATTTTAAACAATTATTGTGAAGGTGTCAAATCAAGCTTAAAAGATACCTTCTCAGAACAACTCAATGCGAGTTATCCTGCAGTTTTGTGGAAGGGAAAGTGGAACGAAATGAGAACAAATTCAAGCTACAACAGAACCCAAACCAGAACTGCGCCAGAAAATACTTATTGGGCCCATTCTGGTTTGCTAGTCATCCCCCATCCTGCCTGTAGAAGAGGAAGAGTGGACAGGCAGCCATCCATCACCCATGCCCACACACAAACACACAAATTTGTACTATTTTCGGGCAAATTTTTCTTAAGTGAAGCACTTCTTAATAGGGTTCTCAAAAGGTCTTAGCATTCCTTATGAGACTGGCTCCGTTTACTTGGGATTCAGGGCCATGTAGTGATTTGTTAATGTATAGATCTGTCACAACTAATAAATCTTTACAGTGTTATGGATGACATTATTATTTTTGATCAAGATTACAGCATTGGCTGGCTGATGCGGTTGATATCAGTGCTTACAGGCTACCACCTACCCCTTGAATATTAGTTTAAAAAAACCCAATGCAATTCAGAGCATGGTTCCATTTAAATATTAATGGCACAATGATATTGATGGTAACAGTATCCCTGCAGAGGCTGCAAGCCGTGTCCTCCATACATGCATTCATAGCATTAGGCAGCAGAAAGAGCACTTGCTGGGGGCTGGCGGCTGATTGTGCCGCAGAAACATTCGTGTGCATCTGCTTGTGGGAGGTGGGAGGAGGGCGAAGGCAGGAGGGAAACTGGTTCGCATATAAGTGCATATGCAAACATACAAATTGAGCTCCTACGGCAGGAGTAAACTAAATCCTAAGCTACTTGCTCTACTACGCCTGGGTGTCAGGTAAGGTTTAAAGAAAAAGACGGTATATAAAGAAAAAACAACAACCAAACAGTGTACAACGTAAATAGCATATGTGCCAAATGAATTCTATAATAAAACAGATGTAGCAAATTATATTTAATAATGTTTGACAATTCCCCATGCAGCTAATGGTTTGTTAGAAATTAGTCCCTAATGTTTTAGGGACTGCTGGCATTTACAGTCATTTTCTTTTGTCTTAATTTACATTGTTTGTGTGCTGTGTGCCATTTTTCCTGCTCCTTGCAGTTTTATGATCTTTCTTGGCTTGTTGGTATTTTAGGCGTTGTTTTAACTTCACTAGCTACTCTAATAACACGATGTCCGTGGGAAGAATTTGGTAAAATTCTTTTTTAGGGTTTCATTCCCTTTTTCCTCTTCATTACGTAATGAAAGCTCATTCTACTCTGACATCCAGACTCCTGTGAGACCTACTTGTTGCCAAACATGTAACTTCTTGTCCTGGATTTCATGGTATGAGCGAATAAAAAGGGAATGCATTGTGCCAGGCACAAAAGGCAATTCAGCTTGCACTGAATGTCCCGCACTAGCAGATTCAAGTGATATAACAAATCCATTTTAGTGGATCCATAAGCGCCCTTTCATCCAACTGTTTAAATATAGTTCAAAAGCACATAAAATTATTTTGTATCATAGTGACAAAAATCACTGAGATTAGGGATTATATCCATTGTCCAGGAGCATGAATTAAGCGATGTAAAATGAATCCGTAAGCATTACTTATAATGCCAGACACTCCACAGAGAAGTGAAGAACACTGAAGTTCATTGCTTTTCTTCCGACTCCATCAGCTGCTCTAATTTTAAAAGAAATTTTCCCTGCAAACTTCAGCTTGACTAAGAAATGTTGGACAAGCATGACAGCACGGGAACCTCATGCCTTCAATCCAGAGTGGACGGGAGGTAGAGGCCACGTTGGCTCAAAACAGCAGGACGGGGCCACAGAAGCTGTAATATGCTTATAATAAAATCCAAGAAATGTTGTTCTTCTGTGTCAGAAATTCCAGTTTTGCTTAAAGGAGGGGAAGTATTGCCTGTTTGCAGTTGCAAAGATGGAAGCCCAGTTTCTCCTTGGGAAAACTTCAGTTCTGCTCGGGTGTCCTTGCAGTGGTCTGCCCAGACAGATGGACACAGCAAGCAAGGATAACTCCCGGCAGAGGTCCCTGCAATGTGCCAACAGAGCTGCTGGTGTTGCAGGGTAGCAGTCACGGCAGGAGGAAGCTCTGTGCCAAGCGACAGCCTTGTCTGCCTGATCTCTGAGTGGGGAACCAATTACTTCAGGTCACAGTTTCAAAAAGTCTGAAGTATGGAATAGCAGAAAAAGCGACTTTTTTTTCTCATCCTGGGCTTGTTGAGACCAAGCCTTAGTCCCACGTTTAATTTGGAACACAGTTTTTTCTTACCATTTACCTGTATTTTTTTCTCCCACTAGCCCAGCAGTGCTTGTAGATGGAGCAAACCAGCCTGAAAACAGAAATAGGTAAACATTAAGGGCTCCCAGCGTGCTTGCAGCCAACACAGCCACTGTGTAGTGTTGATAAAGGATAGGCAGTTTGCTCAAGTCCTGCAGACCTCCCATAATCTCAAGTCCTCCAGCAACAAAAGTATTCAACATGAAGCTCATTGGTAAGATGAAGACACAAACCCCTTAGTGTTGGACATGAACGAATGTGGCTTTTAAGAGGGCAGATAAATGAGTGGTTCACCTTGGTGAGGCTGCACCTGGAGTACTGTGTCCAGTTCTGGGCTCCCGCGTTCAAGAAGGACAGGGAACTGCTGGAGAGGGTGCAGCAGAGAGCTACCAAGATGATTAGGGGACTGAACACCTCTCTTATGAAGAAAGGCTGAGGGATTTGGGTCTCTTCAGTCTGGAAAAAAGACGGCTGAGGGGGGATCTTATCAACACTTATAAATACTTAAAGGGTGGGTGTCAGGAGGTTGGGGCCAGGCTCTTTTCAGTGGTGCCCAGCGACAGAACAAGAAGTAATGGGCACAAACTTGAGCATAGGAAGTTCCACCTAAACATGAGGAGGAACTTCTTTCCTTTGAGGGTGGCAGAGCACTGGCACAGGCTGCCCAGAGAGGTGGTGGAGTCTCTGTCTCTGGAGACATTCAAACCCCGCCTGGACGCGTTCCTGTGCAACCTGCTCTAGGTAACCCTGCTCTGGCAGGGGGTTGGACTAGATGATCTCCAGAGGTCCCTTCCAACCCTATGGTTCTATGATTCTATGATTCTATGATTCTATGAGTATCTCAGTGGGACCAGACAAATTTGAGATGACTAACTATGGTATGTAATGATAATTCACTCTTCAGTGAAATGGAAGCAAACACAGACACCGGTGTGAATTAGTCCAGTACAGATTAAAATAACTACGCACGATGTTAAACACCCCCAGAACCAGGGGAGAGATCAGATTTTGGCTTTGGGGCTTTTTGGCTTTTGCAGATTTCACCAAAAAAAAGGACAAAACTCATTTCATTCTTGAGAAAGAAAAGACAAAGCACACCTTGGTGCACAATCTCCTGCCTTCTCTGTTTGAAGGAGACCATTGCAATTTGTCAGGATGCAGCTGAGTTCAAAGTATTTTGAGTGTGAAAGGTAGCTGATCTTGTTGTACACAGTGAAGTTTCACAGGGGACATATTCCCAGGATATAAGTCAGACTTACCTGCCATCTCAAGCACAGTTTTGATCCACCTGCGTGTACATTTTAAAGGAGGTGTGAAACTCATTCACATACTGGGTTGCTTCAAGAAAATGTATTTAAACTTGGTAACAGAGTGAATGGTGGGAAGATCTGTCATCTGGAAATATGCTTATATATATATATAAAAAAAAAAGTCAAAATGGCAAAAGCTAGAAGAGGATAAAACATGCAGAAAAGATAAAGATGCCAGTCTCTCCCTCTGGGCTGCTGATGGCTGAGGGAAAGTCCTATTTGATTCTACTCCATGGCCTTTTCCTTTCCCTTCAGGAACTGACATGGATGCAATTAAACACCAGTAAACCCAAAAAGCTTGACTGTTTAAGTTAAACATTGTCCAATTACTTACTCCATTAGCCCTACCTGAGTTGCAACTCTGAGTTGGACCTTATTCAGCTGTCCTCCTCAATCAGCTGTTTGTACAAAGACACCCCAGTCCAGGTCTTTTATAGATTTGAGGAGTAATGCATTTAATAAACAGTAAAAAAGGAAGCTGTCACTGGCTCAAAACCCCTTCAACTAAGTTGTTTGCCAAAGTCCAGATCTCTGGGGAACACCAGTTTCCCTCAATCTCTTGCTAACTATAACTCTAATTCGAAGCACTAAACATTTACCCTGGTAAACCGCCCTTCTAAAAGATGACAGGAAAATTCAATCCCTGCCAATGTCACCGGGGCACCACAATTATCAAGGCTGTGCCTTGACTTACACAAAGAAAGCTCAGCTGCTTTCTGAAGGATACCACTGGTGTTTAGTTTTCAATTCCCAGGTCTATCACTCCATCTTGATGCTCAAAGACCTTAATTCATCTTGCTGTCATATCTAGGCATCACCTACGAGGCACTTTTCGAATGAGGTTCATCCTGCCTGCTAGCATAACACAGTCATCATCTGCCCTGTCATCTGAAAAATATAAATGTTTCATGCTCCACTAATAAATCTGCTACAATATTTGCTGTTGCTTGTGCAGTCGGAGGCCCTGCTTTATGGAATATTGAAGAATCACTTGCCTGATGATAATGATCATTGCTAATTGTGAGGGCCATCCCTCCCCCCACCCCAGTACGTGGGGCAAGCTAAGTGCTCTTAGTGTGGATCTGAGCCCTCAGTGGTCTCTTCCCATTGCCTTTCCCACCAGCCAGCCCTGTCAGAGCAACAGCTCCCTTCAATTCAACAGTCTGGCAGAGGGGAAACCTACCATGTACAGATAAAGGCAACATCAAAAGCTTTTTGCCTGATTTCCCATTAAACGAGAGGAGCTGCAGGAGGAGGTTTGCAGGAGGACACTGTGTGTGGTTATTATTAACCACGCAAAACTGTGGTTCACCACCCCTCCCACACCTTTCCTTTCCTGGCTGCTGCCTTTAAATGGCACTAAAAAGGCAATTGCACCGCCTTAAATATTTCCCTCTGTCCGCTGTATATATTTTCCTCTCTCCAACAGCTTATGGTTGGATGGCCATCAGGTAGAAAGAGTTTATGTGAAGTCTTGCAAGAAGGATCTTGCAGTTCAAAGGAAAGCAAAACTACTGGGAAAACTGGGACAGTGAAGGAGAAGAGTTATGGTAATAACCTATTTAATTTTGCATTTTTGCCAGACTGCTCTGCAGTTATCTGCGTTCAGGTGAAGAGGTGGAGAGTTGCCTTTCTGCTTTGAGAAGGTGTTAAGGCCCTGAGGAGACAGGTTTGTTTCTGAGGTACGTGAACACACATTGTCCATATTGCAGTGGCACCCAGGCACTCCAATTAGGACAGAGTCCCTTGGCCCTAATACTGTAGCTGAAAAAACATTATTTTCTTCACAAAGAGCTTAGACCCAAAATGGGTGAGAGAGGCCAGGAAAAGGGAGTTTTTTCCATGGATTACAAAAAGGGATCTTGGGGCCCCAAGAAGTCGAGTTCTCTTGCCCAGTATTACCCAGTATTGCAGGAAATAATAACTTAGGCTGAAGTACGGACTGAGTTCGAGAGTCAAACAAGGGCTGTGAGCAGCTGCCCATGGATGGGCGCATCAGAAGGCATGCCCCAAGAGCTTTGGAGAAGTACAAGCAGGCAGCAGCTGGCATCCTCACTCTTGCTTCCAAACTTCACTTCTTGTTTTCACAAAACTTGTCACACCCAAATGTCTTTAAGACCCTGCACACTGGCTAGATCTGGCTGAAACTGGGTAACAGTGTCAAATGTCCACCAGGGAGACAGGCGCACACAGTATCATAAACATCATTTCCTGAAGAAAGAAAGATAAAAAAAAAAGAGCTCGTAATCATCAGGCTTTCTTTCCTTTTGACCAAATCAGCGCATCCCTTGGTAGGGCTGGGTATTGATTTATTTTATGCAGACACTGGAGTTCGGAGTTTTAGATTTATGCTCCTTGGCCAAAGACAAGCTCATCTCTGAAAGAGCACGAATTGGTGAGTCGGCTAATAGCTCTGGCTCAGACCACTAATCATTCCGGTTCTTAAAGGTTTTTGTCAGCTATTGACCTATGTTATTCTGTCCGGAAAGAGATGTTATAAGCCACACAACAAACTGGGGGGAAAAAGCCTAATCAAGATTGGTCTCAAACTTCCAAATCTTCCCATTAAGAGCTGCTTCTATTTCCTGCTATTCTTTGTTTCGGGTAAAGAATGTTTACGAGGTATTAGGCATTTTTATCGGTTTGTCCTCCATTTTAATTTTCGTTGTTGCACATTTGAGTGATAAAAGATCACAAGCTGTTTTTCCCAAAGTCATTTTTCAACAGTCATTGTAATGGGGGACAGAGGAGAAATGATGAGAAACTAAATGGCCCAGATTTTTTCTTCCAGCAGGACCTGCACTGCCAACGCTCACACAAACATAAGGAAAATTCAGGCCCGAAAGTGACAAAAGACTACCAAATCCATCATTATTTTTCCACTTCACCTAGCTAACTCGAAAATCGCCGACTGCTCACTTCAAAATGAACACAGCTGCAAAATGATGCAAAATACCATTAGCAACAAGATGACATTTCTTTCTTTCAATTATTTATTTATTTATATTTAAAGAGAAAGTTTGGCACACTGCGAAATTGGGCTGCAGGTGCAATTGAGCCAATTTTGCCGCTCACGGATGCTGGGATGGGGAGACACTGGCACTGTAGTGTGAATCGCTGCACCGTGAGGGCACGGTTAAACTGAGTCCAGGCTAGGCAGGGATTCAGAGGAATAGCTCGGAGACGTGACAGGAAAGGTAAAAGGAGGAACCAACATGAAAAAGCCAGGCTTGGTAGGAAAAGATCTGTCATTGATTATTAAGCCCTATTTGGTGTTATTTGGAAGCAACGAACAGAATAGCGGGCAACTGGATTGCGTCCAGGTTAGTCTGATGTTCACTTACAATGCTGAGAAGCAAAAATGTATTTACAAATATTTCATACTGAGGCATTATTAATTCTTCATACTGGAAGATTTCCCTAATAATTATGACCCTTTTTTTTTTTTGCTCTTAGGAAACTTTTATGAGTGTATAGTATAGAGATGGGTGTTTGCACCTTTTAAATTATCAGCTGTATGGCAGCTGTTCTAAAAAACAGGTAGTGAAACATAGATAGGATGGATAATATATCCACATCTCAGATAGATAACCACAGAGTTTGCTTGTCTGTGTATAGTATGGGATCTTTTGTCTAAATATAGATGCACACATACGTTTACAGCACTTATTTTGCAGTTGCATTTACAATAGCTTTAGTTGTTGGAGTCATGTAGAACCATCCTGCCCAAGACTAACTCTGTGATTCATGGACACACACCTGTACATGCTAAACTGTCTCTCAGTTTTATTTTAATGCGAATGAAGCCTGGAATAGCTGAAAATGTTGTTGTGAAATGTCATTGTGTAATTTACAAGCTGCATTTGGCAAACCATTGCGAGAAATTTGCTCATGCTTTTAAAAACAAGTAAACCTTCATTTCAACCAATTCTCTTTTTTCTATCTTGTTAGAAACCCTAACTCAACACAGAAAAATCACGCTTGCCAAGAAGGTTTAATAATACTGAAGCAATTTAAGTACATTGAAACAGCTTTAAATAAAGAAGCGGCAGCATTCCTGAACACACGTTTCTTCTAACAAAAGAAAGTGACATGAAGATTATGGAATTGGGCAGAAGTGCCAAAAGACTTTCTAAGCTTTTCCTGCAGGAATTATTCTGTGCATGGTAAATTTCTGTGATTGTGCTGTTTGGGACTCCTACTCGTTCAGGTGTAATAAATCTCTGATAATTCCCATTCAGTGCCCTGTGCACAGCCTCTGACTAGAAGACAAGCTTTGGGGACCTCAAGACAGTCGCTCCCAGCTATGAATGCGTTGCATTTTTCAGGAAGCCAGCTCAAGGCAGGATGAATCTCCCTCTGCCCTCTCCCGAAAAGCAACTCCTCACTCCATTACAAAAAAGGACCTCACTAGAGGCGGACGCTCATGCATGCTAAGATTTCCAGAGAACAAACTGTGCAATTTCCCTAGAAATAAACAGTCTCTCATGTCAATGATACAGGGGGAGAAAAAAAGCAGAAAAATCTTGGTGGAACACATTAAGCGTATGCGTTGTGTTTTGAATTTATTCCACAGTACTCCGTAGACCATACACAGATACCAGCTGGGAGCTGTCTGACCCCACTTACAACGGTACAACTGCTAGCCCATCCCACTCTCTGCAGAAAAGGGGATGTTGGGGGGTTGGTCGCTGGCACCAACTCACCGCCAGCATCTTGAAATGTCCATACAGCACAGAACTGGCCTTGGCTTTAAAAGCATCCTTTCCAATTTTTCAAGGCCAGTGCCAGGTCATATTCCCACTGTTTGAGAAGCTGCACGGCATGTCGTTCTCGCGTGTGAAATGGCAAAATCAAGCAGTCAGATGTCACATCTCGCCACTACAAAACTGTTCATCATTATCAGCAAATGCAAATATGGGGGGCTTGAAAGGAGAGGCCAGCCTGAAGCCTTTTTCTGCAAATCAAGAATCTTAATTGGAAGACCCTTCCCCCATAGCAAATTGCACCTTACTCAATATATTGACCTTGGATGGATAGATGAATCTCTTAGCACTCTCATAAGCTTCATTTACATCTCAGTAGGCATTAAGCAATTAACCCATTTTGGGATACAACTCTGCACATTATTTATAGGTCTCTCAGTGCCTTTCCACAGCAAAGTTCCAGGATTCTAAGAAAGCAAACAAGACACATGAGAGAAGAAAAAAATCCATACCTTTTTAAAAAAATTCCCTCTAAGATACACTGAATATTTTTTGCTTGGCCTGAGCATAGCAGGGTTTTTGAATGTTGCGGAAAAGAGGCAGAGCGAACGATCTAAAAATATATTTTCCGACTTGATGAAGGAAATGATTGCAATAACATGACAATTTTGTAGGTGCTATTCTATAATCCTACACTGGTAACTTCAACTGACCAAAAAGCTTATTTGCTTATAAGATTGCAGTGAACCAAGTGATCAGGTTCTACAAAGATGCACGTAATTTAGAACTAGCCTAGGCAGAGAGACATGTATGCAACGTTTGTGAATGTGCACCTAGCAGACAGAAGCATGGCCATAAGAAATATGCTGCCTGGGGATTCGATGCTGAACCTGTCATACACATAGTCTCAAACACAAAAATATTTTGGTTGTCTCTCAATTCAGATGATCCAAAGTGCTGCTTTCCCTTGACGTTCAGGGGTCAGTTCAGGCACAGTCGTAAAAGAAATGGTCTCCGGAATGCATTGCTTATATCAGCAATCCTCCTTGGCATTAGGAAAGCGGCCTCGGAGATGATGTGTTGCCTGACTTTTATCCAATAAGTCTATTGAATTTGTTGTCTGACCTTTTCTTTCCTTTGGATGGCATCATCCATGGAGTAGTATATCATCATCATCATCCTCACTCAAATGATGCATTTCACTAATAGATCATTAGAAAGAAAGCTCACTCTGAAGATATACGAGCACAATACATCATGACGGAAAAGGGCGTACTGTTGATGTACTACTCAAAAGATGGCAGAGCCCAAGGAGGAGGAGGTCCAAGAAGAAGCATGTTTCATTGAGAAGGTATGACTACACCACAATAAAAAGACTTTAATACTTCCTCATTTCGCATTATTGAAATCAGCCACAGTGGATGCTTACACTTCTTGCTTCTCTCGGCATGAAAGAACTGACAAATTTATTTCTTCTTTCCAACCCGTTTCACATTCTGGTTCTCATGCACTAGCACATGGGGACCTGCGTCTCTTCAGCAGCCCAGAGCTGGCTTTTAGACTCAGTTGTGTCATGCATCAAGCAGGAGGGCGCTGTTGGTGCAGGGAGCAATGCACAGCACCAGTCCTTAGTGAGGAGGATAAGAAAATCCACTGGGTCAACAAAGGTGTTTACAATGAGTTGTCCTACAGGAGAGCTCCGTGTGAATCCCTGCTTTGCAATTAATGTTGTGACCACATATGTAGCTGCTCAGGAACCATTCCCAAAGTCCCCGCTCCCTCCGAGATACCAGGTAAGCATCTCCTGGCTCTTGGTCACCTGAAGATTTTGGCACATTTGTTGGAGGGTCAGAAGTGTTGGGATCCCTTCCCAGTGTTAAGTCATTTATCTTTGCCTGTAAGTACTGCTTTTTTGCTCACCTTGATCTTATCTCTCTCACTATGTCTCCAAAACCCACCTTCAACTTGACTAACATCTATATCTTGGGCACAACTTCCCCAGAAAGGTTATTAAAGTGCTGCTGCTTTGCACATTCCCCGACAACCATTTATATTTAGGGAGCTATGATTTGGTGAAGGAAAATACCCAAAAGACATACCCGCAAATTTGCCCTGCAAAACTACTCCCTTGCGTGTTGAACCCATCTGCCTCTTTCAGCGTAACACATTGGTTTGAAAGCAAAAGGACTTTGGTGCCCGGCATAAAAGCCTTCACATTGGATGTGACGGTCTCCCCACTGTCATTAGCTCTTTGCCTATTTAATTATCTCCTCCCCGCTGGAGAGGGACACCTGCAGTGCTGCGTGGGGACGGTGCTTAGATAGCGCTGTTCCTCCCACCCCTCTGCTGTTATCGGTAATTTTGTTCCGTATTGTCAACAAGCGTATCAGAAAAGTAAAACACAATTAACCATGGTGCCAAATAGTAGCTTAATGCTTAATTGCACAACCCACGATGAGGTCACAATTACTGGGCAATCAGATAAGCTTTCACAGATGTATTATATAATCCATGAGCTTAATTCCTCCGGAGGTAGCCAGAAAATTACTGTTCATTAACAAAGTGGTCCCATTATCAGAAAACATATTTAAATCATCATTTTCTCCATTCTGGAAATAATACCATTTCTTCTTCAAAGGATAAAGACACTTTTAAGAAATGCTTCAGCTGGAAACTGCTGTCCTAAATAAATGTAATGACAGATGTTTAATGTTGGGGTTTTTCCCCCTCCCTATTAATAAAAAAGACAAGGAAATATTTTTCTGAACTCTGTCAGTTTACATCTCATGAGGTGGAAAGGCGAACTGTAGAAATTTGTTCCACTCGTGTACACAACTAAATTCTACAGCTTTGTTCTGTAACATGTCCCCCAGAAACGAAGGGAGTGACATAAGTGAAGGGCCAGGACCAAGCACAAAGAGTCAAATGTATTTTTCTTTATCTCCAAACCTTTTTTAAAATGATTTACTGCCTCACTGTATGGGACATGAAAGGATAATGCTGTTTTCAACACTCAAATAAATGACATACTGGAACTGACATTTTTTACGTACATTTCTGCATCTTGATGCAGCCGTCTCCCTTACCCTGACAAAGCTCCCATGGAAACAAATGGGATTTTTACCTGGAAGTGACTGCAGGATTGTCCCCTCTTTTACGACTGTTACAATATATCAACACGCTCTGAAACCCCAGAATTACTTCACAGAAGTAGAGAAGACATCCAAGTATTTCACTAATTTTTAGGAGTACTAAATCACAGAAATGATTTCAGAATACATCTTTAGAGTTATCCTTAATGTTTTCTCATCACTCTCTCAGACTGAAATAATATAAAAATCCATCGAAGAATAATAATTGTCACATTTGATGTATATTTTTATTAACAGCACTATAAAAATTCAATTATGTCGTAAAGGGCGACAAAAATCTTCCTTTAAATTATGCAGTAAACAAAGCACTCAAAAAATAGAATAATTTACACATGTCATATGTTAAAAATCTCTGCTCCATTGGCTGAGGTATTTAAACTAAATTCCCTCTTTGTGTTTGGAATCAGATTTTCCCTTTCCTGCTCCCATTTCTCCAAACACTTTCCTGGGGGAGGTTTATTTAGCCAACAATCTGTGCCTTCCACACATAGTATTTCCTCTGCCCACTCTACCAATTCCCATATCTGACATTTGCCATGGTGGGAAAGCACAGCTGTACAGATGCAATAGCTTCCACAAAGTGTTTCCCCACTGATAAATTTAGAAGTAACTACAGGCCACAGGATAGTCTGCTAATTATCAGTAATATCATTACTTAGGGACATACCAAATATATACCTCTGGACTGTGTTTAACTGGTTCTGTCTCTGTCGTACAGAGATGCAAAACAATTTTACCTTGCACAACAGGAGATGATCTAGCATAAAATGACCATTTTTTATGCGTATCATGCAGAACTAGATTGCTGCTATCTTCATTTGAATGCACGGCAGACCAGTAAGCAGTCCTCTTCCTCGTCTTGTCAAACCACGGCCGCACCACGGAGAAAAGGAGGGTGCTCATCTGAATTCCTCTATGTCCCTGAAAGCAAATAAATGCAAAGGGAGAGGTGGAGATAAACCTAGATTTTGCAATCAAGTGGAAGGAGGAAGTCTGCTATTCTGTCAGTACATGGGCAGATTTTTAATTTTTTTTTTTTTTTTTTTTTTTTTTTTTTTTTTTTTTTTTACTTCCTTGCAACAAAAGGAGCAGCAGGAGGAGCTGGAGCCTGCGGTCACTGCTGGCCCCATCCCAGGGCCAGGCGGTAGCACCCTACCTCCCCATCCAAAGAAGCAGAAAACTCTTTGGGAAACTCGGGTCCTGACTGATGACCCTAGTGGTTTTAGACACGGGTGTGAAACCATCAGCTTTTCGCTTCATGTATCTCCATCTAACAAATAAACAAAACCGGTTTCTGCAGGTTTCACCGCAGCCCCTGGGTTTTGAGGGAGGGGTGTCATTGCTCCAGCAGCCCCAACAGAGGTGACAGGAGCATCAGTCTTCAACCTGCAGCTGATTTCGTCCCACTCGCTCTCTCTGGCAGTGACATCTGCCATGCGTGCCCTGGTACCTTGCAATGCTCCCTCTTGTCACAACCTGCACCCGGGCAGTGCCTCGGCACACCCCGTGTGCACCCCTAAAACCTGCTTCAAATCAGAGGTGCACTTTTATTTCTCTTTAAGTCTTGTCCGTGAGCTCCAAACCCAAATCCCAAAGGGACTGAAGGAGTATTGACCCTTAAGCGAGCAGCAGAAACTGGTTTCATAAAGCCACTTCCCACCAACCTCTGTATTTGTATGCGCAGGCTCAGAGAAGACACAGACTGCCAGCACTTTCCCACTGCTCCGGTCCCGCCTTTCAGTCTGCCTAACTTCAGATTTATCATACGCAATTTTCTCCCCCCTTACCTATTCACGGCCCTGCTTCCCTGGGGTGACCGCCTGCCAGAGGCGGAGAGGTTCGCCCAGATCTGTGTTTCATCTGCGAGCCCTGAGCCTGCCACATGAAAATAATTAACGCATATAACAAGGAAAGGGAGGGAAGAATAAATTATATGCAAATTTAGTCAAGGAGCTCCACAGAACTAATTAAATCGGATAGGAAAGCTGACAGTACAACAGCCACAGAGACTTTTCCCCACTTCTATTCACTAGAAAAAGTCTGGATGGGCTTAATATAGCCTGGTGCAGAGCAGCTAGCTATAGGTTTGGCTTTTGAACTTAAATGTCACACATACCATGGACAAACTTCATGCATGAGGAGGTTATTTAAGGGGGGGGTAGAGAGATTGTTACAAAAAGTTAAAAGCAGAAAGTGCAGAAGCCTGCATACCTGTATTAGCAAAAGCCAGTCATAGCTGGCAACACATATGGGAAAAAACTCCAATAAGAGATTGTCACCACATAGGAAGGGTTGGAAAAAACCAATGGCAAACCTCTTTGTAAAATAAAAAGGAGGGCAGGAGAAGTAGCCACCACATTTAATATCCAGAGACACGAAAGAAAATTTCGCCATTCACAAATTTTCCGAAGCCCATCAGCTAAGTCCAGTTTCAAACGCACTGGAAAACGAGACCCATCCCCATACCCTGCTTGCACCCTGTGCCGGCCACATATCCCCTGCCACAGCTCCCACTTGCAGGGTGCAGCCGGGCATTGGTGCATCCCTGCATGGTTGCTCCAGCCCAGCTACCTTAGGGATTAGCATGCTCCAGGCAGGAACCATGCTCCTGCCCTTTTTCTGGTTAAAAAACAATGCTTCGGAGCCTTTGCAGAGCTGATTTCAGCCCTGCCTGTGAATTCCATTAACTCCTAGCACCTGACGAGACATGCCCAGGTGTGAAACTTGGGTGATTGCAGGGGTACATGACCTTCAGCCTAGGGTCAGAAGACACCTGTGGTACCTGAAGGATCTTTGTGAATCATCTTCTATCCCTCACCTGAAAAAATGGGGGCAGAAGCATTTCCTTATCTTGCAGAAATGCTGGGGAAAGGATGCTAATAAAGATTATGAGCTGCTCTGAGTCTGAAGCAGGAAGTACCATAAAAAAATCTTTAAAAGACTGTGTGACCTGCCTCTTGCACCGTGACAAGGGCCATGCACAGCCTGCTTCTCCATAGAAGGGTCGTTGCTGGGGGCTGAAGTTTCCTGCATGGGCCTTGACTCACACGCTGATGAGGGTGGAGTGGTAGGGCAGCAGCCAACTAAGCTGGACTCTCCGAGGCCACCGTGATGGCATTGTATCAGTTATTGTACAGGGGGGACTGTGAGAAAGTCTCCTGTTAAAGACTGAAAGAAGAGAGAAGATTCGCTGCAGCAGCTGCTATTTTCACTTTGCCACAGTAACGTCTCCTGTTGTCTCTGACACAGACAATGGCAACTCCCCTGCCTTTATCTCTGCCATGGAAAGGTTTCCCTCTGCCTTTATCTCTGCCATGGAAAAGTTTCCCTCTGTGGCCAGTCTTCAAATTCCCATGAAAAGGCCAAACTCCATCAGCCTTGTCTGCTCACCTCCCTTCTTTCCTCTACATCCACCGCTGTCCCTCTGCACCTTGGGTGCCTGCAGCATAACCCACCAGGCGCCCAGCTGTGGCTCTATGGCTTGTGCAAGCAAACAGGGAGCCCAGGACAGCGTTGCCGTCTGCTTTATCCCAAGTGTATCACGCCCCCTCTAAACCTGTGTTTCACAGGTGGAAGTGCTTTTGGATAGTTCTTTACACTAGATTTGCCTTGTTTTCCACTCTTGAACTCTCTGCTTTTGGACCTCCTTTTCCCCAGGCTTTCCAACCTGTTTTCATACCTGTTGTTAACTCTTCCTGTGCCCTGTTCCCATCTCTGTAAGTGTCCAAAGAGAAGGCATGGTTGGACCCACCGCACTGTTCCTCCACCAGGAAATGCTTCCCTGGTTGGCTGTGTGAATCCCGGGATTGGGACTGAATGTTCGCCGCAGTCAGCGCAGAGCCTGGTATGGACCTTGCGTGGGAGCTGTTGGGAAGCTGCACGCCGTAGTCAGAGCTACAACAGAAATTGGATTTCCCATACACAGGTGTGCACACCCCACTACTGACCTCAAACACCACCCATAATAGATTTCCACCTAGTGTGCATTGGAAGAATGAGGACTATAATTTCGTAGCTAAAAACCGGGAGTGGCAGCAGTCCCCTGTGACTCGCTAGTATTTCACGCCTCCGTCACCTTCCTGAACGTCACCACAGTCATTGCAGAACTGTGTACCCTAGAAGAAAAGGGAGGTTCTTTGGGCTCGGTCTTCGTCCTTGTCCTTGACGCTGTGTGACATGAGATCGAACACATTGCCTTTCTGTGCCTCAGTTTCCCTGGCAGAAGGATGGAAAGAGAACTCATGAGAACTCCTCTACGTGACCAGTGAGTGCTTACTAAGCTCAGCTTGAAAACAGTGCCGTTCCTCAACTGAGAGTCTCAGCGCCTCTCCAGGGGTAAACAAAAACAGCATTTTCACTCCACAACCCCATATCCTTCTCACTGAGAGAGGAGCAGAGAGTCAGTTTGAAAATTTCTATTTTATTTTAGAAATGCTTGGCACCAAGCAGAAATCAAAGAAAGAAAGATAAAGCCCTTCTCGGAGTTATCTCTCTTTTTTCCCGTTCCTATCGTCTTCTAATCAAACCAGCATGAGATATCAAGCAATTACAATGCCATTTGCTCCCTGCTGGATGCAACAATTAGCCTAAGATATCTAATGAAAGGAATTAAATTCTACATGTTTTATAGCAAATAGCTTTAATTTTAATTACAAATCCCAAATACATCATCTTCAATAACGATCGGCCCATCACATCTGCTAGGGGCTGATGAGGATTTGCCTTTTGCATGGTTTGGACTGAAAACTAAACCAGACTCTGCCCACATTAGGGCCCTAGTGGAGAGAATGGAAATTAAGGTACAGCAAGGATCAGAGCCCACAAAATCCCTGCAGAATTTGCCAGAGGCTGAGGCAGTTACCAGAATGCTCTTCATCTGCAGCTGTGAAAAGCATCCTTACACATCAGATCTGCAAAAGTTGCTTGGGGTTTGGGGATATAATTCATTGCCGAGTGCCTATTACATCTCCCCATCTGGATTCCATCCACATAGTCCATTACCTCTCCAACTAAAGATCATTTTAGCAATTTGCATTATCCCAGGTACCTGTCCCTGAGCACAAGCCACCGTTGGCACGCAAGCGGCAGTCCATTAAGGGAAGGTGAGGGCTCAGGGCAGCTCGTCTCCCAAGCCTCCCCGCTCTGCCTGCGGGAATTGTCGGTAGTGATGGGTGAGGAAGAGCCCAGAGCCAAAGGCTGTCTACCATACCTGTCTTTAAGCTCACCAGCCTCTGCTTATGAGCACACGCCAGGGTTCACAAACTGTCTCCAAGCCCAGGCTGATAATTTTAGATCCCCTGTCCCAGCAAGCAACAAAGTCTCTGTTTTGCTGAAAGTCCAGTTTTGCTTTTGTTCTGAATCTCTGCAGCCAGCTTTATCGCCCAGCGCATGCCTGGCAGTAATTGCCAAACAACCCATGTTCCTTCTGAAGAGAAAAACGTACTTTTCTTAGTCACTTACACACTTCTGAATGTTTCACCTGAGAACCGTTTGGAAAAATGTCTCTCCCTCTCCCCAGAACTGTGACTTTTTATCCTTTGAGCACAGAAGCAATTTATTTAAAAAAACAAAGGTGTATCTCTGTGGTTGAGAAATAGGCTATGGTTGAGAAATTTTGCAATGAGATCTTTGTAAATGCCCTGTTGCTTTTTTTCTGATTTAATATTTTTTTTTCCAAAATACTTTTGGTGAAATAATTTAGTGAAAATATGCTGTGTTGGATCGCTGCAAGTAAGTCAATATTTTTATTTTTACCCTGGTTTGAATATAAGCATCGCAGAAACATTTGGATTTTATTGCCAGGGTACATTCAGGAGTTCCCCCCAAATATCCTGTTCTGTGTTTATTAAATCCCAGGGAGTTATACTACAGTGAAAAACACCCAAGGCAAATCCCTCCTGCCTGACAGCTACAGACAGACAGACCAGACCCGCCGCAGGGACTCGGGGCTCTGCCCCATCCCGCAGCCATCCCTGGTTCTCATGGGCATCTCTGAGCAGCCCTCTGACGCGGGACGGCTGCGAAAGGCCGCGTAGTTCTGCTAGTTCCTAAAGACCCTGTAATACAGTGGGCAATCACTCCACGTTCACGGCGTTGTAGCTGACCTTCACTTTCATGTTATGATATCTCTTATTCCCACGGGCCTCCTAACTGCTTGCAGGGGCTACAATTTATACCTGTCAGTTACTCGCAGCCACCCCAGAGAGTCCCGCTGTCGCGCAGGCTTGCATTTTCAATTCCATTTGTTGTTCGGAAGCAGCAGGAAATCAGAAATAAGGAACCCGAGTGACGAATCGTGGTCTCTGCATATCCCGATATGGCCACCAATATAATGTCACCAAATGTCCCCTGCTGTGACAGCATGCTCTGCCTCTCCAGCCGTGAAGCTGCCTGACCACACGCAGGTCTCAGACAGTGCTGCAGTCCTGGAGAAATGCAACAGTAATCCATCATACCTAATCTTCACACCACACATCCATGCTCCGTCCACACCGATTTGTCTCCTCCAGCACCCCAGCACAACTAATAACACCGGCATTTATAACAGCGGTATCATGCCGTGTACCTCTTCTCACTCCATAATTCATACAGGGTGATTTATTTGCAGTGGACATACCTAGAAAATATATTTGCTGCTTCCCTCCCCTCCCACACGCGGTGTAACATCACTGAGGGCTGTGGATGCAGCACAGAGCTGCCCAAGTCAGGGAAGGGACCTGAGCTGGTTAATACCCATGGCACATCCCCAGGAAGGCTCAGCTCCACGTCAGGAGCCATGTAGCTGTTTGGTACCAAACTGTAGCAAACAGGCTCCAGTGGGACTTAGCATCTTCTCCCTACTTTCTGGACAAATGCTGGCCTGATCTGGAATTTTGTAGTGCAGTGATTTGCTGGCTGGGATGACAACTTTTCCCCCCAAAAAACGAGAGGTAGAAATAGTGGGTCAGAAGGAGCTTCAGGAGATCCTCTGGTGACGACCAATGCTAAAAGGACGTTCACCACTGTCTGGAAATCCTTTGCAACGTGCTTGATCTGCCTATATTTTAACCTCTTCTGCAAAAGAGACTCCACAGTTCCCAGTAGTTTGTTGTAGTGTTTTGCGCCCCCTCCATTTAAGACAGTTTTAATACCCAACACACGTCTTCCATGCTCATTTCTTCTGGTTGTGCATAGACACCATGGGCTAGCCACCATTATGTATATACCATGCTTATACACCTAATATACAAGACAGTTAAGACAGAATCATAGAATCATAGAATGGTTTGGGTTGGAAGGGACCTTAAAGATCATCTAGTTCCAACCCCTCTGCCATGGGCAGGGACACCTCCCACCAGACCAGGCTGTTCAAAGCCCCATCCAGCCTGGCCTTGAACACTTCCAGGGATGGGGCATCCACAGCTTCTCTGGGCAACCTGTTCCAGTGCCTCACCGCCCTCACAGTAAAGAATTTCTTCCTGATATCCAATCTAAATCTACCCTCCTTCAGTTTAAAACCATTACCCCTTGTCCTATCACTACACTCCCTGATAGAGAGTCCCTCCCCATCCTTACTGTAGGCCCCCTTTAGGTACTGGAAGGCCACTCTAAGGTCTCCCCAGAGCCTTCTCTTCTCCAGGTTGAACAACCCCAGCTCTCTCAGCCTGTTCTCATAGCATAAGTGCTCCAGCCCTCTGATCATCTCCGTGGCCCTCCACTGGACCTGCTCCAACAGGACCATGTCCTTCTTGTGGTGAGGACTCCAGAGCTGGACGCAGTACTCCAGGTGGGTTCTCATGAGAGCAGAGCAGAGGGGGAGAATCACCTCCCTTGATCTGCTGGCCACGCTTCTTTTGGTGCGGCCCAGGATACAGTTGGCTTTCTGGGCTGCAAGTGCGCAAGACCTTATCACCTTATCTTTCTCTTTCCTAAGCTTTCTCTTGATCCTTTTTTCCGCCCCATTTACTAGTGAATGTATACCTTCAGGTTCCAATGTGCTGGGAAACACTACTCAATTCCTCATCACAGTGATATAGGTAGAGGGACCACAACAGCCATAACTCAGATTAGAAGATGTAACACAGCAAATGGCCAACAGAGCCAAGTGTTGTCTTACTCTTAGCTTTCTTGGAGCTTCCTTGTTGGGGAAACTACCACAACATCCACGTGTGAGGCTGGGTCCACAGTCAGAGCATCATCTGGGATCTCCACAGATTCAGAGCAAGGAACTGACGCTCCATTGCCTGCATCCCCTGTCTGGGGCCATCAGCTTTCACAAGGCAGATTTCCCTCCTCTGTCCTACTCTTAGACATGCACATGCAGGAAATTTTGAGATCTGGTTCTCAGTCCAACACAGAAAATATTAATTCCGCAATCTTCAATGTTTCTTGTTAAAGGGGAATTTTCCTTTTAGAAATAATCTGGTTCACAGCATGGTCCCAGAACAGCACACATATGACACAGAGCCTTTGTGCTGTAATTTGTTCCCCAAATTGCTCTGCTTTGACCATTTATGCTAGCATTATATGAGCGTGGACCAGGGAGTGTTTTAAGAGGTAATAGCTTTACCCATCATCACTAGAAACACGTGTCCCAGGAGGTGGGATGTTAAGATTTCTAACGATATAACCATCTAAAGCAAGCTCTAGGGGTTCACTGGCTCTCAGGCCTTAAGGCTATGACAGTGATCTATGGAAAATGTATGATTTTAAGGTTTTTAACATTTATTCTGTCTTCCAACATATATAGGTGGTGACTAGGTCCAAGTGGGTTTACAGATGGGTGAAGTGGATAAAGAACGATCCAGTAAGCAGATTCTACAATTCTAAAGGAAAAGTTTCCAAAATATTATATTTAAAAATACTTACTAGCATGTGTTATTATACATGTGGTTTTGACTATCCTGGAAATAAGCAGGGCTTTTATGCTATGCCTTTCATTGTGATGTCTAAGCAAAATAGGAAAATGTGTATGGTGTATCATTTTCCCAGAGGCTACTGTACTGCCTGTGTATAACTTTTTTTCAATAAAACAGATGAAAAAGATGGCTTTTTAAACCACTGATTCTTAAAACACCCATTTTCATTTTTTTTTATTAAAAACACCAAGAAAATACTCTTTTTTTTAAATTTAAGCAGTTTGACAAGCTTCCTCTGAGGGAGCTCTGATGATATGTGTTCATGGCAAGACGCTACCCCCATTTCTCAGCCATCCTCTGTTTTGTCTGATTAGACTATAAATTCTTTGAGAAAAAGATTGTCTCTCAGTGTGGGAACTCACAGAGGCAGGGTCTCCCTGGGTGTCTGTGCACGGCCCAGCACAATAATATACTACTCTGATAGAGCCCCCCTAAACATCATAGCAATCATGGGGAGAGAAATATAATTCCACTTTATGGGAGTGAGTGTCAGCCATTTAAAATTTGCTCGCATTTGGTTTGGAAGATAAACCCTGAATGGTAAAAGGGAACAGAGAGCTTCAAATAGTTGCTCTGGAACTACTGACCTTGGCGAGATGGCCAGTGGAAAAATGGCCATGTCTTCATTCAGGTGGCTAAAAAGCCACCTGAGGGATCTGGCCA
The DNA here is from genome assembly GCF_028500815.1 of Rissa tridactyla. Taxonomy (NCBI): domain Eukaryota; kingdom Metazoa; phylum Chordata; class Aves; order Charadriiformes; family Laridae; genus Rissa; species Rissa tridactyla. The sequence continues at coordinate 62,143,907 of NC_071469.1, forward strand.
CCAAGCAGCCAAGAATGGGAGAGTGCTTGTCAGCTGGGCCTGGTGAGACACAGCCTGTGTGCCACTGGAAGTTTATCCAAATGGAAGCATTTCTGACAATTGCTTTAACAAACGAGTGAGCACCAGCAAAAGTTTATTCCAGATGTTTCTGACAATATATCTATACAGTAGAGGTCTGTGTTCTCAATATTTCAGGGGGGTATATTGGGAGGAGAGAGAGAGAATATTGCTATTACCTCACGGAGTTGCACAAAATCTTTGCTAAAATATCTACACAACCAGAATAAGGTCCTTGAATTCAGTGTGTTTCAGCCTGTGCCATTATTTTGACCTGAAGTTTCTCTGGGTTTCGTCTCTTTTTGTATCCCTGCCTGTACACCTACAGAGAGAAGCTAAGCACCTTTTCTCTCTCCTTCTGTACAACATGGCAATGCCAACCAACTGGTGCATCCCTGCAAAATGGGCAGTTGCTGTAGGCATGATACCTGCATGTAAATATTGTCCAAGAACAGTCTTTATATATCTCTTTTTATGCGACCTTGATAAATGTGGCCTGCTTAATATGGCTAAGACGAATGAGCCAATAATTTCTGGACAAGACACCAGACAGGCAGACTGTTTTGATTTACAAGGCTATGTTAATAAATACCGGTGGCGTGTTTTTGTTCTTCAGGTTGCTGTATGTGTCTCTTGCCTCTGGGCTGTCGTCAATGCAAGGCTGTGAATTCACCTGCTGTTGCTGAGCTACAAGTAGGGAGGTATTGTGGGGCTGCAAGGAAAACATGGCAAAAGAGCCTTTACCCGAGCCATGCTGCAGGTGTTATTTATGTCATATGATGTAGGCACTGCATAACCCTGCAATTGGTAGTATCAGAAAGTTACAGGCACTTCCCTGTGTCCCCAAGCTGGTTAACATTCAAATACCCAGGGTCTCAGCAGTGCAACATTTCTCCACTTCTTCTGCAGGCTGTTTTTTTTCTCTTTTCTAAGAGAGAGATCACCTTGGTGTGGGAATTGCTGGATTTTGGATGATTTGTGTCTATCAGAGGTCGAGTTCCCCATGAATTTCCCCCCAGTGCTAAGTATCAGTACTCCCTGAGAGCTTGTGACTCCTCAAGGGTGCTGTGTCCAGCACAGCCATCAGAAGCAAATAAGGGCTGGTCTTATGGCAATAAAGGAGACCTCTGAGCAGGAGAGAAACACTGCACCTGAATTAGCTAACCACATTAGGTGCCAAAGTAGAGTTGACATTAGCATCTATCCTTTTCCACAAGTGAGAATTTGGTTCCTGAATCGCCAGGGAGGTATTTTTGTAATCCTAATCCTAATAGTTTTCTTCTTCCTTCAGCCAGCTTTTAGTGCTTG